>NC_089804.1:48465243-48785387 GCF_029633855.1 Hoplias malabaricus
GAACAGGCAAAACAGCCAGTAGTAGCCATGGAATTGCAGGTACTTACCACTTTTAGTGAATTTTAGTAACTTACACCAAGAACGTTACTCCAGGGTCCGGTGGCAGTTTTAGTGCCTCTGTAATGAATATTCCTGCGGAGACAATCTAAAAGATAGATCTATGGATGGTTAGTAGGTTATAAAAACAGATATAAATATAGAAATAACAATGGAAACGATTAAACAGGAAAACCCGAGCGATCAAAACAGCTTCCAAACGGGTACAGAAACAGCCAAACGGGTTAAACCACATGTGTAATACATACTCTATGACCACGGAGTACAGGCTAAAAGAATATTACCCAAAAGCATTCAACAGTGTTTTTAGTGTGCCCATATTTTGTATTAAGGTGTTAAATATTAAGTGAAGCTGCCGTACATATCTTGCTTTTCTCAGAAAACACCTCATAGTTCAGAAATTGGTTGCGTTTTCTGCTTCTGATCCAAGTCATCCAACAAATTCAGTGATGTTCAAGTCTCTTTTGCTTTTCTCAGTGTAGCTTCTCACAACTATACATCCTTTCAGACCCATAGTGAAAAGATGGACAAAATCACTTTTTTTGTTCAAGTGCATTATATTTAACATGATCTTTTCTGAAAATATGTCTTTTTATGTTGGAAATACAGTAAAGAAGTGAGGTCTCTGATTTTAGTTCAGTATTCAAATATAGGGCAGCACGGTGGCACAGCAAGGAGTGTCACAGTCACACAGCTCTAAGGACCTGGAGGTTGTGGGTTCAAGTCCCGCTCCGGGTGACTGTCTGTGTTCTCCCCGTGTCTGTTTTGGTTTCCACCCAAGGTCCAAAAACACACATTGGTAGGTTGATTGGCTACACCAGAGTGTCCATAGGTGAGTGAATATATCTCCCTGTAAAGGACTGGCGCCACCTTCAGGGTGTGATCCCGCCTTGTGCCCATTGATTCCGGGTAGGCTCTGGACCCACCGTGACCCTGAACTGGATAAGCGCTTACAGATAATGAATGAATGAATGTACATATATGTGTATTTATATATACATTACAAACTGGGGCAAAGACAAAGGGACAAAAATGTCTGATTGTGTGTCATTTCATTTGTGTGTGTTCGTGTGGGTGGTGAAGGATTGCAGCGCTCTTGTCAGAGGACAGGACAGTACTGTGTGTGTCTTTTCCCAGCATCAGTCTCAGGAACGTCAAGCTCATCGTGGATTCCTCCAAGTATAGATCCCAGCATAGATTGTGTTTTCTCTAACTGTAGAAGAGCCTGGCCCATAATATTACACAGTAATGCATCTATAGACAAAGACTAGAATTATAAAGTGTTTGGGCACATGACAAATTTTGTGGTTCATCAGTACACTATATGGCAAGCAGTTTGTAGACCCAACATCTGATCTGAAAGTAAGGATATTAATACAATGCTTTTCCTCAATTGCTGCAGAACCAACTTCTTGAAAGACTTTAAATTAGATGTTTGAACATTTCTGAAAGAATGTGATGGAATTCAGCCACAAGAATGGTTAGTCTTGGATCACAAAAGCCACTTCTGTTTTGTTGATAAAGGTTGTGTTCATAAGCTGTATCTACACAACCGAACATCTGTTTCTACAATAGGTGTACCCTAAATGTAAACAGTACATTTTAAGAGGTGTCTACAAACTTTTGTACATGTATATAGTGTACGTATATGATTTTAGTTAATCAGCCACTCTTAATGTGTTGAAAGCTTCAGTAACACTCACGCTTAGTGTTTGCCCTGCTGAAATTACCCAAGAACTAAACAGCAGATGAAATGTTGTTGAAAGGCAATATTTCTAATAAGGAGAATTTCAAAAATGACACTCACTTGTAAACGTTGTGTCTGTGACTGTGGTTTATGTTAAACATAAATCTAAGCTTTCACATGCACTGATATGCCATTGTGGAATTCTTTTCACTCTGCAGAGATACAGCATGCTAATTTTAAACAGATTAATGCTCACAGAGGTGGGTAGAGGCCTAAATCCATACTGAAAATATTGTTACTGAAGAGTGGAGAGAAACATACCTTTTCAAGAAATAACTAGATGAAGCAAAGAAAAATAAAACACCATTACTTAAGTATTAAGAGTTTACTTAATATGTGTAACCGAGTGAATGCAGAGTAAATGCAACTAGTTACTACCCACCTCTGATTTAGTTCTGCTCTACTAACCAGGAATATTCCACAGCTTGGTTTTCACTGAGCCTAATTCTAGTAGCCAAGTGTAAAGGAGAATATTGTTGCTGCCCTCTAATGGTCAGTCTGTCTCTGTGCAGCAGTAGAGAGTGCTCTCCCAGCACGCAGAAGACTCCAGACAGTGGCCATGCCTCCCAAGACCCTAAATCAGAAAACTCCTCCAATCAGAGCTCACCTGAGGTCCTCGTTACAAAGAACAGGTACCCTATTAACTTATTAGGATTTACAGTGAATGGGTTTTAATGGTTTACTAGGTGATATGCAAAGCTCCCATAAACACAATAATATATGTGTGTATGTTTAGCTCTGCCATGTGCTGCAGGGCTCCCTCCATCCCTGAAGCTCATGACCTGTCACGCTCCTCTTCAAATGCCAGTAGTTTTGCGAGTGTGGTAGAGGAGAATGAGACCGAGGCCACAGAAGACTATGACACAGGCATGGTGAGAGTCTCAGCTCGTAAACGTCTACTCAAAGCACTACATAAAGTAAAATAGGAGTGATAACTTTTGACTGAGATGGACATATTTGAGACCTCAACATAATGATATCTCTGACACAGTTAAGCCTGTTTTAAAGGTTCTTAAAGATCGGCAATCACATTAATACTAAATTACAGGTGAAGTGGTTAAATGTAATGATTTAATCAATGTTATGCATGTCATTAGTCAGTGGTGTTAATCTTGTGCCTGATCAGTGTATTTATACTTTTCACCCCTGTATCAAAAACCCTCTCTCCCCCAAGGCCTCAATTAATGACACCAGGTGTATAGGTTAGGATTTGAATCAAACTACAGACTGGGTTTAATCTAAATCTGAGTGAAAACCTGAAAATGCCATGTTTATGGTTTAGGTAAAACATTTTGTGGTTGTACAGTGTATAATGGCAATGTTGGATTAATTTCTTCATAACGCTGTCTGTATGTGCTTCTCTCTGTAGGAAAGTTTGTCATCATCAGGCACGCCACACAAGCGAGACTCTTTCACCTATAGCAGCTGGCTGGAGGACAACATGAATAGCACCACCAGCAGGGGCAGCTCTCCTGGTGAGTGCAGCAGTGCAGTGCAGCAGCTAATGTCATACACACACACACACTCACACACTTGTATTCAGCTTATTGATGTAACATGAGTTATCATGACTAAACAAAATGACTCCCTAATAGTTCCTTTCTATTTTATTCCAGCTACAGGCAGACCCCTGCAGCCAGAGTGTGGAAAGAACCAAGAGCAGAACCGGACAGATATCCGCATTAAACTGGAGCGACCATATGATCACCAATCTGCATCAGTAAGACACACCCAAAAGAGACAGTTCTTCAGAATGATCTAATTACACGATGTTGTGAATCCTCTGAATACATTTAATCTGTGTAAACCTTAATATAAACCAGTTATTGTAAATATACTGACACATATCATCTCACAGAGCTCAGCACCAGTTGTCAAAAGGCTACTGAAGTCTATAGAGAAAAGATACCTCACATTTACCAAGGAATTTTTAAATATTCAGACAATAAGACATGTATAAAAAACAAGCATACAAAAAAAGACACACGTATAGTGATTATCTGAACAGCTTTGGAAGGCCGCTTGCTTTAAACCACAGCAGATTTTAGTTCATTAGTACTTTCACCAGTATTTATACATTGATAGAATGTTGCCATCTACTGGAATTGTCTTGAACTGCAGTCAGAAACACACTTAAAATAATGAATAAAAATGTATTTCTTATGTTCTGTAACCACTTTGTCCTAATCTCAATGGGCTCAAGGCAGGAACACTCTGAGCAGGGCACCAGTCTATGGATAATTATAAAAAATAAATTGGGAATGGGGGCGGCACAGTGGCGCAGCAGGTAATGTCGCAGTCACACAGCTCCAGGGGCCTGGAGGTTGTGGGTTTGATTCCTGCTCCGGGGGACTGTCTGTGAGGAGTTGGTGTGTTCTCCCCGTGTCCGCGTGGGTTTCCTCCACGTGCTCTGGTTTCCTGCCACAGTCCAAAAACACATGTTGGTAGGTGGATTGACGACTCAAAAGTGTCCGTAGGTGTGAGTGAATGTGTGTGTGTGTGTTGCCAGGGTGTGTTCCTGCCTTGCGCCCAATGATTCCAGGTAGGTTCTGGACCCACCATGACCCTGAACTGGATAAGCGCTTACAGATAATGAATGAATGAAATTGGGAATGGGAATTTGGGTTCAATGTGTATTCAAAGCCTGAGAAAATGTGTTCAGGCCAACACTACACATCATGTTGTAACATATGTGTGTTCATATACAAATAGATCTTTTTGCCTTGTGTGCACATTCTAACCTTTGCCTTCTGTGCAGAACTGCTAGCCTCTCCTGTCAGATCACTTCATGGATTTCCATCAAAAGGTCAGTTTTCCACCATTAAAAGAGCCTCCCTCAAACTTTATTAAACATTCTTCAATGGAAAGTGCTGAACAACTTCAAAACAAAGTCAATATAGTTTTTTAGATATTTGTTCAGTTTAAGCGCTAACTCATTTCTCAAACCATCATCACATGCACACTAGAGTCTAATATCAAATCAGGATATTTACTACACATGAAAATGAGGGGAAAAAAAGAAAAAGAAATGTTGTATTGTATAATTAGTATTTTATTTAAAGACATTTTACATTTTTATACACTGTTTTTCCAAAATTATCACTGTCCAATTGTATCATTGAGAACATAAAATATTTATTCATTTACCACTTTTATTGTGTTTAATATGCTTTAGTCATTTTTAGTCCTGATGTACCTTATTTTTATACCCGTCATGTCACAGCATTCCCATAAATACACACCCCTCAGAGAGTTGAGGCTGCTTGGGTTTATACCATTACTATGATGATGATGATAATGAAGAGGATGATTCCAGCCTGCCACTCGAGAAACAGATGTCAGGACAATGATCATGTGACCAGGCTATCTCCGGTGGATTCCAGCAATAGAGGTGGAGAGAGAGAGAGAGAGAGAGAGAGAGAGAGGGTACAGGCTGTGTGAAAAAAACCTCATTTGCACTTGCACCACTTTCCTTTTCATCATCAGTTCTCTCTCGGTGTGGGATCTTTTCTCTTCTGTTGTCTGACGCGCTTTTAGTCCATGCTGTAAATCACTGTGGGCTTTGTGTCCATGTAGGAAAGATTTGCTACCTGTGTATTGTCTTGGTGAATGGCTTTGATCAAGGATTGTGCATGGTCCTAAAGTCCTATCTCCAAACAATGAAACATTTCCACTGTGTCGAGTAGGAGCCCTTTCACTTCTCCCACAAGGACCAAGAAGGAAAAAACTGCCTGAGATGTTTCGGCATGGGCATGTTTGTTTTCTTTTATTTCGTTTTTCCTTTGTTTGACTCTTGCCTGTGGGTAATCACTATCGAGAATGACGTTGAAATCATGTGTTGCTTACAGCTCAAGACAAATGTGGAATTTTCTACTTCAGTAAATGGATAAATGAAGTATTAGTGTAGTGATGGATGAAGGAAATTCAAATGCATCATTCCTGCAGAAATAAAGAAATCTAATAGATGTCCAACAAAGAGTTATGTTCAGCTGCTAGAAACACAAAGTTATTATTCTTTCAATGGAAATTCTTAATGAGACTTCTTCACTTTCAAATGCCTTGTCTTAACCCACAATGTTTGTATTGCAGAAAGATCTAATTCAAATATGTGTCATGAGCTGGTAATGTTGCTCTGTGTTTTTAAAAATAAATTTAAATTAAAATATGTCAATGAGATGACTGTAAACAGCATTTTGTAAACAATGTGTCAGAGACAAATCATTTTATTTAACTATTTAAATATGAACAATATTAAAATAGATAACCAGACTCTCATTTCCAAACTGTAATTTTTTTTATTTATTTATTTTTTTTTGGCCCTTATTCTGATACCATTGTCATGAATTGTCCTTTATTTGAGTCACTTTTTTTGTGTGTGAATGAAGATCTTTTAATTATGTACAACAGACACCTTACTGTGAGAGCTTCCTCAGACTCGGCATTGTGTTCACTTGAGTCTGAACTGTTGTCTTTGTTACTTTCTCTATTCGGACATACGTCCAGTAGATCAGTGAAGATTGTAACTTTAACATCATCTGGAGTTTGAATGTATGCTTAAATATGTTTATCTTCAGACTCTCCCCTCCACTGCAGAAATGGTCAGGAATTGTGAATATATTTACAGTTGCAGCTTAAGATAAAGTGTTCCAAAATACATTTCTGTATCCATTTGTGGGGGTATAAAATCTTAACCTCATTATGTGTGTGAGCTTAAGGCTAGACTCAGATTTACACTGTAAATAGGGATGATTTTTCCAGTCAAAATTTATATTTAAATGGTTTCATAGTCAAGGACTTCTTATCATTCTATTCAAGGAAGAAAATGAATGGCCCTAGCTTTTAAACCTCAGTAAATGCCAAAATCAGTCATCATGTGCCCTTATTGAAGTGAAGAGAAGTAGCTCACTCCGGCTGACCAGCAAATGCGGCTCTGTTTGTGGTTTTAAGAGTTGCCTTACTGTAAGAAATGTCACTGATCAGTGAAGGTGTAAATTAGGTGTAGGTATGAATGTGAATGTTGAGTCCACGTTATAATATGTATGTTCATTTGTGGCTTAACTTAAATGCCTTTGAACTGTTTTCAGTTAACGTTATAGCTCACTACACTCAGAATAAGGTACTAAATGGCTGAGATTGCAGAGAACTGGCCTCGCTCTATATTGGTGTGTAGAATGGCTCTACGTTTCTTAATCAATCAACGTCCTCTGGTCAATTGCAGGCGCCCTGTTAGCTAGCGTAAAATGCGAGCAGTTAGCATTCTCCCCGAAGCACATTCAGCTAGCTGTCTTAGTCTTGCGTTGTTTTGTTAGCAGCAGCCTACCTTCACTCTCCTAGCATGTTAGCATGGTGTGAACAGGGATCCTAGGTAGCTAATGGTTGGAAGTGTAAATCACTAAATTAGGGAGAAAAACTGGGAGAAAATCACATTAAATCCAAAATATATTTACAGTTTAATTTTTGTTTTTCCATGGGACAATAAATGTAATGTACATTTAAAGTACACTAAGGAATCCTAAGACTATTTGTTTGCTCTTACATCACTTTTCTGACAATGTACATGGACAGGACTTTCTGAAATATCTTCGGTTTCTTTAATTTTAACATTTAATTATGCAGAAACACAGGTGACAGTTTGATGGCTTGAATGAATTCTGGTATACTATCTCTTATAAGAGATATTTGTATGACTCTAAGGAATGAAGGGTAATACAGGATTTTAATTTTGATTACTCTGTGCAAATAGCAAACTCAACTGAAATCAAACTGTATAAAGAGACCGACATCTTGATTTACATTGTTGTTTTTTGGCCCCTGCTTAGCACTTGTGTGCCCCTCTGTGGTGAGTTGTGTTCTTCTTACTCCTACAAGCGTCCATATTGTATGTGTATGAGTGATCTATTGCCAAAAAAAAAATCAATCAATAAAAATAAATGAATAAAGCACAGAATGTGTGCTGCTCTAAACAGGGTATGAGTCAAGCATCGCTACATGCTCCTCTCCAGCAACTGTACATGTGACCTGTCCATGCTTTTGTGAGGTCATCCTTGTAAATACAGCTGTTTTGTACATAGGCCTAATGTCCAGGGAAAAAAAGAGATTCATTAAAGAGACTTGGGTGTAATGTTTCTTTGAGTCTTGGTTGTCTGATTTCCTGGTTTTTGTGCATGTGATTTCTAAATTGTGCGTCTGAGCTACACTTTTAGGATTAATATGTTAGCAATGGGCTTATTTTAAACCATAAACCATTAAGGAGAGAGTCTAATAATGTCTTCAAATATTTAAAGGACCAAATGTAACGTTAGCAAAAGGAATAAAGTGCAGCACATACCAGCTTCATAATTTACTTTCCAGCTCCACCTTAAATATTTCACTAGATGAGGCTGATGTTATCTTCCTTCTTGATTTTTCCCATCCATATTAAAAGTCATTTTATGTGTCTAACAGCAACAAATGTTATCTTCATTTGCTGGTTTCCATGGATGTAGCACACTGTGTTTGTCTGCTATTGTGTTTCATACCTTGCAACTCAGGATGTGGAAACTGTACCCCTGTGTGCAAAATCACTACTCAGAATGGTTCTGGAGCCAGCACTGCATTACCAGCCAAATGTGGGGATGAACATGATTGGTTAGATTTTCAGACACTGCCCTACAAACAAGTAAAGCTCTACACCTAGAGCCTGGTGGTTTCCCTACTTTGACTCTGCCAGAAAAGACTTTGGCATAAACAAATATGCAATAAAATTTGCTTTTTTTAAACTGCTGCCTCAGAGGAAGCTGCAAAATGTTATACAATGCAGTTCTGCTGCCTCTGTGCTTTTTTTTTTAAGATTTTCTGGTGGCATTTTTTATCCTTTTTTTAACCTTTATTAATCAGACAAGTCATAAAGTACAGCTTATTTAAATTGGCAGCAGTGGTCTCACATGAGGATGTAATATCTTGTAATTACTATCAATATATCTCTGTTATGTTAGTACAATCTGAATGCACAATAATTTTTACAGCATGTGCACTTCTGCCTGTAAATAATCTGGCTCCTTTTACTAATATAAAACAAGTTAAAGTAATAGTAATATGTTTAAAATACGGATTGATTGTTATTTTCCTTATGGAACCTATTTGTAATTGAAGGGACCTCATGGGGGCCCTGACCCCTAGAACAGGAACCGCTGGATTTATGAGAAATATAGTTTTGGGATTTGTAAAATATCCTGATGTATTACTTTAAAAGCTTTTTCCAAAAGGTCTTGCTTTTCTCAGACACAATTCCAACATTATGAATTATGGAGTGTTATGAAAAAAACACACAGGCCGAGCAGTTAAATATTTAGTAGTGCTATGTGTATTTAAACTGCTTGGACAGCAGAGGGAGTAGGAAGTATAGTGTATGAGTCTCTTCAGAGATTTCTTCACTGAGGTGGATTTCTAATAAGTCAAGGCTGCATACAGCAGTGGATGAACGTTTTGAACAAATCTCTAATACAGAGACACAAATAATTATCGACAAAAGGTATGTTTTGGATATATAATCCTTCATCTAATGTGGGCCAAGGATCTACGCTGATTTCAAATATAGGATTGTGACAATCAGCCGCGAAGAGCAGTGAGAGGTAACACTGCTCCAAGACCGTGGAAAAAAGAAGTACTTAGTGAATGAGTGTCGAGTTAAACACAGTGTCTCTTACTGTAGAGTCGTGTTCAGGGAAGATGTAGGTCAGATTCAGGTCATGTGACCACTCCCCTCCAGACTGACCCAGTATAGAGCCCTGCAGTAATATGAGTTCAACACCAGGTTTGTGTGTAAAAATACAGCGGCAGCACAGTCCCAAATGCTGTAAAATATCATTATGGTCGAGACACAACCTTGTATCTGCATTTTTGGCACGTCAGACCTATTGACCTTTTGCGCACCTCGCCAGCCTTCATAAATGTGTCTTTATCGTCTTAATACAGACCAAAAAAAAGTTTGAAAATCAATTAAAATAAGTTTTTGGACTGTAGGACAAAACCAGAACGCTTAAAGTAAACCTACATGTCGCCATTGGACTCAATTACTTTTCTTTAAGTAGGGTGACCAGATCTGAGATGGTGAAAAAGAGGACACGTCTCGGGGGCGGGGGTGGGGAGGGGTAGGTTTCGGCATGACCTTTGTTTACAGAGGTTATCGACCAATAACGGTAGCGCTACAGTCAGACCGCCCAATCAGAAGATTTTAGGCTACTTCACCACGCCCCCTTCTCACTCAAGCGAACCAAACGGAGTAGGGGAGGGCGGGACTAGTTTGTGAACGAAACTTCTCGAAGTTCTACGTAAGCTCTAGAAAAACAAAATCCCGGACGTTTGTGAAATTCCGCCCCGACATTTAGTCTAAAAAAGAGGACATGTCCGGGTAAAAGAGGATGTCTGGTCACCCTACTTTAAGGAATGTAATATCTCAAAATATACTGTTTGTTTTGTTTATTATGTTAATTCTAAATTGTGTGAAAGATTTTAAATTATAAAAGTGCACCCAGTAGACAGTGTATGAGTGTTGAGAAATATTGTCAATATGCAGTAAGAGGGCTGGGGGAAGTATATGAGAAAAGGTATATTTGCTTTGCCCTGGGCACAACTGGGCAGGTGTGAGAGTGAACAACAGCATAAACCAGTTTTGTAGCCAAGTGTATGGAACTAGCTCTAAGCTCTGTGTTTAAAGACGGTGCCCAGTTTCCAGGCACTGAGTTATAAGAGCAGACTGACTGATGACGAGAGCTGCACTGCTGACGAGAGCTGATGACAGTTCACTGCGTGAACAGAGAAAGAATGAAGCTGTGTCTGATTTTTATAGAGCTCTGTGGGGTTAACAAGCACAGTCTCGCTGCAGAGAGAGTAAGGCCTTTGAAGTGCAAGTGTTATACTAAAGTGCACCACAACACTTCTGCTTTATTGTGAGGGTGATGTAAATTAGGTTTCTGTGGTAACTGCAGATCAAAGTGCAGGTTAGAATCTCACTTTTTACGTTGTCCATATAGTCAGGTTTATAAGAAGCTATATCCTAGTGAATCCTGTGTGTGTGTGTGTGTGTGATTTTATTACACTGAGTCTACAAAGTAGTGTTTGTTGTTCAGAGTGTGTTTGGAGGTGAGTGTAAAGGGACTTTTAGCTTTAGCTCCTGATTTCACACTCCGTCCCATAATGTGATGAATAATTCACACTCCTCTCATCAGCTCCCATTTAGCAGCTCATTTATCGCCTCCCACCAACCTCTCACACTCATCACACACTCTTCATCACCTCAGCTGGTTTCGGGGGGCTACCCGAGCTCATTAAGTGTTTTACACATTCATTTTGATGTCTCATAATGAGGTTGCTTTTGATTCAGGGTCTTTAAAAAGAGGTCAGCCGCTATTACTGGGCTTCTCTGCTTTTCCTGCAGGTGCAAACACATCGTATTCATCAGTTCAAACAATGAGCTGCAAATTTACAGAAATAGAACAGCATTTTAAGCCTAATCTCCATCTCCACACTGTGAACTATGTTGGGTCAGTGGAAGGCCTTATAATATTTTGGACGCCATGACAGCCACAAAAACATAGGAATATGTTATAGTGTTATTGCCATACATTAACAATACTGAGAATACACTAACAACAACTGCCTCAGTACGCTTTTCAGGAAGCACACATTTCTTTGATTTTGTTTGGACTTCCTGCCCTGTCTTGCCCTAGTCTCTGTTTTGCTTTCTTGATTTCCTTTTGTTTGTATTGCTTTCTTGCTACTCCCTTGCTCCTCTTTTGCTCTGCCCTGGTCATACTATGCATGAACCTACAGGAAACAGTCTGTCCCCACGCTGACCTATTGTTCCCAGGTGTCCTTGTTTGCTACCATTTATATATTTTCCCTTTGTCTCAGTTCTGTCATCAGCCTTATATTAGGCTGTATTAGGAGTTGTTAATGATGTGTGTCAGGTTTGACGTGTTTTCCTACTCTGTAATGTCTTCACCAGCCTTAGTCTATGAAAGGAGGAGGAGGAGCAGCTTTGTACATCCAGACATGGTCTGGTTTGTATTTCATATCAAACGAATTAATGAATGATTTATTATAACTGGTTTTTACTTTTGTGTACATGACGACTATATAATTACCCCAGTGTTTTAGCTTCTCGACTGCTTTATATTCTGCCATTTCTTCATGTTTCATATCTTAAATAAATAGAAAAACACATTTAACACGAGCACAAATGGCTGTAAAAATGTCATTCTGAGAAAACAAAACCTATGTAAACATTTCGTCCTGACCACTGAAGGCTAAACGTGTGATGTCATGAAGACCTCTTTTACATTCGTAATGGAACATCCTGATTATGCGTGTGCCAGACTTGTGGCCTTGTGAAGATTGCCTCGTTCTGACCCACATTGGTGTTGTGATGCACTAGAACAGAGAGGACAGCGGCGCTTCAGACAGATAAACCACTCAGCAAAAGATTTGTGTCTGATTATCTGTGCATTGAGTAAAAAATCAGTCCAAGGCCAGATAACTTAGAATGGAGTTCCTGACTTGGATGACAAACATCTGCGTATAACAAGCTCAAAGCCCACCCAAGTGCGAGGACTCATCTGTCAAAAGTGTCACTTAACGACAAACGGCCAACTCAGTGGAAAATATCATAACACAAAATTTGCTCTTTGATAGCTCTTGCTGATTCTGCTAGTATTCATTTGGAGGAATAGCATCCGACAACAAGGACTTTTCTAGCCCTTATAAAAAATGAGTTATTTACAGAATCAAATCAAAGTTTCTAAGTGTTGGATGAGAAATAGTAGAGTGCTGTGAGAGATGTCTGGGCTATTTTTCTCCAGAGAAAGAGCTGATAATCTGCAGCTAAAACCTCATTTGTCTTTCAATATGATCTTGTTTGTTGTGTAGGAGAAAGTACTGATATATTTAATAGACTTCTTCTTTGATTTCTCCCTACTGTGGGATGTATGACTTATGAATAACAAGCTTAAAGCCCACCCAAGTCTGAAGGTCCATTTGTCAAAAGCGTGGCTTTCTCATAAGAGCCCGACTCAGACACTGGTATCAGAGCCAAGAAGATTAGACACACCCATATCGTCTGAGACATTAAATCAGCATGCTATTGTGTTCTTTTAATATTCACTCGCAACCTCGCTCACAAAAGCCACTTTTATGACATCTGGCTGGTCTCCTGGCCTCGTTCTTGCTTTTGGGCGGCAGTGAGAAACGTCTGCTTGGGTCAAGGCACCAGTTTCCCTCTCAGACACGTGTTCTTACTGCAGTGTCTAGACTCCATACTGAAAGCATGACAGGCAGGAAAAGTGGGCAATTTACAGAGTGGAGAGTAAGTGATGCAGTCAGGAGGTGGGGGGTGGAGAGGCATGGTTTGTGTGCCACTGAGGGCACCGTAAGGGTCTGGCTGACTGGAGGTTACACAAGGTCCTCTGTTCTCTCAACATAACTGAACACTACATCATTCTCCACACTAGCAGTCTAAATAGTAGAAGTTTACCATGATACTTCAAGCAACTGCAACCATTTTAGAGCCTTAAATGTGTAGAAAAATCAGAGTAACACAGCTTTGAATTGCTCTTACTGTTTTTTATAAAAATGCAATAAAATATGAAATACAGCATTATATGTCATCTTTATTCTGAGACGGCTCCTAAGCAGATGGGGGAGTAAAGAATGATAGAACTGAAGTGTAAACTTTGGCTGGTTGTAACATATTTTCCTCTTTAATTTTGCCATGAAAGATAGATCAATCTTACAAGAGAGAATAGCACTGCGAATGTCGAATGAAATTAATATTCCAATGCTGTGGTGTCTGCAGCCACTTAGCTTAGCCTGCCTGTAAGACAGCTGAGACATGACTGTGTTTTTCCTTCACAATGTTTTGTCTGATGTCTGAAACCAGACACTGGGTCTGAGGATACACAAAAGTGTAAAACTGTAGACATGATATCTTCAGCGATGCTAAGTACATTCAACCAGCTGGGCTCAACAGCTGCAGTTGAAGGAAATAAATCAATAAATGTAGGACATTTTTAAAGCATTGGAAAATGTATTTGTGTTTTTTTATTTCTAAATTTATTTATTTATTTACTTATTTATTTTTACTGCATCTCGAGGTGATACAATTGTAGCTCACTTAACCATCACTGGACACAGCCCTACACTGGACCTGCTTTTCTTTCGACCAAGTGAGAATTCCCCGTCCTCTCCGTGCACTTCCCATGTTCCTCATTCTCCAGGAATATCAGGTTAGCTGTTGGAGAGCGAGGAGCTGCAGTGGAATATGAAAAACATGCCCCTTAACATCATACGGTAAACTATGCAGACTAGACTCACTGCCAAAGTCCCGACCCCTAACAGGAAAATACATCATATTTTTACAACTGCTGAGGTCTCTTTGAAGTAAATGAACCTTGTGTTACAGAGGGAAGAGGAGATGGCTCCAGCTCACTTGTTAAAAACATGCACCTTGTATCTATTATGAAATGGCATAAAAAGAAATATGACACCAGTCTTTGAGGTGTAGAATGCCCTTCCTGACACAATCCTCCCTATTTATCTGGGCTTGGGGATGGGCACTCCAGTGCGATGCATTCCAGTGGCTAGGTACACACACACACACACCTATGGACAATCTTCCGAGTCGCCAATCCACCTACCAACGTGTGTTTTTGAACCTTCGGACAAAACCGGAGCATCCGGAGGAAACCCACACGGACACAGGGAGAACACACCAAACTCACAGACAGTCACCCGGAGCGGGACTCAAACCCAATAATCCAGGTCCCTGGAGCTGTGTGACAGCGACACTACCTGCTGCGCCACTGTACCACCCACTAACTGTGTAATTATTGTCAATAAAAAAATAAAACACAATTTTAACGTACTTTTTAATTTTAACAGGCACAATTTTAACGTACTTCTCATAATGGTGTAAGTGTAGTTGGATTTTGTCCCATAACAACAACAAATACTGCTACTAGATTTAAGTAGACATATACTCTTCATGGCCTTTAAAGGAACCAAGCATGTCTCTTGTTCATTCCTATAAGTTGTGAACTACATATAAATCAGCCTGAATAGACACAGATGTACCTCTCCGCTCGTGTATCTTAAAAATCAGCACCGTTGCCTAGGAGCAGTATGTTAACTCTAGGGCTGATTTATTCACCTTAAAGACTGCCAGGGTAGCGGAGCTGCTAGCATAACTCACACTTGACAATAAGTTGAAGATGTGTGCCTGCCTCGTCTCCTTGGCTGCTCTAGGCCCTGATTTATCACACTGCATTCCCCAATCTCTGCACTGAATTCCAATGAGGGGCTTCACTTTGGCCCCTATAGTATGCCATACTCTCGGGGGCGGGAACGCATAGCATTCTGTATTTATGAATGAAACTAATTCAACCACAGCTGCTTAGAAATGAAAACTTTGGGTTCCTGTGTGGCTTAACTGTGTGGAAAACCTAGATTCCAGGAGAACACAAATGGCCTTACTCTCTCTGAGTGGATAGAATGGCCTTCCTTCTCCCCCCATCACTCAATGTTATGCTAAATCCAGGCATTTGACATGAACTGGAAATTTTGTTCTCTCCTCCAGGTGCTGTGGGGTCTGGTAGCAGTGGGCATACAAAACAGTTTGATTCATATGTACTAGAGGAAGTATGTTTTAGTTGGTGTGCTAGAGGTAACTTGGTAGCAGTGACTGGGGAAGACCTTGCTATTGGGTGGGATCTGTGAAAACTATTGGGTATGTGCGCAACTTCGTAAATGTCTTTGAAAATTAATTTCCTGTCAATTCACAGCTTTCTATGTGAGAGTTAAACTTAAAAAGAATGAAGTCTCACAGCCACAAAAATGAAATTCAACTCACACAAAAATAAAGTCAAAACGAAAGAGAGAATGAAAGAGACAGTGCATAAAAGATCTTTGAGGAAAAGTCTGTGGTCACCGTTCAAAAACAGCAGCGGGTGAACTCTGTCTGCAAGCTCCAAGTATTAGATCATGAGAACCTGGAGAGTCAGCCTCATTATAGCAAGAGAAAACAAAAGTGAGCAGCTGGAGAGAGAGAGAGAGAGAGAGAGAGAGAGAGAGAGAGAGAGAGAGAGAGAGAGAGAGAGAGAGAGAGAGACAGACCGTAGCCAGACAGCAGTGGCTTTTTTGTCCGCTAATTACCTCCTCAGCCTGGATCACGACCCCACAACCTCTTGTACTTTGGATAGGCTCACATACTCATAGCTTCTCCTACCAGACTGGAGTGTGGCCCACACAGCGGCCTGGTGTTTTTGGCATGTGTGAGTGTGTGATGTACTTCATTTTGTTCTCTAGCCTGTGATAAAGAGGCCCGGGTTTCACTTTCACAGATGAACCACGTGGCCTCAATTATGAACTGAAGAACTCTAATTTAGTGCTGGAGAGGGTTGTGTTTATTAACAGAGTGTAAGTACAGTTCTTACCTCAGGGCTAAACCTTCAGACACACACACAAGATTTTTACAACAAGCCAAATCAGGATAATGATGTTCTGTTTGAATTTTGAATGTAAGTCAAATGCCTCCAAATATCTGCTTATTTTGACAGCTGAGTTAAGCTATCACATGACCATTTGAGCTGAGTCTGGGGTAAATGCTAATGATTCTAATAACAAACTAATAGTGATATTTATAACTATGTAAATTGTATTCAATTTATTGTTAGCATGTTTGTGCAAGCTATTTAAGCTCATTAATTGTGTGCATAAGTCGTGGTGAAGGCCAACAATAACAAAAGATCATTTTGTGTTGACTTTCAAATGTAGCCCACTGAAACAAGCAGAGAATTTCAATGAAGTGAGTAGAGTCTCCAGATTCGGTCCATGCCACGTGATTTTGGCCTGCTTTTCTTAATTTCTGCTCACATTTTCTTAATAGAATAGCACGGTGGTGCAACAGGTAGTGTCGCAGTCACACAGCTCCAGGGACCTGGAGGTTGTGGGTTCGATTCCCGCTCCGGGTAACTGTCACACGTTGGTAGGTGGATTGGCGACTCACAAGTGTCCGTGGATGTGTGTGTGTGTTGCCCTGTGAAGGACTGGTGCCCCCTCCAGGGTGTATTCCCGCCTTACACCCAATGATTCCAGGTAGGCTCTGGAATCACCTTGACCCACCGCGACCCTGAATTGGATAAGCGGTTACAGATAATGAATGAATGAATTAATTTTCTTAATTAAGTCACACAATTTACAATTTGTTCTTTCTTTATCTTTAAAGAAACAATAGGTAGCACTGTTATCTTCAGATTTCAGCTGCAAATTCTTTGTGATGCCTCACAGACCTGTAAAAGGGAGGGCAGAGCCCTTGTTTGTTGTTACGTCAGGCCCAGCACTGCAGAATCTGCACTATGTAGGAGGAGGAGGGTAGGAAATCACACATCTTATGCCACCCCTGCCCCTTCGTTTTAGGAGAATGCTGTAAAAGTGAACTACACTCTCCAACTGTGGGGGGAGCCCAGGACCAAAAATACTAGCTCTTACCTAGGGTTCCTTTAAAATGTATATATATATATATATATATAATTATATATAATTATCCAAACAACTTTACATGTGTTGTCTTGAACGGCTTTTAGAAAGCACCTCTGAAATTACACTACAATCACAGACATGACACTTTATGTACACTCTGGGGAGAAAGGGTATTAAATGAACCACTGAAGCTCCTTAGTTCACTTACGCCATGACCTCACCATCTTTTCAAGTGTCGTAATGAGCTCCTATGAAACACAAGGGCTTCTAATATATTTATTCATTGAAGTATTTGAGCATTAGGCTTCTTGGCTGCTTGGTTGCCAGGAGACAGCTAGTGGGGAAGAGTCAAACACAGACAGAGGGTTGAGGGGGTCTTTTTGGACAGCAGGACCCCAGCACCTGCTTGTTAAACACAGTCGGTTTCACAGCCCTCTAGAGCACTTACTCTGGACAGACTAACATTTTCCAGCCAGCAATGGGGCATGGCATGACAATGACGACCACAGGCCAGAGACTGATCTCCCAAGTAAGGTTCAGCAACACATTCTGCATTGCACTCAGCACACAGAGGACAACTCTGAACACACCGCACATGACCCATATTTGTAACAGTATCTTTATATATTAGGTCCCTATTAATATGTTATTACATCCTTACAATTAGCATAGTTTTAGGAAAAGGGGAACAAACTCTCCAATACCTTTCATTTAAGAAGAAATGTTGGATGAGAGAGAGAGAGGGGGTGGAATAGAGGGAATAGGGAGACAGAGGAAAGTCCAGCTGTTTCTCACAGCTAGCCGCCAACCCACAGCAGGAGTACGGGGGAAAAAAAATAAAATGCTCCCAAAAGAAAGCTCTTGCTCCTCATAAATATCCCCATAACATTCGAAGAATCAGTCTAGCATTTGTACTGAAAAAGTATGCTGGCTTTATCAACCATCTTTTAAAGGATTTGACTTAATTACAATAAAGAAAAAACAGTACATTTAGAAGATATGTATTGAGGAATATACATTAACACTACACCCCACTTAAGAAAAGTTAGGATGGATAAATGAGCATGGAAAAAACAGGGAAAGAGGCCAAAACTGCTGTTCAAACTGCTCAGAGGTCAAAGTGCTTTCATGTATTTTTGAATTATTTGTCCCATCTAAGGCAGAATGAACTCCATTCTGTATTCCATACTGTAAATTGTGCAGTTATGATAGTGGCCTCTAGCTCATGGCCCTTGATTTTAGGAGAATTCTCCTACAGCGATGTGTGTTTTATGTCTTACCGGAGACACTTTCTGAGGTAAATCTCTATTACTTGACGTACAGAGGGGAGCCCAGCTGTGTGATGGTTTTACCATTCTCACTCACTCATACTTCAACCTTGACACACGCAGGACACTCAAGTACGCAGCCTTACTTTTAATGAGCCTGACTGTACAAAATAAATGACTGAATTCATATTTTTCCTGAGCTTTTTTACATGACAGTAATGAAATAAAAGAATATTAAGCACCATCCCTCCCTCTGGAGATTGTGAGTTCCCTTGGTCGGCTCTGTAGGTGGATAGGACGGCCCTCCTCTCTGAACATCTCAAGCTGGGGTGGGATGGGCAACTTTTAGCTGGTATAATCCAGATATGCATTTTCATTCAAGGGCGCTTCAAGAGCTGTTTAATGGCAGTGTTAAAGTGAAAGTGTTAAAAGTCTACGATTATGGGGATATGTAGTTCTCTCTGGTTTGTTTACATTCAGAAGCTGTTAAGGTGAAATGGTATGTTTGTGAGTGGCTGAACTTTAACTTATCTGTAAGTTTTTATTCATTGTTTGAATTACCACAGAAAACCGTTTGTAACTAGAGCTGTTTAGTTTTATACAGAGCCATGTAGAGAAGAGCGTCACATCAACGGAGGTCCAAAATATTTGATCACATGACTCTTACAGGCTTCAAATAGTTCCAGAAAGGTCTAGGTGGCAACTCTGAATTCATAGAGACAGAGAGACAAGCTGCACATTTTTGATCATTAGTTTTCACTATTTCAGGATTAGTTCAGGATTAGCAAGTGTTACTTGTACCATAGGCATATTTTAAACCATGAGATCTCAGTTACAGATATGTTCCTTTTTGCTGATTGCTTTTAAAATATTTTTTAAATTATAATTACTGCTTTTAAAACTTTTTTAAGATAGTCCATATCAAATATATCATTTGGTTCCTGATAGGTTTAGAGGGATGTGTTGGGTTAAGTCTTTGTTATTTCTGTGTAAAGCATCATTTTAACACAGGTCAAAACTTGAGAAAATCCTGTGAAAGAAAACAGCCACATTGTTAATGTGACTGACTTGCGACAAACAAACAATTGGTGTTGGTTCATTGTTAAAGTGGCATTCCACCAGTTTTTAGCAACAATAAGCTTGACTTGCTATGGTGTGGTAAGTGTCTATACTCATCTACAACAGTTTTAGACTAGATAGTGGAACACTGCTATGAGGATTTGACTGTATTCTGCCACACAGCATAAGTGAGGTCAGGTACTGGTGTTGTATGAGAAGTTCTGGATCACACAATGCAATCCCAACTCCTCCCTGAGTATTTGGATGGTGCATCATCATTTCAAGGGACACAGTACCACTGCAACACAGCCCAGTTTCTGTGTCTGTGCTCACAGCGTGTGCAACTTAAATAGGCTTCACTTCATTAATTATATGGGGCGTTTAAAACTTGCAACATACAGTATAATGTAGCGTAAAGCTTAATAAATTCTTGGTGGCAGTCATTTGATTAGATTACATAATATTAGATTAAATGTATCTTTTCTGAATTCCAGGACATTTCTGGCAGAACAGGACATACCACATTTAGCTAAGAATGGTATTGAACCATCTGCTGTTTTGAAGCAACATGTCTTAGCCATGTTTAGAAAAACTTAAGTTCACAATGAACTGATACAGTCACATAGTTTGTCTTTTACATGCCCAGCTGTACTTGGTATAATAATAATTTGGATATCATTGCACGTCTTTCTTTACTGCATATTTAAACAACTTTATTCATTATCATATATTCATGTATTTACAAATTATCATTCTCTTTTGTTTTTGCATATTTCTTTTTGTATGTACAGCTATGATTTGTATAGTATGTGTAGTGTATGCACACAGTTTTCATGCATAGTTTATGTATTGCATATATTTACAGTCTACAATTTTTTTGAAGTCTGTTAATTTCTTTCTCTAGAACATTACTGCATCCTGGGCTGTGGTGAACTGATCTTATCGTGTTAATTCTTATTGTGCTGTGGTTGCATTTTTGCTGCTTGCTGCAAAAATCAATAAAGTATATCTATCTATCTATCTATCTATCTATCTATCTATCTATATATCTATCTATCTATATATATATCTATATATCTATATATCTATCTATCTATCTATCTAAATTGTTTTTTTGTTGTTGTTGTTTTTTTTTTGTTTCACTATTCAGTTAAACAGGGATTGCTTTAGTGTAGTTGGAAACACTGTTACTATCTACACAATGCATCAGCCTGACAGTGCACACGGACTATTTTTGAGAGCACATTTCAATGACTGGTACTGGAGAAACAGAGACGTTTGATAAAAATAAGTGAAATAGGACAGGCTCTACACTGTTTAGAAGCACATCTGGTCAGCTAACTGCCACTTGTGTTTTTGCACACCACAGCAGATAGTTTTACAGTAAATTCCAGCTCAACATTTATATTTTTATTTAGAGGATTAAGCCTGATACCTGTGAGCACAAAGTCCAGTGAAGGGTCTTCTAAGTGTTTTGTTTGTTTTCAGCTTCCTTCCTCTCTCTTTTAACCCAAAACTCACAACTCCATTTTCACACTGTGACATCCCCCATCATTGAGTTCCCACAGCGCCCCCTCACTGTGGCTTTCTTAAATGCATAAAAATGAACTCTGGCTTTGTGCTTAATTAAGAACAGAAATTTGACACCCTACACATATAATAATTTTGAAATAACACCCTCATTTTGAGATATGTCCACATTTTTAAATACTGTGGTATACAGTATTACCATTATACTGCCCAACCCTTTTTTGAATGCCTCATTACATCATACATCTATTTTTTGCTTATCACTCATATCAACATATTCTTTGTCTAATTTTGTACACCTAATCCTTTCTGATAACAAAAAAAAAGCAATGGGGCTGACTGTTCCATTTTGCAGTACTTAGTACAAATTAAATGTGTGCTTCCATGGACCCACAACTTTCAGCTGCAGCCTAGTTTTTAGTATACTGCTGCTGTGCATTATTATAAAACACCTAAAAATATCTTCAACAGAACATTAGAGCAGAACATTCAATATAACATTGGAGGATGTTGTGAAGATGACCTTGTTTAGTCATATAGCATTATGTGCTGTATGTTGTGGGATGAAAAATTAATTATGGTGATTTGCTAAAATTGTGCCGGCGCTGATTTTGTTGATTCACTCCTAATGTTAAAACAAACAAACAAACAAAAAAAATTCAAGACCACAATTGGAAAGTCTCTAAGCAAAACCCCTTCTTGGTTGTTGTTTGAAAGAATGCACATATCTTAAAGTAGTTCCTTTTAACCCTGAATATGGCCTTCCCACCACAGAAAAGATGATCATGTCTCGACCACATATGCGCTGACGAATCACTGGCACAATGGCCTCCATTCACAAATGTTTTGCCTCTTCCTGTAAATAATATACTGATCTATATTTCTTTCCACCCTTTAATAAAGCAGCTTTTGTCCATTTTGTGTATGAACTCATGGCCCTGCAGACAGATCCATGTGGCTATGACCACAAACAAATGCCTATTGTGTGGATAAAGCAGTGCTTCACCAGGAGGGAAGAGTGCCCTGTACACTTGCCCAATTTAAATCTTTAACTGCTGCCAGTAAAACATCTCCAAATTGTTTATCGAAAACTATTCTTTGCCACAGAGTTTTTCACATCCACTGTGGCTTTCTGCAGAGACAGTGTTTGTGAATGTGCTCATGATTGTGTTTCCTGGCTCATGCTAATAATTGCTGATTAAGTTAAGTTGTTTTCTCTGCTGTTATCATGCACCACACAGAGGAACTCTTCTTCTTGTCTTCTTCATCTCGAGAGCGTTACTAAGAAGATAACTTGTTTACTATCACTCTACCGATACAACACATGAGATCCCTGTTTTTCTGTGCCATATGATATTTCGTCACTTGTTTTTAGCTGAACCATTCGAGACAAGAGGAAAATAAACTACAGTTCTGACACTCCATTGAAGTCCAGTCACGGCTAATGCATCTAAAACATTAAGCTGTTAACAGATTTAGGTCAAAAGTCTGAAAACACATGATATAGGTTAGAATACAACAAGGTCTTCCTCGTAATGAATGACTAATCAATCAGTATATATCACTTGGAAGAAGTTAAAATATAGTTTTTTTTTTTACAGATATTATTGAGAAGATTAGATTAAGTAAAATATAAGAAACCAATGAATAGCAAACTCAGCGAAAACAATCCTTGGCTGAAAAAACTCCAATGGTGTTTCTGTAGCATCTTTTGGCTGTGACAAGACAAATCAACACTATGGGTTTAAAAGGATATGTTTCTGAAGAAGGTGTGACTCAGAAAAGAACATTTGCAAGTCAAACAAAGCTGTCCTGCTGTTCTCACAACAATGGACTTACCACCCCAGAGCCCTGACTTTAAAATCACTACATGTGTTTGGACTGTGTTTTGATGGTAAGACGTTTGGAGCCATGGAAAATTCTCTACAGATTTCTTTATTAAACTGAAAGCTCCTTGAATGGAATAGAAACTGCAATAAATGCAAAGGATGAACACTCTCTGTACTGAAACAAATTATGTTACATTTACTTGTTGAGGATTTCTGTTACTGACTGAACCAAAAAATCAATAAACTATTGCCTTTTTTTAATTTGAAAAGAGTACATTATGAATAAATAACTTTTTACGGTGTATTTGCATATTCATTTTGGGATCTTGAGCTTACCAACCCTCAAACTGTGAAACAAAACCATGCAGACCATTCTTGGTCACATGCTTTGATAGAAAAATCCCGCAGGATAAAATGAGTCATTCTGATTTAGCTGTATTTCTGACTTTAGACTTTAGAACTGCACTGCCACCTCACGTGAGTAACTCCAATCACAGAACTGGACACGCTTTTATGTGAGAGGGCAATGGTAGGGTTATAACATGTAAAACAGACAAAGTCATTTTGAACAGAGCTGTTTAGATGAAAGGAGGAATGGTGCTGTGTTGTTTAATCCTTGTGATATTTTGACTCATGCATATTCAAAACATGTTAATAAGACTCTAGGGGAGCTGTATATAATATTTCTGCAGTTTAATGCATGATTTTAATTTATTTGATGTGATTTTTAAAAATTGAAAAAATCTGTTCTATGAAGAAAATGTGAACTAATTTTCACACATAAAATACATTTAAACCATTTTACTGTGAAGGTCAAAGACTGACACAAGTCTAGTGAGCCTCATGATTGTGTGAATAGTGTTGTATAAGAAAGGAATGTTTACCCGAGATGATATAAAAGATGATGTAGTAAAGGCGTAGATTACTCTTTAGGGTAGGGCATGATGGAAAAACATTAGTGACCCAAGGTGGAGGTTACGCAGCTCTGTATGATGGCAGGTTACTGTAGGACAAGCGTAAAGATGACAGGGAGCAGCTCTGCAATCCGTCCTTGCTTGCTTTTGCCTTGATGCCACGTATTAACTTGATTGAATTAGACTGAAATTGCTCAAGACTTTATTGCTTGGTGTTTGCTCCTTTGTGCTTTCTTTCATCACATAGCCCTGGGTTTTTGCAGTATGTCACTGCACAATGTTTTGTTTTGTTTTGTTTTTCTGACTGATTGGCCTCAAAAAAGTAGTCTGAAGTTTACTTCCAGGAACTTCCCGTAAATGTCATTCCATGAAGAGCACATTTATACTGAAGAAGTCCTCTTTTTTTTGCAACAGAGCATGACAAATTCCAAATATTATTCACAGTCCTGGCCATTTCCATGAATTCCTTGGGAAAAAAGGACAAAAGGGGGATTTCTGATAAACTATATGGCCAAATGTTTCAACATTTTTCTTCAGAAGTAAAGAGTATTAATAGGCAGTGTGTCCCTGTCTCTACCTTTTGAGCTAAATGTTGCCGTATATATTCAGTGGCATTCAGCCGCACAGACGGGTGCATGTTAAAATTGCTGAATTCACTAATTATTTGGACTCATAGATAAAACTGGTAGATGAACAGCTGTATAAGAAAAGGTGAGTTGGTGCCAATTCTAAAACATTTAGAAACAAGACAATCATGGCTCAGTAACATTTTATTATCTTATTTATTTATGTATTTATTTTGTGCAAGAAAATGATGTAGTAAAATAAATAAATTCTCATGCAGATTAGGTTCCTATGGTTCTCCAGAACATTGTCCAACACTGTGTGCTTACAGAGCATTATCAATTCTCACTTTCCACTGGGAACACAGTTCTCTGAAAGGCACTGAGAAGATTTTAAGGTTCACTGAACAGGAAAAGCCTCAAGACGGCCAGAGTTACGTAATAATCTGAGAGCTTTATGGCTGTGAGCACTGCCTGACACAGCTACCATATTTTACAAGCAATGCTATCATCATTATATGAACGAGAACCTGAAAAACACTGCACGGTTATTGAAGGGAATGGTTGCATGATTACATTCAAGCGTATAACACACAGCCACAACTTTAGGAGCCCTAGCTGTAAAATTGAATCTTTATTGACTACCTTCATATAACAAACGTCTAATTTTGTGCATCTGAGGGATGAGTAGAGCTTTGGTTTATGGTTCATTTGAAGTTCAGGGTTAACATTCTTCCAACATGAGTATGATAAAATGATTTTCATACACAGTCCCATGCCTATATCCATCTATCTGAACATGACCGAGTGGTTTAAAATTTGTGATTATCAACTTTTCTTTATATATTAAACACTGACATAAATTTTAACAGTGGGATTGTAGGGACACAATAATGAACATTATGTTGGTCTACATATGTT
This sequence comes from Hoplias malabaricus, assembly GCF_029633855.1. Classification (NCBI taxonomy): domain Eukaryota; kingdom Metazoa; phylum Chordata; class Actinopteri; order Characiformes; family Erythrinidae; genus Hoplias; species Hoplias malabaricus. Next base: position 48,490,642 of record NC_089804.1, read on the forward strand.
TTGCTGAGTTTCTCTGTGAACACACGTCTTTACATTTTAATGTACAGCCTATGTGTATATTTTACATGTTCTGTGCAAGTTTTGGTTCACATTAACAGAAAGTGTGAACTAAAATTGAATGAACATTCACATGCTACTGCACATGCTAACTATACAAATGCAGTAAAATGCAGCAAGATTTACTGATGATTTACTGATGAACTACTGGTCTTGGATAATTGTAAATACTGAATCCTTGAACATGCTTCCTTGACGTGAGCTTTGGAAAATTCAACACATTTAAACTATTCTGTCTAATGAATTTCTTAATGATTTGCAGTTGCTGTATATTTCCAAAACCTCCCTAGTGAAAGAGCAGTGTTTACAGTAACTATCCAGTTTCTAGTTTAAATAATCAATATATTTATTAAATTACATCAGATGCTGCTGATTAAAATTTACAAATGCAGGAAATATCTAAAGTGCACCAAGAGATCAGTAACCAAACCTGGGTTCCTATAAAACTGTTATTTATAACTTACCAAAAATATATATTTTTAGAGTCCCGCTCCAGGTCACTGTCAGTGAGGACTTTGGTGTGTTCTCCAAGTGTCTGTGTGGGTTATTCCTCCCACGGTCCAAAAACACACGCTTGTAGGTGGAATGGCACTCAAAAAGTGTTGGTAGATGTGAGTGTGTGAATGTGGGAGTGTGTGTCGCCCTGTAAAAGACTGGTGCCCCCTCCAGGGTGTGATCCTGCTTCACGCCCAATGATTCTGGGTAGGCTCTGGACCCACCGCAGCCATGAACTGGATGAGTGGTTACAGACAATGAATAAATGATATATTTATAAAGTTTTTCAGTATTTATGGTACGTTGCATATATATTTCTCTTTTTGCAAAAATCCATCCATCCATTACCTGTAACCGCTTATCCAGTTCAGGGTCACGGTGGGTCCAGAGCCAACCTGGAATCATTGGGAGCAAGGCAGGAACACACCCTGGAGGGGGCGCCAGTCCTTCACAGGGCAACACACACATTCACACTTTTGAGTCGCCAATCCACCTACCAACGTGTGTTTTTGGACTGTGGGAGGAAACCCACGCAGACACAGGGAGAACACACCAACTCCTCACAGACAGTCACCTGGAGTGGAGTCCCTGAAGCTGTGTGACTGTGACAATACCTGCTGTGCCCCCATGCTGCCCTTTCTTTTTTGCAAAAATGCATGGTTTAATTAATCAAATCTTTCAAAATCAAAACTATTTTAACCAATTTTATTTTTTCCACCATTCTCTCTGTTAAACTGTAAACATCACAGGGTGACTGCCAGCTTTAACACAATGTAACCCCTTTTACAACCCATTAAAATGTAGACAGGATTTATGGTATCTGTGCAGATTGAGCTTTATCTTTTTACTGTTATCTAGCAGTTACACCATAATGACACACTGTACTGTTATCTGTGGCTTCAGCTTCCACCTTTTCACCAGCAGATTTTCACAAGGCTAGTAGTCTCATTTCACATCACTATACAACATATTTACTCTCTGACCACTGCTTTAAGGCTGTCGCTTTAATTTGCTTTAAATTCCTGTGATTTTTCGTAAGTGAAGCCAAGGTTCACTTCACTGCTTTAAGCCAAAAAGGTGTGTTTAAAGATAACAGTGAGCTAAATGCTAGAATATATTGGACATTTTTCATATATAAATTAAACACAGAATGCAATGATGTGCCAATGATTTAAGTCATTAAAATATTGAAACATTACATAGACAAACTTTCAGATTTTTAAACTTAAATTTTTAAATATGAAACCAGTTTCTGTGAAGTAAAGACCAAAGATGAAGACAAACACACCTCTTCTTTTGGGTAAGCCCCCCCCCCCCCCCCCTTCTCACAGAGCTCAGAGTATCTCAGACCGTCATTGGACAAGTGACATGGAGTGACATTCTGTAACAAGATTTATTAACCCCTTTAGTACTTGTTTCAAGAAGCAATACTAGTTAAATGTCAGCTAGCATCTCAATTAATTTATAAATCAGGATTACTAGGAGGTGTTTCCATTCTTCTCCTCTGACTCTCTCTCTCTCTCTCTCTCTCTCTCTCTCTCTTTCTCTCTCTCTCTCTGAACGAGTTCCTCCACTGCATTCCTGGAGGATTTTGCAGGATTTACAAGCATAACCATTTTTCTTAGAATCTGTGCTTTGTCCACTGTGTGTAACACAGAAAACAGCAAACAGAAGGAGGTTTAAAAATGAATACCAACAACTTTCTACTTAATTAAATAGTTAAGTGTAACAAAGTCAATGCAAGTGGTTGTATATAAAATGTTGTATATATCTGAATCTTACAAATTTGTCACAGAGTTGGTGATATCTGTAATTTGTTGTGCTCCCCGGTGTGGACCAGAGGATAGGTCTTGGTTCCTTGGTTCCTTCCAAGGAATCACCCCTATGAGTCTTGGTTCCTTCCAAGGTTTTACCTTTTCCACTGAGGGAGTTTTTCCTTGCCACTGTCACCCTTGTCTTGCTCATATGAGGCTTGGACCTGGATCTCTGAAAATCTGTTTTGTGACGATTTCTGTTGCGAAAAGCGCTGTATAAATAAATTTTGATTGATAGATTGATTGATAGGGGCCAGATGTCAGAAGCCTCTAAAATCTACTGCATAAAAATGTTTTACATGAGCTTTGGAATACACTGCCTTATCCCTCAGACATTGTTTTAAGTTTTAAAATAGCTTTGGCATGAAATATTTAATTGCTGTGGGATGTTAAACCTCATGTATTCATAAAAGTAGCTTTTTTTCAAAAGAAAAGAAAAAAAAAACACATAAAATAGCCAGATTTATGAGTTCATCATATTTATGGACTTATGTGTCCCTTCTAGAAGCTCCTCTACATTAGAATGTGTACTAGTTGTTTTGTATAGTGCATAATATTCTCTCTACACATCATAACCCCTGCAAATTTAATTAAAGACAGTCTCTTGTACCTCCGTGTAAATTTTACATCAAACCACTGTGAATGTCTGACTTCTACAGAACCTTTAAAAATAATGTGTGGAATTCCCATTTAAACATGCATTAATCTGTGTGCTCATATTAAATGTCACCTGCCACCTGTGCACAGTATTTTTCACATTACTCACATCTCTCCATTCGTACATAATGGCCTAAAAATGAGTGCACGGTTTTCACTCCCACAGTCTGGGGCTATATTTCTATTCTCATCGCTCAGCTGTAAATCAAGAGCTTGGCTGGGTTTTAAGCAGTCCTGTTCAAAGACTTGGGTTCAGAGAGATAGAGAACTGGGTTCAGATTTCATCAGAGATAGGGTCTAAACCATGAAAGTCTAAAAAGAAACATTTTGTCCCAAACTTAAAGATCTGCAGACTGATATCTCCATTTGTAGCCAATTCCGAGTTTGCTTCATTGCATTTGGAGAACAGAAACTAGCTCCATATCTCATAAACTGGGCTGTGTGTAATTCACTGAGATCATATTTTCTGCTCTTGGGTCATAAACAGGAACCTCTGGCCACTGTGACCTATCACAACTGGTCAAATGTCAGCACGAATCTGATGTTCAGACAGTTAAGTGCCTATTGTTTTAAAATCCATCACTCGATCTAGAGATTCTTTACTCCTTTAAATATTATTGGCAAAATGGTTCTATATGGAACCAAAAATGGTTCTTCAGTGGAATCACTCAAAGAACCTTTTGTAGCACCTTCATTTTTAAGAGTGTACTGTGTTAAATTAACATGATTCAAATGAACATACGAAACATTAAGAACTGCAGCAACCGCTGACTGACAACTGTGTTCCACTTATAAATGTATTTTTTAAATTACATTTATTAGCACTTCTAAATTAAAGTATAATGTGAACATTCTACAAAAAAGTCAGAAAAACGTTGTATTGTTGTGTCTAGCAGGGGGCTTGTCATGTCTTGTCAGCAGAGAGGGCTGTGAAGTGCAGAGGGCTGGGAATCATTTCTCTACAGGAAGTCTGTCTTCTCATATGGACTCTTACCTCACATTCTCATCCACATGTTTCTAATCACCTTCCACAAACACAGACCTAAAGTACAATTAAGAATTGCTTGTGAAGAGCATTCCAACGAGATTTTCTCAACTTTGCTTGCTCACATGCTTTAATCAGACAGGAGGTGTGCAGTGCACGAGGACGTCCACAGCTAAGCACATTGCTATGCTAACGCACACACAGAGAGAGAGAGAGAGAGAGAGAGAGAGAGAGAGAGAGAGAGAGAGAGAGAGAGAGAGAGAGAGAGAGAGAGAGAGAGAGAGAGAGAGTTTTGCCTGTATTAGCGTTGGGGCTTTTTGTATTTTCTGTTCTGTTTGGTTTTTTTTAGTACCCTGTTAGGACCAGTTGATGTGTCATCCTTAATCTCATAACTGCATACAATATTTGGCCAAATCTATATGCACCCCTGCCCAATCAACATATCTGCTAAAATCTAAAATCTACATGAACTTAACATAAGTTTTTCCCTCTTTGCTGAAGCACCAACTTCTACTCCTCTGGAAAGTCTTAGATGTTGGAACTTTTCTATGAGATTTTAATTGCATTCCACCACAAGAATATGAGTGAGGTCATGTTCTGATGTGGATCACAAACACCACTCCAAGTCATTTGAAAGGTACTGAATTGGGCTCCAACATTCCAGAGAACAGTTCCACTGCTCCAAGGCTTAACACTGGCGGATTATTACTCCTCTACGTGACAAGTGGCATTGAGCATAGTGACCTTATGCTCTTGGGTAGCTGCTTCAGAAAGAGCTTTATTGTTTCATGTTTCTACTTACCACTTCAACATAATATTGACTTTATTCATTATATCAATCTTTCTTTTAAATCCCCCACTGTATGTTCATGTGCTGTCACCTTAAAACCATACTACCAGGCACATTGTCACATGATTCTGCCCCATCCGATCTGATATCCAATCTCCAATTCACATGGAATTAACATGGAGGAGAACATAAACACAGAGGCCAACTGAACAAATCAAGCAACTTGTACAAAAGAAAAATGCAGTGTCTCTTTTGGACATGTTTTGACGTTAATGAAGAGGACACTGAACTATTCAGCAATCAATGTTAATACCACAAGCCAGTTTCAACACTTGAAACACAATAACATCACCAAATATTAACAGTGCATGCTTTAATAAAAAAAAAACCTCCCAGGAACATTAGAAAATAGTATCTCAGATTTAATACTATTTATAGTACAAGCCTTGTCAGTGAACTATGAGGGCAAGAAAACTACAACAACAACAAATTGTTCATGAATCATAATCGTGGTTAATTTTCAATTCATCATGATACTGATTTGTGATCATATCACCCAGCACTTGATGTAGCCACGATTACATTTTTTATTGTGTCTGTAAAATTAATATCTGAATACTAAGCCTAAAGTTACTTGGTCAAAGTCAGCTGATGTCATCTGTAGCTGATGTAAATGTGTCTAATTGTAGAACTGACGTTCACCAGCCTTTGCAGTATGACATAATTCATTTCACTTGCACAACAGCGTGGTTTTTGCAGTCACAAGGCTGAGGTCTGATGTGTATCCAAAAAATAAATAAAAAAATTCCCTTGATTTTGGACACTTTCACAATTTCTTACAGAGCTGCACCAGTTTAGAAGAATTGTAAATGTTTTTTGACAATGCCAAGGGAGTATCCTATAATGATAATGGTGAGCTATGGAAGTATGAGAGATCCTAAATAATGAGGTTAAAAGTTACTTTTTTAAAGTGCTTAATCACCATACTCCTGTTAAAATGTATTTTCCCCCTCAAATTGCCACCGACAGACAGACAGACAAGATGAGGTATTAACACACACAACCAACCACATTTACTATGAGACAGTAACGTGAGTAGGAGTTAGTGCAGATGTAGACTGGAGAGTTACTGTACTCAGAGACTGAGTCAGTTGCTTTGCCTTAGTGAGTCAGAGGAGGAGTGTGGTTTCTTTTTGGTGTCTAGACCACAACCTCTCCACCTGCTTTAGCCTTCAGTGACCCACACTGACCTCAAATAGCCCTGTCCTCTTCTCTCTTCCCCTTTCCTCCACTCCATTAGTGTTGCCAGGTGGCCTTTTGAACTGGACTGGCCAGATTTGAACTCAGTTGTATGGCATAATTTTAGTGACAGGGACATAAAGCTACATGCATTACGATATGACATTTTTTACAAACTCAGATTCTGCATTTCCTTATCATACCCTAGCATTCATAGCAGTAACCAGAGGGTAATAGCTATGTGTTTTTATTCACTGAGAGATATGGTATGACAGCCTGTCGCAGTTCTGCCATAGCTAAAATCTGGCAACCCTGCCCTCTGCCTGATGGAGGACTGAAGTAATTACTGCTGCTTACTATGATAAATTGCCTGTCTAATTAAATGGGACACTCAAACAAACTGCTTGTTCATTATTCAGTCTTGTTCACCCTTTTTTCCGCTTTCAAGTGGGCTCTGGAAGCCATTTGTAGTAATTATGCATCTTTCCATGACCAGCCTTAGCCACTTACAGCTCAGAAGAGCATGAGTGAGTGGGCTGACCCTCCTTCTTCCTGCCCTCTCTTGGGTGGTAACGCCAGAGATGCCCTCGAGTTGGGCACGGCCATATGGGCGGAATTATCCCACACACTGGAGCATGGCGTTAAAGAGGCAAAAGTGTACACAGCGAACATTCACAGCAGAGTCGCTTACCAGAGTGAAATAAATAAAGAATCTGAAGTATGTTTACTTGTAAACCGCACATAGCAAAACAGACACTTGTACTATGTGAATTCTAGATACTTTAATTTGTACATGATGCAATGTTTGCAAGTTCATAAACGGAAAAGGAAAAAAACCTAGACAAGTACCTATTTAAACTACACAGAAGCCTCAGAAACTAAACATAACTTTATTTTTTATTTTAGCATGTGTATTTCAGAGTGTTTCCACTCTTTGTCTTCATACAGCTTCCATAATTTGCTAGAGAACTGCTTCTCATTTTCCAAAGAAATCTGCAGGGATATTCTTTCACAACTCCAAAGAACTGTCTTAGAGATCAGTCACATTTTCTTCTTCCCATGACCCAATCTCAGACACATTCAGTGCTGTTGAGGTCTGAGCCCTGGGGTGGTTAACCTATTTGACAGACAACAGCAGCAGCCTCTTATTTTGGTTTGCCAATGTTTTACTCTTCTGCCAGTCATTTTCTCATTCACAGCTTCTTCAGACAGACACTCTTGTATGCACAAAGTGCTGTGTTGTCTTTTCACAATGGGGAGACGAACAGAAACATCAGTGGATTTTATTATTATTATTATTTTATTTGAATTTGATTTCCTCTTGTCTGATAGGCTTTGCATGGTTGTCTCTAAACTAAATCCCACTTTCTCAACATATTCTAATACTATTTTGTGGATATAATATATATATATATATATTTATTTATTTGTCTCTTAAAAATCTTTTGAAATATGAGTAACTTGTACTTAGTGGTATTTTAGTGGTTATTATGAAACTTTGCATTTCATAATGCTGTGGCACAGAAGCATTTTCCTTGGCCTGTATGTTTATGAATATTACTTTAGGCTTATGTTGCATTTGGTGGAGGTGATGATGTATTTGTGGCAAAGAACTGGGCCGAAAATACAGTCTGCTTTTATTCCAGCATTTGTAATAGCTACTTACACCCACAGTTATATATTCAGGATTAATAAAACCATTTGCAACTATATTGTTTTATGGAGCTTGGTTGTACCCTGCCTTTATTTATGGCTAAGAACACTCTATCAAGGTTAATGGCTTCTTCTACGTAGCGTAATCTGTGTGAATAACAGTGGGAGAGTCCCCTGTGATAGAAGCAGAAATAAAATGTGACTAATGCTGCATGGAAAGCGGGCGGTTTCTATCATTAGAAGCTGTTAGAGTTCAAAGCTAATGCTGTGTTTTTGTTGTTCTTCTTCTCTTACCGGCATGATTCAAAGATTACACATGATGAACTCCGCTCAGAGCTCAGAAAGAGCCCTGACTTGTGCCAAAGGCAGCAAATTGTCAAGAGGGCCTTCACTGGTCACAGGTTTAAAGCAGGTAATTTACCATTGGTAACCGGGCAGCTTGTTGCTTCAGGAAGACATATGGACATGAGCAGATGGTGATAAGGCCTTACTGACATAAGAGTTGTGTCACGCTTCCCTTCTGGCATCAGACACACACACACACACACACACACACACACACACACACACACACACACACCGAGAGTGCTGTAAGTATTCTAACTCTCTGTTTCCAGCTCAGCCCTCAGCCAGGGGCTTTCACACTGCCTTCTTCCACACAGCCCAATCTCTGCCCCACTCACAGCTTTTTCAGAGAACAATAAATGTGCCAAACAGCTCTTAGTGGGGCAAAGAACCAAGAAGAATCTACAAGAGCCTATTCTGGTTGCCCCCAGAACTTTTCAATATTTTTACAAGAAAGAATTGATTTCTTGTAAATGAGGTGTGCAATGGAAGACACTTTTTGGAATGTAAAGAAACTTCAGCATAATGTATCTCAGTCAAACATTAGCCATGAGATCTATATCCGGATGTCAGGATTTGAAGAGAGCAGTTATTTTTAGAAGGTATTGGGCAAATTTAAAAGGATTTGAGGCTGGGTATGTTAAGAAGTTTTAATTCAGGCCTCAATTTCTACTTCTACTCAAGTTGTTTTATGAGAAGGTATTTTAACTGCACTCAGTTTTATTCGTTTAAAAGTACATTTACTAAAGTGTGGATTTTTGCCACTCTACTCAAATATTTGTAATAAATATTGACATCTCCATTTTAAAGAAGTATTCAATCATTTTTTTCTAAGATTTTTCTTCAGAATATGAAATGGCACACTGGATGCATCATAAATTCTGTATTAAACATGGCTGCCTTCATATAAGGTACCCACTCTACTGAACATAAACTACATCTGTCAGGGACAACATAGCAGTTTGATCTTTATCTCATGGTTATTCATGAAAAAACAAGTGATGTTCCCACAACACAGCTTCAGGTTTCTAGGTCCAAACCTCTCATCCAGATGACTGTGTGTTATTCCCTGCTGTGGACTGACACCCTTTCCATGGTGGGTTCTTGCCTCCAGGTAGAATCTGGACACACTGTGATCTGGATCAAGGTTGCAGATGAAGGAATAAATACAAAATCAAAATACAAAATTTCCCTTTGGTGGTAAAAATGAGGGATCCCTACGGATTTTCATTCTTTTAGAAGGTACTTCTCCTTGAGGTGTCATAAGTAATGGTAATTTCAGAGTCGTGCTGATTTACAGCTCCTTTCTAAAGCTCAGGTAGGATTTCCAATGGTGCAAAATATAGGAAAATAGTACTTTGAGACAACAGAATACTCCATGTCAGACTGTCAAGGTCTAGAGTCATTGCTGTTCTGTAGAAGGCTAGAATGCATCAAACCACAAATGACAGGCTCCAGTGTATTTATAGTCAAGTGTGTGTTAGCATTACACTCAGATAAGGGTTACAGTGGTCAGACAGTCTTGCATGTTCTTGATGATGAAATGGTTTTACAAAATGAAGCAGCCATGTTTAAGGAGATCAGACATGTTGTGTCTAGTCACCCCCTCATCTGCATCAAAAGGAAGATAAAGATCCAGAGCAGTTTCACTGAAATTTACAAACTAAGAAATATCTCTTGTCACTTCTTCCAGATAAATATGTAGAGGGAAAAAAAACGCCTGGACATTCATCAGTCTGGAGACTCTGGTGAAATATGGTATAGAGTAATCCCTGTTTTATCCAGTGCACCAAAAATAGTCTCTCAAACCGACTGTAACGTGTTGTCTAGACACAGCAAAGGTAGGCGATAATCTGACCAAACCCAGGCTACATCTGCTGTGAAGGAAAAGCATCTCAGACACATTTCTCTTGTCTGGACTGTGGTGGCGGTGGACAAATCCTGGAGGTGAGGTGAAGTGCTCTGGATTCCTCCCAGTTTCCAACAGGATCTGTTTATATGCTGTGGTTATGGGAATATTACAAAGAGGACACATTCTCCACATAAAATCTTTCTCTTTAGCCTCTCATAGAGCACTGCAGGAGCAGTCCAAGTGTTACTCAGCAGAATACTCAAATTTTAGCACCTTTCCATAGTTTCAACAATTGATAGCAGTTCAACATTTGGACGTCACCAGACACAAGAATATAACTTTCCAAAGTTGTGTCATATTACCATTCTTCATTATCTGGTCATTACCTGGTTGCTTTTTAGCTATTGCTAATTTGCAAGTGTTAATTATAACGAGGGTGGCATGATGGTGCAGCAGGTAGTGTCACAGTCACAGAGCTCCAGGGACCTGGAGGTTCAAGGACACCCATGCGGACACGGGGATGACACACAAACTGGTTGGGTGTGTTCTCCCTGTGTCCGCGTGGGTTTCCTCCGGGTGCTCCGGTTTTCTCCCACGGTCCAAAAACACATGTTGATAGGTGGATTGGTGACTCAAAAGTGTCCATGGGGAGTGGCGCCCTCCAGGGTCAGTTCCTGCCTTCCGGGTACACTCTGGACACACCACAACAACAATGAATGAATAATAATAATAACAAAATGATGCATTAAGAATATGTTGTCATATTGCACACTATTTGCAGTCATATGGTAATAGTTGAAACTATTTAAATTTTGAAAATATCTGCTGTACTTTATATTGTATCTATTCACAGTTAATGGAAAAATAGAGGCAGTTAATGAATTAAGATACTGGAAAAATTTTCCCCCTGGCTGGCCCACTTTGAGTCGATGGAGTTGTTTAAGGGTCTTTGGTCTTCAGAGGGATTTCCCTGTTTTGAAGTCTGAGGCCTAGTGAAGCACCATTGGCATTGCGCCTGAGGGACGCCAAGATAGTAGCTTAAACCTAAAGCCCTTCCCAGCCTCTATAACTACACCCACCCCATAAAGCACCAGGCAGTGATGGAAGAGAATGGCACTGGAAAAACAGGATGATTCATCCAAGCCAGAAACAGGGGGCTTATCTTTGACTTATCATTACTTGCATCACAAATACTGGACAGTTCTCACTCCAGGCTTGACCCGTGGACACTCTGTACTGGCCAGAGCTAACAGTAATCCACTGGATCAGGCACTAGTCAAGAGACATGATGGAAGGTTGCTTACCAAGGTCTCTGAATGTTTGGTGATTACAGACATTCAAACACGTATTAGCTTCATTTAAGCACCAAGGTGTTAGAATTGTGGCTTTTGAGCAATACATCATCAGTTGCTTTAAACCAACATGTCAACACAAGATAATGAGGTAATGCCTCAACAAAATTCCACTTAGATTTTCTTTGAGAGACAATGTGATCAACTTTTAGCAACATACACTGCCTTGATGTTTATTGTGTATGAGATTTACAGCAGAATATATAAAGGGGTTAAAATTCTTTAAATGTCATTTTTACCAAACATTGTACGTAGGTGGATGCAGGTAGGTGGGCTCTGCACTGGGCAGGACCTCAGGAGCTGAACGGAAGGCATACAATTTTGGATTAATATATATATATACACACATACAGGGTAGGCCATTTATATGGATACACCTTAATAAAATGAGAATGGTTGGTGATATTAACTTCCTGTTTGTGGCACATTAGTATATGGAAGGGGGAAAACTTTTCAAGATGGGTGGTGACCATGGCGGCCATTTTGAAGTCACATTCAATGAAGAAACATTTTGGATCCAACTTTTGTTTTTTCAATGGGAAGAGGGTCATGTGACACATCAAACTTTGAGACTACTGGGGATGTCACAAGAAAAACAATGATGTGCTTGGTTTTAACGTAACTTTATTCTTTCATGAGTTATTTACAAGTTTCTGACCACTTATAAAATATGTTCAAAGTGCTGCACATTGTGTTGGATTGTCAATGCAACCCTCTTCTACCACTCTTCACACACTGATAGTAACACTGCAGGAGAAATGCTAGCACAGGCTTCCAGTATCCTTAGTGTAGTATAGCAGTGGTTTATATATATATATATTTTAGTATTGTTTAGTGTTTATTAATTTTTTTTTTATGTAATTGCAACATGCTTGAAAACTTAGAATCTCTTAATTTGCCGAGTAAAAGTTTCAGGGTGCGTCTCAACATCAGACACAGAAAGTTTAATGGAGAAGATTAACTTTGCTCAATTATGACAAAATTATCATGACTCAAACACTGAGAGACAAAACATGGAGCTTGAGAAGACAGGGAAAGAAAGAGAGAGTAAGAGTTAGTTATTTCATACATAATTCATTCATTCATTGTCTGAAACCACTTTTCAGGTTGCGGTGGGCCCAGAGCATGAACACTCCCTGGGGGCACCAGTCCTTCACAGGGTGACACACACACACACACTCACACTTTTGAGTAGCCAATCCACCTTCCAACATGTTTTTTTGAGAACACACCGAACTCCTCACAGACAGTCACCCAGAGCAGGACTTGAACTTGGAGCTGTGTGACTGTGACACTACCTGCTGAGGTGAGAATACACCCTTGAGGGGGCACCAGTCCTTCACAGGGAAACACACACACTTACACGTTCACTCACACCTACGGACACTTTTGAGTCACCAATCCACCTACCAACGTGTGTTTTTGGACTGTGGGAGGAAACCAGAGCACACGGAGGAAACCCACGCGGACACAGGGAGAACACACCACACTCCTCACAGACAGTCACCACTTGGTGTCAGTATGATGGCTGTTTCACAATGAGAGAAAGATCAATGGAGAATATGACTTCTTGCTCCTTTAATGGACTATGATGGCTGTGGACCCTTGAATGCTCCCTAGCAGAGCAGTCTAGTGAGTGAGGAATCCTGGGTAAAGTATGACCCTTCATCCACTCACAGCATTCCAGCAGCAGTTACAGGTCAGCTGTGCCATTGTGTCTGCAGCTGTGCTTCACACACTCGACAAAGTCCTTTCCACATTCCCTCTTGTCTTTCCTTTCTCGCACACGTTGAGATCTCAGTCACTATATCATTGTTGTTTGGCAGTAACCTGAATAAAAATTCCGGTCTGCCAGTCTCAGTGTGTCCAGCTATTTCCTGATATACCTCATTCTCTTTTACTCAGGACTCCAAGGACTTTAAGGTTGTCTTCTTTTATATCTGTCCATTTCAGCTTCCACACGTCCACAGCCTCTATCTTACTTTCAGCTGATTGTTTTTTAATTAATCACTATTTAGTTGATATATTTTAGCATCAATTTTAAGAAACGGATTCATAGGAAAGTTGGAACATTTAGTAAAAAAATGTCTATGATTCACTCTTTTGAATCTTTATTTCCCTGAGAAAAGTTTTCAAAGGTTTTCTCCGACCAACTAGATTATATTTTGTAAATCTAAATAACTAGTTTCCTGCAAAAAGGGGTAGTTACTGTGCTCACTGGGCTTATGAAATTGAATAATTTTCATACATAAAATAATACTCATTCCATATATTACATCAGCCCTTAGTGCTAGAGTTCATTTCTTTCTTATGAGTGAAAGCATGTTTACCCACATGACCGCAGTACCCATCAGATCAGTGTCTGAAGTCACACCTCCGGTGTTCCCTCACAGTGAACTCATAAAGAGAATGACATATTCCTCTGCGCCATCACACTTCCCCGCCAGGTCAACAGAGTTAAACTTAGCTGTGATGTCAGATTTTAATACATAATACAGTGGTTTTATTTAAAAGGGACATATTATACACATTGCCACAAGTTAACACAGTTCCCTGAAATGTGGGTGTCATGCTTTGGTCAAAATACCACACGCATCAAACAACACAGCACTGTTCTCCCAGTCTAAACAGCCCTGTCCAGAACTGACTGTTGCAGCTCATGTTCTTTTTTTAAATGAGAATGAGCCACAGCTCAGTTCAGCGGGGAAGAGCCCAGGAGTGAAGAGTGAGGAGCACTCTGTTCTCGTTTTCACCGTTTTTAATCAGTATTCTTATTTCTCTGTGCTCACGGTGTGTTTTATTCCATTTAACGTCATCTTTACACTCTAAACAAGTAGCACAAAATAAGAATGGCTGGTTTTATTCCACAAATAAACACCAGGCAGAGTTTGTGGGTTGGTAGGAGCTCAGGGTCCCCAGATGAATGTGTTAATGCATTGGGAAAATGATTGAAATTGATTTTTTTTAATAATTTGCCCCTTTAAAGGTGGCATATTCTATTAACTCTGCATGTATCTCTATAAGATACAGAAGAAAATATTCATGACATTTAGTGTGACTTAGTGAATAAAGCTATTCTGTACAATTTGTACTATTTCTAATCGTTTGTGATGAAGTTATGACACGGAATAAAAGGCTGTTTTTCAAGAAGAAAAATGATGGAAATGGAGATTAAAGTTTTTGCTTCCACCCTGATGATATGTTATAGACTTTATTATGCACTGGAATGTTTGGGTTATGCTGTCCCATTGTGGGGATAAACCACTAAATGTCTCCATATAACATTTCTACTGACTTGACACATAGTTTGTATCTGTACAATTCCTGTATATGGCAGCTTAGAATTTTTTTATTTATTTTGTATTTCTTTAGGTCTCCGGGGTTAAGTTTACTGCTGTTTTTATGAGTTGGCCTTTGAGATGGCGAAAGCCAAAAATTTGCTTAAATAAAAACAAGATCCCACAGTGCACTGCTGCAGATAGATAGTCATGACATATATGTGTGAGGTCCAGGGTAGACCACATGTAAAGTGGCTCAGCTATGTTTGTCTTTGTACAAATATTTTTTGGGCTTATCCAGCTCGTCATACTCTGCAAATTGGTAATTGCTGGTGGTAAGGCCACTTAAGAGTCAGACGTTTAAACAGTTTTCATTTCGCCTCTGCAGACTAAACTGACAGGACACTAACTCTGTTAACATTACTACCTTCCCTCCATTTTTCTATATCTCTTTTTTTTCTGTTTTCCTTCGCCCTGTATTTAACTGTGCAATTGAAGCTAAACACATTCAAGTAGCTCAGAGCTACACTCAGAGGATTATGGACCAGTGCAGACAAGTGTGTATGCTTTATAAGTCTAGTCCTTGCTCTGTTGCTAATGAGTTTGATTCACTGTTAAAATATTATGAAAATTCTGTTCTTTTAGCAGTCAATAAAAGCCAATGCTGGAAAAACAGCCCATTTTGAAAGCATTGTTAATCCGATGATGTCACAAAAACCAGCGGTTACATTGGGACTGGTTACAACTAAAAGGAAAAACCTAAATAAATGAGCAGAGAATCATAATATGTGCAGATGTTTCCAGACAGGTTTACTGCATAAATTAAACTACACAATTCTCCATGCTCTGTGGCATGTTTAAAAAAGCTCAGCAGGTCCAGCTTCAGTTTTTATTTCAATTTTGGATCAAGATGGCAACAGGAAATGAATGAGATTTCAAATGGTTAGTTTCAAATGTGTCTAATGGTACAGATTTATCTGAGCAGTAAACACTGGCTCAGGAAAAACTAATATTACAATAATAATAATAATTTTAAATTTTAAAAAATACAGTAGTGATTTTCTGTATGTGAATGTGTTGGTTTAACTCTTCCCAAACCTCTCCTTAAAAAATCAAGGATAATATCAGGAAACAAACTTTATTTTTCACACTAGTACATAACACATCTATGACTTTATTTAAAAAAATAATCATATATGTGTTTATAAAACATTTATGTTTTTATGTTTCTTTAATTTTTCACAAGCCTCGTACATGATTTTACTTTTTAAATAATAAAAGTACATAATAAAACTACAGTTATAGTAGCTGTTCTTCATGCGACAGTAAATGTGAACGCAGTATGTGATCAGACGGTGTCAGCAAGAACGACCTGTCCACAACCACATGGAATGAGATATTTAAATATGGTCGAGCACGTCCAACCTTTATAGCAAGGGCACATGCAGTGATGCAGAAACCACAGAGACATGGAAACAATGTAATATAGTCAAATGATTTGTTCTTCATCACGTTCTCAACAGGTAGGTGAGTTTGTGCATTCTGCAGTTACAGAAAGGTACAGGTCTAAGTTCTTGAGACCTACACTGACAGGATCTGGATCTACTGGTCCAGGGGTCAGTGGGGAGGATTATTTATTTTATTAAGGGCCAAATTGTCCCCTTAGGGTCAGTGCAAATCAACACAATGAAGAAAGATTATCGAAGAGATGACTTATAAGCTGACAGCAGATATATGCTGTGGTCTTCACCATCAACAGATCTTAACCCATTTGAACACCTATGAGAGATTTAGGACCCACATGTTATACAGTGCTCTCCACCTCCTTCTTCAGAACAACAACTGAAGAAATACCTTTTGCAAGAATGGTGTTGCTTGCCTCAGTAAAGATGCCAAAACTACACATAGATTTAATATAGCAGTTGTGGATCACTTGTGGTGATCAAACACCTTAGACACTTGATTATGTTGGTGTCTCTTTGTCTGAAATTGTGAAAAGGAAGGTGACACTTCTTGCATACTAAACTATACAAAACTAACAAGTGAACTTGTATATGTAACAACAAATGTAGTATATAGGCACTGCATGTGCTATTCAAGAATGACTTCCAAAGTGTGGCTGAGTCGAGAGGAAGAATTCGCACCAAGTGTCAGGTTACAGAGAGGCTATATTTGTTTCCCTGAATATTATTTCTCATAAAGAGTCTACAAGAAAGACATCGCACATCACTCACAGACGAACACACATGCACACATCACTCCGTCCAGCTGGAATGATGCATTCAGACCTCTTTGCTTTTCTCACTCGGGATAAAAAGCAGAGGGAGATAGAAGAGTCTGATATGAAGAATGAAATACAGACTATTGGCCAGCTGCAAAAGCAACATCTCCGCTCTGCTGGCTTTGTATGGACCCACATCACAGCAAACACAGAGGCACCAGGCACTCCATGAAATCCTTAATTTTTACAGAGGAGCACATGGGATGGGAAGCTAGAGCAGGCAAAGTTTAGGATTTCAGCTGTTCATTTATTTCTGATGAACTTCATTAGAAAATGCAGCATCTGTTTAAATATGGCTCTAGTTACATCATCATGTTCTCAGGAGACCTCTAACAATTTGAAGAAGAAGAGTAAGTAATCTGCCTCATCAGTCCCCAAGAGCCAATAAACGTACTTCATGGAGATCTAATACAGAGGCTGTTGTCAATAGATTTGTCTCACATTCATCGTGTCACACTCAGATATCTCACGTTCTTTTACTGGAGAAAAATAGAATGTGTTTATTAAAACAGCCGCTCTGATGTCTAATCCAAAACCTCTCTTACCACTTCATGTCTAAAAATGTTGGGACAGCAAGTTCATTCCAAATTTGTTGTCTGAAAGTGTGTGTTTTTTTCCCCCAATGGTATGAACTCATTCATTTATTCGTTCATTTTCTGCAACCACTTCATCCTGTATTTGTTGTGGATTACAGGAGGGAACTGGAGCACATGGAGGAAACCCACAGAGATATACACAGGGAGTATATAGTGGCATGTGAACACAGCAGCTATCCTACAAATTGTGTGAACATTTCATGAGGAATGGACCAATAGAAACGCTCCAAAATTTCTCCAAATAAAGTCGTTTACATTGACTTTCATTAATAGTTAAGGTGGCTTTTTCCTTCTCCGGTAAAGTTCCTATTTTTGGGAGACGCATGTTTTTCATTGGACAGCGAAAATATCTCTTTTCTGTTTTTTTTTTCCCCCCAGGGTATTGCCATTATTCTGGTATTTCAAGATATTATGTGCCTTTTACAGTCACAAATGTCTGAAATTTTTGATAATATCACTGCAGAGAGTGAAAAACCCAAACACAGACATTGCATGTAAACTCCTGGATTGTACTCTGGTAAAATAGTGATATACTGTTGCGTATAAAAGAAAAGACCTTTTGTGGATTACGCATTTAAACCCAAGCATGATTAAATATTTTATATAAAACTGGTTTGGCTGCTTTCAAAACATTTCTATTCTAAAAGGAAAGCAATTCATTACAGGCGTGAATTTCAGGAGGAGAATATTTTTTTACAAAAACAAATTCAGTAAGGTACACTGGTAAACGGTCTTTAAAAGTGTCTATTTTCTCCTCTGATTTGTATTTTTCCCACTGTCCCCACCTGGAAGTCGGTTTCTAAATCAAAGTGAGCTCTGTAATGAACGACATTGTAATCTGTGCTTGTTAAAATGTGCAGAAACTTCTGGCCTTCAGTGCTCTGAGAGAATACTGCAGGCAGGAATGTGCTGTTCCAGACACCCAAACACAGCAGTGTTCCAGCCAAGCCGCATACTTGAGATGAGTGACCTCATACTGAAGCAGCAGCCCGCTCTGTGTATGCAAACACACTGCCATGGAAACCAGGCAGCCAGCATGACGTCAGGACGTCAGGAACAGCGATATGAAAACTATTCCCTGTGACCTGCAGCGTTTCATTTGCTTTAAGGGTCAGTGATGAGCTCAGCCAGGCGCTCCATTGCATCAGATCAGTCGTAAAACAAGTGTCGTGGCCAGTCAGATGTTACAAGGTGACTGGGGGTGGGGGACAGCAGCTGTCCAGCTCTTCTCGCTCTGCCTCTGAATTGTTATGTCTGGAGATAAAAGTTTCCACTGTGTATATTAGAGCAGTGAACGAAAAGGCTTCTGACAGCTCAAGTGCAAAATGTGAGGGTTAAGATTGCTACTTTCCACCAGACGAACAAGGCCTCAGACACTCGGCAGGAAAAGAACCAAGTGCTGCTTGCTATTAAAACTGCTATTAATCTGAAGAGGGACATAAATAGTGACAAGCTCATATTTTGGACTTTCCAGCAGCGTGACTCAGACACAGCGATGTTCCATTCGGGCTTTTCACATTTCAGATGCTGAATGAAAAAATAAATAAATAAAAAATACAAAGTTGAGCTTCCAAACTACCTCTGTTCTTCTCACTTGTTAAACAAAGATAGCACATGCACATACACTTATTGGGGTGGAGCAAACATCACTGTCGAGGGAGAGGAAAAAAAAATAAATAAATAAATTATACATCTCATAAAGCGTAACTTTACAGGAGAGAATCTCTCTCAGCCTCAAATGGGAGGCAAGTCAGTTTGGAACATCTCTGTGGAACATTCATAAAAGTTATACAAACCATAAAAAGGGCAAATATTTTCAAATTATGTGAAAAGATTAAACTAATCAATTTAAGGTACGTTTGTCAACAGTTATTTTTCTTCAAAAGCATTGTATTTGAAAAACAAACACAAAAAGAGACTTCTAGAAGAGTTTAAATGTTTTACACCGCAACGTTAGGTTTTTCATTACTCAGCTTATACCCACGCTTCCCTAAGAGCAATATCATCTCTAATTTTGTGTTTGGGGGGAGCCTAATTAATTAACAATTATTTAAAATACATTTTGTTCCTTCTACTGTAGTGGGTACTGTGAAAAATAAAAATGTAATCAAACCAAGCAGCAAAAATAGTACTTTGTTCCTGCCTTTTTGTCTTTTGGCTCTTTATTTTGTGTTTGGAGTAGGCTAGCAACACGTAGGCCTCAATATAAAGTGGTGTGCATTCTGAAGATTTCCAGAGTCTGTTAGTTTCAGTAGTGGTTTTATAAAAGGCAGGAACAGGACGCTGATGAGGAGTTTCTATTTGAAAAGAAACATCCATTACAGATACATTAATCACAGTGTTAAATTAGTGGAATTATGCTTAGGCTGTGCTTTCTCTTTTAATTCTCATGGCAAGTTGTTCACATACTTTTTTTATTATTATTATTAAGTGCGCTTTATTACACCACCATCAGGGTGAATAAAATAGAGACTGCAGAGGGACACCCCATTACCCAGTTTCTTTCATAAAGTGTATAGGGTCTACTGGGTGAATCTGAACTGTACATTGTTTAGATATAACAACTGCTACTTGCATGCACCTTCTCAGATTTTATAACTTGGGGTGTTTACAGCTTAGCTTGCTGTCCCTTTGCTACAGGAACACGGAACATGCTCACTGTGGGACAAACATGTAATCCAACCCAAAAGAAAAACTCTACTTGAAGTTGATTGAATACATAAATATCTGTTACACTGGGATATGTCAGAACCCTGCAAGCACAGCTGGGTAAAAATTTAAGTGAACTGAAAAAGTCTTAAAAATCTCTCTCTTATGGTCCTCTATGAAGTTGGGCAAAATGTGTGAATGTGGTAGATATGTTCTTTCACATACCAACACTGATAGACCAAATCTGCTCTCTAATCAGAAGAATAATAATAAATACAAGACCAAAAGCTTATTTATAATAAACTTTATTAGTTATCAATATTATCTACATCACTTAATATAAAGAGGATGATGGACTGCAGGCAGGAAGGGTACAAAACAAAGCTGAACAAGAACTACATTTGCACGAAAAAAACAAGGACAACCGACCGTTATGTGAAGTCTCTGGAAAACCTAACACCATCTAAGCAGAGTTACCTCCTTTCTCAGTCTCAGGGCTGTGTGAAGAAGCTTGAACGCTTCCTCAACATTATAAAAACACTTTTGCCCACCAACACCAGGGTGTCACACTATGGCTAAATCATTGACAAGGCACAGTACAGTAGTGTCACCAAATATACACACTTCACTGCAGGACCACTGTCCCTCTTTCCCAGCATCATCAGGATAACAGCAGGTGTCAAAATGGGGAAGGGGGAAAAAAAAAAAAACACCCACAAAGAACATGGACAGTAAAGAGAGACTGTTATCAGCGGGCAATTATTAAAAAAGACCAACAGCTAAAACAGCCTGCTGTGACTATCATTCAAGAATGCTACAGTTTCACAGTGACACCATCCTTTAAGTCGTTTAAAACTTGTGGCCCTCTCCAAACAATGCACCATGTTCATATGGGCAGGCACTTCAGATATTACAGTGTTAAGAGAGAAGACTGCCTGCTGGCTTTAGGAGCGAGGCAGGCAGGCCACACTAGCTGTGGTTCCTAATGCCGTGTGCGCTAGTTTCTCTACCCCGTTATAGACACTGAGGTCAGAGCCTGTTTTCCCAGGCCAGACGGCCAGTGAGCTAACAGCAAGTTATATTTATCTTGCCAGCAGCAAGGAGGGGGCAAGAGATCGTTACGCACCCAGTCTGCTTTATGAGTCAACTTATATTTGTATCCTGCTAAAAAGAGCTCCATCTTAAACCTTGCATTTAGCTGCATCTGTCCTAGGAATTTTAAGAGTAAGAATGTGTAGGAGATTAAAATCTTCACTTAAAAATGGATCCATAATTCATGCCTAGGGACTCTGCATTCATGAAATAAAAAGACCAATTTTCATACTTGACTAAAGGTGACAAGCAGCTGCCTAGATATAAACTCCTGACAACCTCATTCCACACCAGCATTCAAAAGGTAAACCCAGCACACGTCACCATGAAGTTCTATTTAAAAAGACAGAAGAATAATGATTAGGGAGAAACTACAGAGAGGCATGGCAAATAGCGGAGGTTCCAAACTTGTAGATGCCCATCCAGCTATGCAGCCTATGTTCTCCTCTTCTGGGCCAGCTCATGCCACAGGGTTCAGTATGCCCCTCCCCCACCTTCATTGTGTTTCCAGTATATGACTAAAGCAAGCCACAAAAATGAGTTTTAAAAAGTAACCAAAAGGGACGCCAAAATGTGACCGTAAACATTTCAAAATGTGAGACAGAGGCGTCCTTGGTGTGACTTGTAAAAACACTTTAGCAAAGGAGTCTTGTACCAAAATTCAAAGCATGGAGAAAAGCAGTTAAGTAAACAGGTTCGTCAGGGGAAAAGGAAGGAAGGAGGGGGGGGGGGGAGAAGAAAAGTGTAAAGTTATCCCAGAGAGAATGAGCGCTTTGCCTTGTACTGCTGAAAAGGCACTCCTATCATCATTGGTAGAGAAGGTAATTCTTGAGGGAGGCAGGTAAGGGAAGTCCATGTATTTCACTTAGTCTCTCTCGGCCCAATGCTACTCTCACTGAGCGTCTGCAAAGGTCCATCAGAGGCAATGGCTCAGCTGTGGAGGAAATAGATAGAAGAGAATTATAAAACACTGTTCATGTAAGCAGTACATTTGAGTTTGAAACACAAAATATATTTAAAAAACCTATTAATTAGCATCAGGCTAAGACATAAAACATCATAAGCTCTTCGAAATTCTCTTTGCATTTTAAGTGTACATTCATTTAAAAAGATACCCAAGATGTTCTTGAGTGCCTCAGGACAGTAGCTTTAGGAGAGCTAGATCACAGTCACTAAAGTGAACCTTAACTCCCAACAGCTAAGCAACATGGTTTTAGGCCAGGTACAATTACGAAATTTCATTTCACATCCTGACTTCATTACATGAGCTCATTAGTCTGCGTTAAGACAAGACTAATAAACATATCACCAAGTATTTTTACCCACCACATGCTTATGCAGTTAAGGTTTTGTCCATAAACACATTGTGCAGACTACTTCAATAGAAATAAGCCTTTCACTGTGAATTTGTTATTACAACATTATCTCTGCTTCCAGCATTATCTTGGTTCTTATTCCTTGGCACCTGTTTCATTGCAGAGTTCAGTTAGTAATACACACCCTTAAAACTGGACGCCAGGGAAAGCAAACAGTATGGAAACAGCACATGCAGGCTTTTGCCCTTGAGCTGACAACTGGGTCTGCTCTGAAGGGAATGCATTAATGTAAAGACAAGTTCTGACTGTACACTGGGACAGGGCTGGAGGAGTCTGAGTAATACGCTGGCGGTAGGCTCCCTGCTTACTCCTCTCAAAGGAGACGGCAAAATTCTGGAACACCTGTATCCTGAACTGATGTGTTGCATTACAAATCAGCCAGGCCATTATTAAACGCTACACTACATCAACTCGCTCACTCGCCTGAGGGGAAGCCTTTTTAGTGTTTATTCCATCTGAGAGCACGGAAAGCACCGGCAGGATGACTGACATGGGTCTGATTAGACCAGACGTAATTGCTGACCATGAGGCAGTTTCCTCTGAAAACAGAGTGTTTATGGTAAATGCACTGACTAGACTACATCACACTCACTCCCCTGTCTGCTCTCAGTACTGGACCACACAGTGATGACATCATTCAGACTGCATGAAGCAAAGCTTTAAATGCTGACAGAACAATTTGGGTGCTTTTTGAGAAGAGAGACACAGGAACATAAATGACACCTCATTCTTGGACATAACTCCTAATACACATGGCCAGCTACTCTTTCAATATTGGCGATATGCTGTATAGGGCACGTTGACCCTAGCTGTACTTGCAGCTGCTCCAGAGCATGTCTTAATTTTCCAAGTAGATTGTAAAATTACAGTTTACAGGAAGTCTGTGGCAATGAAGAATGTATTCCCCCACCACTCTTAATGGGTGCCTAAAATGGCATATACAGCCATGCATACTTCAAATCATTAATTCAAACAAACAAACTGTTTAAACAAGTCTGAATGAAAAAACCAAAGGACACAAAAATAATGTTTTCACAGGCCATTTTGCTTGGGTTTACATGTGGTGCCAATATGCTGATGCATTCTGTGAGTTCCAATATCAAAGCTCAGAAAACTAAACATTGCAACTTGTGCATCATCAAAATGCCACTAGAAACGTTAGGTTGAGGTTATAACCGGGGATTTTTTTTTTAAACCCGTGGTTCAACTATTTTCACAAGTTCTCAACAGTACGACACCAAGAGTCCTTCAATGGCACTGATGCTGCTTATTATGAATGCTACTTTCCATACATCAGAACCTGGGCTTGTGTGTAGGATTCCAGACTTGAAAAACAGAGATGAAAGAGCTGTTATGCATTTAAAAGGCCCTTATTACACAGATAGTGAGTTTAACCGTCTTGTAAATTAGAAAAAAATATGTCATTGGACCCGATACTCTAACGTTTGTCATTCTGGAACCTCAGCCTGCCGCCTCAGAATTGAGCAATAAAAGGCATTACCCCCACTATGCACCTTGGGTGTGGAATAATTTTCAAAGACGTACAAAACCATAGTTCTGTGTTATTAGGGTAAATTAAAAACAGTACCATGGAGACAATTCCATGAGCAGTGAATGTGCAAAGGAGGAATGTTGAGGTCATACATGAGCTGATTTGGTATGAATCTGGTGAGTGGTAAATCTGTGCTGTGACTAAATCACAATGAGAATTTAACCACAAACTAAAAATGTTGAATTATAAACACAACGGAACAGTTCAGTGTAACTCTGTATGACAGGGCCAAAATAATTCCTCAAAAACATGACCTAATACAAATTAGAGCTGCACAATACATCTTTTCAGCATCGCTATCACAATCTGCACCTGTGAAATAAAAAAATATAAATAAATAAATAATAAAAAGTCATGTTTCAGGATGCAAATCACCACATTGAGCATTTCCGTCCACTTTTGTGGATTTAAAAGATTATATCTGCTCAATACCATTAAAAAAAAGGCTAATACTTCAAGCTAAAACTGAATACACAGTTTTTAACATCTTGTTGTGGGTGATTTTTACATGCATAGCAGAAAAGAATTGCTATATAACACACATACACACAACTAATAATAAATAATGAGGCAAAATGTGTGAGAAGGTTTACGAAGCTATTCCATATCAGCTGTGGAATCATTCCTGCTCTCAGAGTATAAGCCACGCAATGCAACGGAAAAGCAGACATCAGTTACGTTAATGATTAGCTTCTTGGAAGTATGAGAGATAAAGTTGAATAAAGATTCCTAACAGGTGAGTAAACTTTCCTTTACATAATTAATGGCAAGATTTGCTTAAGCAAAGCTCTCATCTAGAAAGTAGTTTCTAACCATGGTTCCATACCAGAGCTGTGTTGTAAATAATCACTGTCATATGCCTTTCACACTGAAAAACAAACAATCTCCTTCACATTTCTATAAAAACACAGGGTTATGAAGTTCATAACACAGGAGGTCCAGAGCTGTTTTACACTCCATGGAAGTACGTTCCATTCGGGGAGAACAAAAATGCAATGGCCTGGACTGATGAGCATGCTAATAGTGTTCATGATATACACTTCAGATTTTCAAATTAACTGCAAAAACTGTATTATATGCCTACTATATAATCTGAACAGCAGCAATATGCACACATTCCTACGCAACATAGAATCATTTGCTTCAGTTTGCAGACTTCACCTAACAAGCCAGTAGTTGTGTGTGAACATAACTCTGGCTACATAAATAATGTAAATGTTAATAAAAAGGTGAGAAATTTAAATGTGAATGCACAATTCCAAAATATGCTACAACTCATACAGCCACCCTGTGTGTCAATAAAACAGACAGGGGAGAGAAATCAGGAAAGAAATACAAATATTTACAGTGCAAACATAATTGGAAGTTTTTGCTGTACCATTCACAAAAAGCAGTTAGCAATCATGAGGTGTTTGCTTGTTTGAAGTTTTGCCATGGCCAGCTTCCATTCATTCATTATCTGTATCCCTTATCCAGTTCAGGGTTGCGGTGGGTCCAGAGCCTACCTAGAATCATTGGGCACAAGGCAGGACTACACACTGGAGGGGGCGCCAGTCTACAGACACTTGAGTCACCAATCCATCTACCAGCATGTGTTTTTGGACTGTGGGAGGTAACCGGAGCACCCGGAGGAAATCCACATGGATACAGGGAGAACACACCAAACTCCTCACAGACAGTCACCCAGAGCGGGAATCGAACCCAGAACCTCCAGGTCCCTGGAACTGTGTGAGACAGCTTTGCATTTCACATTACAAATACTAGGGAGAGCTTTGTTCATGTCAGCTTTCGGAGAACACAAAAAAAAAACAAAAACAAAAAAAGACCCACACACACTTGAGACCGCTACAAGCTTGCCACTGTCCTGACGGCGATATATTCTTGAACCAAAATTTGACACTGACTGATTTGAAGTAAATCGGTAATTCGTAGTGCCAATGTTATTCAATTGGTGCTTTTAAAAGTTCTGATTTTGTACCCAAACCTAGTATTTAATAACGGACTTGAAGGGACAAACCCAGATCGGCACCTCAACCTTCTAAACCTGGCAAGTGAAACCTCAGCTGAGGTTTATTTGAGCAGAGAAACCAAAGTGTGATTGACACTAGTCCTCTAGAATAACATGTTTTCCACTTCTACACAGACCAATTACAAACCAATAGTTCTTACAAATCATATTTTCAAAAAAGGAAATATATTTATTACTTACGATCGAGTCCATTGATGTACCGGATTCTGATTTCACAATGTCCCCATACTGCACTTACTACAGGGTACAGCTTTCTGCCTTTAAGTCCTCGGAAAGCCACCCCAAGATATTGTCCATCAACTATGAAGCTTAGAGTCCCCTCATCCATATCCAGGACCACCAGAAAAGAGTCAGGTACAATAAAGGTCTCGTCCGGCTCCAGGAAGGCAGGATAGGTCCTACTAGGTTGGTTCTTGCCATCGTGATAGAGTTTATTGCGTCCCAGGTCCCAGCCCCAGGACTCACTGTTGTTTCCTACCAAGGCAGTGTATCCTACAGAATGTAGCGGCGCATCCCCTGTCGCTACGCCAACAACTGCATGAGTGCCACGTTGCCGCATTGCCCAGCTAATCTCCCAAACATGCAGCCCCCGTGTGTAGCCCACTCGAGCTCTAATGGCGTCCGTACTCTGAGCCACAGGATGTCTGTGGAAGATTAGCTTGTTGTCCTCTTTGACAAAGATGTTTAGCGAGCGATCATCATTGTTCCACGAGTGCTGCACCTGTACATCAGCAGAGGCTGGGGGCATGTCCAGCAGCATGTCAAGTCGGGAAGGTTTGGTGTAGTCCAGGGCCTGCAGCTCCAGCTTGAGGGGCCGAAACGCAGGGTCCCGCATGTCCACCGTCTTTATGCCTCCCGGAACCTTCTGCCCCATGCTACGGATGCTTCAAACAACACCCTCGCTTGCTCCTCCCTCCTAAAAAACGTGGCGAAGAACAGCCAAACGAGGAACAGCCAAGGTTCTGCTCCTTCACCACAGACCCCTCCACCAAGCAGTTAGCTCTGCTTTACGTTTCTGGGTTAGATGCCACCAGGGAAGAGGGTCAAAGCAGGTGCTAGTTCAGCCCACCTGGGGAGATAAGAAAACATTAAAAGCAAAGTTAGCGTTATATAGTAGACAACCCGGAGCACTTGCTGCTTTTTTGTCGGTACCCCAGGTGAACCTGTAAATAAGTAAATCCCAACATAGGATGGCATGGCATGTGTCAGACAAGCATTATATAACCACTAAAATCTGCAGCACTTACAGCATAGTCTTCAGTTTTAATATACAGTTAAAACCATTCATGTCTGCCTCATGAGTAAATTTGACTTTGTAGATAAGTCAAATCTGTGTCCATCTTTGCAAATAAACCTTTTTTTTTTTTTTTTTTAAATTAACTCATGCATTCGTCTTTCTTCAGCTCAGCTTAAATCAGTCTCTGGGGCACTTCTCACTGTATTACTTCAGGACATGCTGAGGCAGTCCAGACAAATCACTAGTATTTAGCACAGACAATCAGCTCTCACAACACACTTTAAAAAAAAAAAAAAAGGAAATAAGGGGGGGCAGAGGAGAGTGAATGCAAGCCATTTCCTTTTTTAAGCTTGTCTAGGCAGAAGATAACAGGAAAAGCAATAACAAAATGTCTGGCTTTAAAAATATATAATGTGCAGCTGTGTTGTTTTCAGGGAAAGCCACAAGCGGCAATATTCTGTCTGGCTCCCAGCCGGGGTCAGTGGCAGCATAATACCCATAATACAGGGAGGCTGTATTCAGCACTATGGCTAGCAAAAGTTATCTATTTTGCCATTGCCATGTTTGAAATAATCCCAAAAGCCACCAAAACATGCAAGAAAAAGTAACATCGGTGCACTGGTATGACCATATGTTCACTGAAAGATTCAGGATTTGAAAAGGCATTATTTTATCCCACATCTAAAATCATATTTTGCATTTAACATTTTGATCTGATGGTAATTTTTTCCATTTCTAAAATGATTACACAGTAGAACACAGTCCAGTACATAATGCCACAGAACGATGCATGAAGAAGAGTCTAGCAGTGTTTAAAAATGAACACTGTAGGGGCCAAGTCGTAATTGAATTGTAGACAAGAGTTCATTGAGGAGAGTCTTGGCCCTTTTTCTAATACAAGTAAACAACCATTTAAATGGGTCATGCCTCTCCAGTGATGGCCTAACCAAGGGAGAGAAAAACCAAGCAGTGGGTGGTGAATTTGTGAATGCAAAACAATATCGTTTTCAATGGCTGTCCAACCTTTAGAAAGTAAGAAACATGTTAATTTGCACACTCTTTGTGCATGGGTTTAAACGTTCCCGCCCACTACAGAAGACCAGCTTACAATAATAATTAGAATAAATAAATAAAAATAAAAGTCTCCTGCAGAAATATATAAACAAGACAGCATTTCTGAAACTACAAATGCAATCCTGCTAAAAGGAGTAAAGAACACCAATAGCCTTGCCATGGGAGGGCTTTCCACTTCTGAGAAGATCTGTGGTTGAGGAGCTTGTCTGAGTGGGACAGAGCGTCACATGGAAGTGACACCATGCTGTTGTGTTGTTCATGCAGGTTTATTTTGGTGCCTGGGGGCTGGGGCTCCTGCAGCTGCTTGCAGCGTCTAGTCCTATGAGTGGGGAACTGATTGAAATGCAGAGGATACGCCGTGGATTTGCAGGGGCTAAGGGAACACTGGCAGCTTTTGTCTTCACCTTCAAGACCACATTTTACTACTCATGCTAATGCAGCCTAGCCTAGAATATGCTCACCCCATAAAATTTTTAGAAGCTTAATTCCTGCCCCTTTGCCCACTTTGGGGGAGGGGTGAGATCATCTCTCCACAGTATGAAAGGCACACTCAGATTGCTCAGTCATTGTCACCTGAGAAAGAGCTTTGATAAACACATTGAATTTATCCTATAAAACAGCAGCAGCGACAAATATCGAGCCAGTGTCTACATTAGAAAATCACTTGTTTTCAGCATGTGTACACGTTAAATGAAGCACCACCATGCTGAAATAGGGACATTACTGTGGACAGGTTTTAGTCACACGCTCGAGGCATCTGGCAGGCCGCTGTGAATGCAAGGCGGAGCAGAGTTGGGAAAATGGATGACGACAAATCATGGTGTAAACAGAAATGTCGCACAGTCACTCGATTCAGACACTGGATAGACGAATGGAGTGACAGAAAGCACTTGACTGCGGATTAAAGAAAAAAAATATGTCTTTAAAAATTGACTGTCCTCAAATGAGTTATAGAGATGTACATTTTGGCCAAATGACAAATTTGAAAGCTATTATGTGGACATTACTGGCTTAAGTACATATGCTACCTCAAAACAGCCATATTATTCTACACAGAAAGAAAGATATAACTCAGTTTCTCGTCTCTCTGCAATGCTTTCCACATGCTACAGCTGTACTTTTTACTACCTGGCACCAGAGACCCCATGATGGTGCCATGCAACATTTATCTGTTGCGCAGAGGTGGCAAATTCAGCTTGAGAAAGTCAAAATCATTCCCAGAATTTTGTTGCAATTACTATGACGTCTCTGATGCAGGCTTGAGACAATTAAAGAAGCCAGATAGTTTGCATAAAATCCCAGAGGGGTCTTGTTTTCCCCCCACTTTTGCCACCTCTGCTGGTGCGCAGTAGCCTTTAGCTGGAAGTAGGAATATTTCTACAGTCCACTAAACACAAAGAAACCCTGATTGAGACTAAATGCTTTTAAAAGGAAAATCCAGCATGTGTCCTCAGCTCCCCTTACTTGTGTCATGAAAGCTAGAGGCAGATTGCACAACATGTTATGTTTTCCAACAGTACACCCTAATGATGACAGCACACCCATCATGTGACTATACTGTGCTTCTGGTAGTTTGCACAATGAGCTACAATATGACAGCGTACAGGAGCAGCCAGAAGGTCATATGAACGAGAATTATAAATGTGTAGTGAAATACAAGTATTCTACATAATTGTGTATCACGTAAATGTTAAGGGCTTTTTCCTGAAGCCACACATGCTCTCTGAAAGAAATTTTTCAGGCATACCATAACTTAAAGTTTTATTTTTGGTACATTCACAAGCAAGTATTTTTGCACTAGCGTTTTAACAAGAATTCTGAAGTAAATTTAAAAAGACAGGACTTTTATATAGTTTATTTGATCAACGATTATCATCATGAGTAAGAACAGCAGCTAATCTGTGAAAGTTAAGTCCTGCATAAGACATGATTTATATATAAAGGGTGTTTCATGAAGTAGGCAGTTTTTAAAAATGCAATAAATCAGCCAAAAATCGAAGCAAAATTCAAAAATATTTAATTTCATTCAACATATGCTTTAACTTAATAATGAAAAATTATATTGAGCAGATGACCGCCTCCACTTTCTCTGCAGGCAGTCATCTGATCGTTGAAATTAACGATAACTTATCGTCCTCTTGTTGTCTAGTCAAAATCCAATGAAGATGAAAATCATATGAAGATCTTTTTTCAATGCACAGATGATGTTGACATACCCAGCTGTTGTGAATGACA
The DNA here is from genome assembly GCF_029633855.1 of Hoplias malabaricus. Taxonomy (NCBI): domain Eukaryota; kingdom Metazoa; phylum Chordata; class Actinopteri; order Characiformes; family Erythrinidae; genus Hoplias; species Hoplias malabaricus. The sequence goes on from NC_089804.1 coordinate 48,521,280, forward strand.
GCAAAGCGACTTCACAGGGCTCACTTTCTTGAACTACCGCAATGTTTAGTTGCGTTCGAACATTACAGTTTTGACCGGGTGATTTTTCTGCTTGCAACTGACCCAGATTCTTCGAATGTCTGTACCAACCTCAAAACTGTTGTTGCGGTAGGGGCATTGCCACGTCCAAAGATCGCACAAAGTTTACGCACAGTCTCTGCGTAACACTCCCTGTTTTTGTAATGAGTTTTCACAATAAGAATTCGTTGTTCGATATTGAACCTCTTCATGGCTACACAAATGGAAAAAAAACAACAAATGATCTTCTAATCGGAGTGATAATAGATAATGAAAATGGTAGGAACAATGTTGACAATCTTCAAACAAAAAGTCCCACAAATTTAAAAGAACGGTGTACTTTATGACACACACATACACACAAAGATAAAACTAACTCATTTGCCAGCAGACATAAGTGCTAAATTGTCGTCTAGCAAACCAAATTACCAAAAATAAAAAGGAGGTTGATTTGCTGCAATAAGATACTCATTTGTGCTTGCATCATAATCACAGCCAAAATTCACAATGACATCATTAAGGTATTGTTGCAGAAATCATAATGACAGTAATGTTGCTTATGCTAAAAGGCAAACTCATGAGGGAAATCACATCTTACACAGGACTTAAATTTCACAACACCACTTAACTGCTGATCTTACTTATGATAATCGTTGATAAAACTAAAAAGTACCTTACACTCAGAGCAACCATGTTCACCTTAAAAAATAATGGCTCTCATTTAGAAGTGATCGGCCTCATGAAACCAGTCATGCAAGAACAGTGTCAATAAAGGCGAGAAATAAAGACACACCTGAACGCCTTTTGAAGAAATGCAGTCCTTTAAATGAATTTCTAATGACCTTTGGCTCACCCCTACATTCAAGCAATAATGCGATTCAGCCACATTGCAGCATGCTCAAACTAGCTCTTATAATGCTGACAGCTGCTTTCAGAGTAGCCATGAAAAGAGGGGAAAAAAAAGAAACACACAACAAAAACACCACACTGCACTCACTCCCTCACTAAACAAGTTCAACAGTTCTCACAAGCGAAGAGCCGAGGGCTGCCCCGGAACAGGTGTGGCCATAACTGAACACTGCATCCTGAAGTGGAGCCTTATACAACCTCATCGTCAATACAGCCAGCAGTGACCCATACGATAAAAGAATGAGCTAATTTGTCATGCTTCTGTTGAAGGAAGTGACGAGAGCAGAAGCATCCTCGTTCAGCAGTAATAAATGCAGGCCCCGAAACCGACAGCAGCAAGACTCACTTCCTGACAGACAGTGCATGATCTCTGAATCACCACACGGCTCTTTGAGCTCTGAACATTCCCCAATTATTAACTGCCAAACCGAAAGTGTCTTGGCTTGAATTTTGCCAGAGTCAGTCATGTTGTCACAACTTGTCTGTTAAGAATAAAGGCTCCATAATTGTACGCAGTTCCTGGGGGGAGGGCTAGTATATAAACTAAACTTTAAAGTGTTTCTTCACATTTCCATTTCATTTAAAGGACGTGGTTCTTTAAAGAATTCTCTTTTATATGGCTCCACAGTGAGCAAAAAAAAAAAAAGGAGGAATGCACAGGATTCAGTATTAAAACAGCTTTAAAACTTGGCTAGGTGTATATTCAAATTAATCGTTATAATTTATGTTTGAAATTTTCCAACCTCCATCCAACAAAAAAAAGCAAGCCTGTCTATGTGCCTCTGTGACAAACATGCAGAATCACTTCAGTTCTGACTGACCTACCTGTGCAGCATTGAAAAACTGAACAGAAATATCACTAAAGAGTATCGCTACAGAACAAAGCTGGAATTTCATGAAAAAGTTTGGCAATGAAACACCATCTGGCAACTAACTTCAACCATAGAACATGCAGTCAGACTACCTGCAAACCACAGTTTCTGCAGAGTAATGGTTGAGTCATAGCTTCAATTGAAAAAGACGGATAACAAAAAGGACAAAAAAAGCAAGTTGAAACATATACCTATACAACACAGGCATGCACCTGAGAGACCCAAACAACAGCATATTTTCCCACTGTTACAGAGGGTGGAGACAAAACAACCAAAACACAAAAGAGAAATGGGGTTATACAGCAGTTTATCACAAAGCCAGATTAATCAAGTGTATATCTCTTCACAAACTGAAGCTCTTACATTACCTTAAAAGAACAATGATACAAACATGGTCTTATGGGTTGGGTCTTGGTTCGTTAACCAGTCATAAATAATTGGCATGATGTTAGACAGAAAAAAAAAATATATTTAAAAAACAAATAATTAAGGTTCAAAAATATGGCGCCAAATGAATCTGCACATAACTCCACATCCAAGGTTAGCACAATCTAATAGCAGAATTCAAAAATGCAAACAATAAGGAAATGTGAAAGACAGGAATGCTAGTCTAATCCTTGGACAGTAACATGCCGTTAATGTGTTAACATCTGGCTACGTGTTGCTACAGTTATCACTATTTATACTGCAAGTATCACTCTCACAAACATCTCAAACATCTGTAGTTGTTCAGAGGGACCAGTGAAACTCAAATCCATAACTCAGGACAATACTACAATACAGATTAAGTAAATGGTTTCCAAACAAAAATCGGTACAAATCTTTGGGCTATCTGTGTTTACAGAACACAGTCTTGAAAGATTTGTTGTTGTTTTTTTCCTTTAGATGTTCAAGGCTGAATATCTGCACATTTTATCATCATCTATGACGCATTTATTGTCTGGCCTTTCCTTTATTTTGTCTTCCTTTAATACAGTCACTCCACAGTATGCTGGCTACCTAATCCCCAGGCTATAGGGGCTGCTTATTCCCCCCGGTCATTAACACCCACTGCTGTTTTAAAATTTGGACCACATATGGATACATGATATTGACAATTGTGCATTCAGTACACGCTCTGAAAAAAAAAATGCTTTTGCATATTGTGGGTTAGAGCTGAATGAATTCAGCTGGACACACCGTCTCAGTCAGAGGCAAAGTAGCTGAGTCAACATACAGCCATACAGAGGAATCCCAAGGGAGCTATAGACACAGGCACTATTTCACACACAAGCACAGCTCATAAAGCTTTTAAAGTTCTTTTAATACACAAATGTTTATGAAGGGTCCCTGTACAGCAACCGGACTCACAAATAACTTTGCAGGGGACAAGTGACAGGATCCTCCTAATTAACATTTAGACCAGAGCACCGAGTTATTTTTTTCTTGTTTGTTTGTTGTTGTTGTTGTTTTTTTGCTACTAAAAGAAGCAGGGTAACATTAAAGCACTTTTAAATTACTATTACAGTAATTACCCGCCTTAACCAGGGCCAATATCAGAGCAGGATTGCCTTGAGACTTTTTTACGGTTTAATCTCAACCGTTTATAGTTAAAATGTCACTGTCGTTGCTTCCTCAAGGGTACGTATACAGTACCTTTAGTTAGGGATCATCATTGTACCATTTTATAATATTTGTAAATTTAAGTTATGATTTCCTACACCAGGACTTATTTTCTTTCATTTTAAAGTGTAATTTACAAATATTCACACTTTTTTCTGAGAATGTGCACAAAATATGAAGAGTTTTGGCATATTCACATAGTCTTATTCCATTGTAAAAAATAAGATGTTTTACAGTCGCAAGCAACTGAGTAAAAAGTCAAATATCACACACTCACAGGAAAAAATAAAAATCTTAACTTAGCCATGGTTTAACAGATAAAGTTGTTAACCACCATTGTAAAACGAATTTAACACAGCTGTACTTACAAGTTTTTGTGAACCAGAAACCCTTAAAAATACACATGCTTTAGACTGGCTACAAAGACAAAGTCTGCACTCATCGTGGAACAACAATGTCACCGTACTAAACAACAAACTAATTTCGGAGGTTTAACCAATCATAACACACATCTCCATTACCAAGAAAAGCTCTAATGCACCATGACGAGATTGGCATTTTGATAAACTTTGAGATTTGACCTTAATGATTTTATTTTTTTCAAACTAATGCAACTCAACCTGAAAATCACTTACATATTACAAATGAAAGTTGATGTAAACATGCAAACATTACTGGATTTAGAGATTTCAGACTACAAAATTACTTTGAATAGGTATAAGCAGGCATAATATTTGAAACAATATCTTTACTGCTATTACCATAGCATGCTTAGTTACAGTGCAAATGCTTGGAGAACTGGCTGAACACTGCATGACAACCACCAAGAAAAAACTAAAAAAGGGGCTATGTGGAACATTAACCGTGACAATACAGACTAATGACGGGACGCGAGAACTGCCTCACTGCAACGGAGCTTACACTGTTTAAAAGAGAGGTATAGACATTATTGCACTTTTCCACTACAGGGCCAAACAGTTAAGGCCGTTCCGTAACGTTCCATGCGGTTGTGTACCCACTGGCCCAGATACAGAGATCAGGAGCAGGAAATGTATGCCGTCTTGTAATAATTATGCAGGTTAGTACCCTAGATAAATTGAGAACCGAGTTTCTGGGATTATTTTTCATACATTGGTGTGCAAAGCTGAACAAGCTAAAGATATACTCCATCAATACCACAAAAGCCAGTAAAATAGAAGGCGATTGCCTGTTGACTTTGAAAGATGTGGCCAGAAGGAAGGCTTGTGTGGTCAAAGTATGTTATAGCTACTAATGCCTCATAATACACATTTTTACAAATGTACTGAGAGGTTGTTTTTTTTAAACAACTGTATAAATGTTGTAGAATAACTTCATGTTTCAACAGCAAAACACTTAGAGCTCATTAGTGGATCCCAACAACATTTAAGCTCTCCCACAGAACGGCTTCTTAGAGTTTGGTTTTCACAGCACGGTTTGTAAGGGTTCTTACAAAACTGAGTCGGTGTGAAAATAAGCTACTGTATGTTCACCATCATAGATTAGAAGCCTCTAGAAATGTGCTATATGACAGTTGAGGTTCATTAAGAAGAAGAGAAAGGTAAATAATCAAAGGGCAGTTATAGCACAAATTGATAAATGGAAGCCCACTTCTTGGAAGGAATAACATGCATAAAAATCACAGCTTTCATAAAGCCACTTGCACATTAAACTAAAGTAACCACAAGAAAAGGTGAGCCTCTATTTCTGGTTTAATTGGTGCTGAATCTGATGTTTGTGTAAAGCTCACTTACAAAGCAGATACAATTCTGTTTAAGTTTTGGGCAGTCAACAGGGGTGATACACATTTGGAGTGTGTTTTTATAGGAGGGACAGGCAATCAAATCAGCCCAGTAAAACATGATCATTCATTAATCTTCATCTAATACTGAGAGTCTCAAAAATATCTTGTTAGCCTAATGAGACTTCACCAATTTACTCAAGTTACATAACCTGGCAAGCCATACAAATGTCTGCCTAACAACTGACAGCCAGAATCGAAACCACACACAAACAGTACACACAAGCTGCCATTATAAACGTCTAACGAATCCTACTCCACCCCACTTACACTACATTCTCAGACAAATTAAGCTGGAAACAAAGATGCAACACATCATAGCACTGCATATTGTTCAGAGGGCTCACCGTGTTGTCATTCAGAACAGCTATTAAACACAGATTTAATTATTTTACTTGCATAAAGTGGAAAGACAGAAAGAAAAAACAAAGCAGTGAATAAACAGTTCAAAATTGGCCTCAACTGCTGTGAAATACCTGGTAATTTGCGAATCTGTAAAACAAATCTAATGGCACTGTCAGGGCAGATAACATTAAACAATGCTTTTGTGATCACTTGAGACATGAGAAATAGGGGGGAAAACAAAGATGATTAATTTGTTGAAGAATATGACTGAAAATTAAGTCAAAAAGGTATGAAAGATTTTTATAATGTGCCTTTTCTGTACATTTCTGTTTAAAATCTATCATGCACATGTTTGTTGAGGGAAAATGTACTACTTGCACCTACATGTCAGACTGGAAATTAAATGTAGAGTGGTCTGTGTGCAGAAATGTATCCGTAATAGGAAAGAGTGAAGAGAATGTGGCGCGTGTAAAATGCCATATATATCTTCTTATTGCCAAACATCAGAAAGGGAATTCTTTAAAAAATAATAAAGTTCAGTAAAATTTTAACATATTACTGTTACCAGTCCAGTTTGATCTTTCAGACTAGGAAATCCAGTTATTCAGCAAATCAAGACACACACTAACAACTGCCACTGAAAAACCTGTAGGGTAAATATAACCTTAAAAGTTACCAAAAAAAAAAAAAAGTGAAAGTCTACCATTGTCAGAGTTTGCATAATTTTCTAGCTGCAAACAAAATGTGCAAAAACAATACTAAACATCCTAAATATGTAGTTTAAACATTTACTGATTCAAGCCAACCACAAATTCTACAATTCAACTGTTTAATACCACTGCACATCTGATTTATATTTAAATACTGCAATTAATTGTGAATATATTCTACACCTGTGTGCATCAATCATTGAAAAAAACGTGTTGAGAGACTGAGGAGCACAGAGTGTGCTAATGGGTTCACTCCTTGTCCCCTCGCTGGCACTAGCTGTCAGTTTCTAAAAAGAACTGCTAGAGGTTACTCGCAGGGACAAACGTCCTACATCTTTATGTATCAGCTGGTACACGGAAGAGACATCTTACTATGCTCCCTTTGATCAAAACTGATCTTTTAATCAGCATATCAGGATTAACCACAACAGAATCACTATGAATGGGGATATGTTATAGCCAGTCGATATTGGTAAGGTCACATTTTGATTCATTCAGCGATTGAGCAACAGCAATTCCAAAATGAGTTCACACAAGCACTGAAGAGCTGTTCTTTTAAATAAATAAAATATTGTCTTATTACCATGGTAAAATGAAGTCTAGCCAAATCTAATCATTTCTTGCAAAAACTGAAGGGACATTTCCGAAGCATTAAAGATTTCAGATATCTAGGCCCATATTTATGAAACTTCTCAAAATGTAATTGTCCTTGCATAACTAAAGTCAAACAGACAGCTGATGAGTTGATTTTAGGTGAGCATTTCAGTCAGATGAGCTTGATTGAATCAGGTATCAAGTTATGTAGTGTATTGATGGAACCTACTCTACTGTAATCTGCCCTGTTCACCTTTTGGCCCCTGGTACTTGATTAGATTTCCAATATATGGTTTTCCCATCTTGTGTCAGCATAGTATTGTTTTTAGGGACTGAACACATCAGTTCACACAGGTCAGTACAGTTTTCTCGTTCACTGTTGCACCATCCAGCTCTCACTATATTCTCTCATCGGGCACCGATCCAAGGAGGGTTTGAATCTTTTCAACGTACTAAAAACTGAACACAGCCGATATGAGTAAAGCAGATACCACACAATGGGAAAAGCATCAGAAATGTTCCCTGTATGGCAACGACACTCCTAAGGTTTTGATTTAATACAAACTGTACCCTATATTTCCAATATGACCTGATCTGAATTGGCAGCTTTCTCTATAATGGCACATTTAAGAGTCCTTCTGAGTCTTCATTTAACTACATGAAAAAAAAACCTCTCTACAACTTCCTCTTTAAGAGCTGCACTCAATTCTAAATGAACAAAGAAACAAATCAGTCTAACATAACTCATAGGCAAACATTACTCTGTACACTGGTAGGCTACTTCTGTTCTGACCTCAGTGGACACTCATCTCTCTGATCATGCATACACCCAAACAACCCCTACTTCAGAGAAGACATTTTTATTGGTTTATGTTCCTGAGGTCAGAACTTCAAATGGTGCATAAAAAAGACTGGCTAGTATTTGAAATAAAAGAAGGGGGTAAGATATGCTGGTCTGAAAGGCACACAGGAGGAAACCACAACCTGCCTAAACTTCTAAAGCAAGCCAGAAGTATTTCTTGGCTGCTGCTGTCTTGCTTTCAAACAAACACATGCATCACCAGACACAAGTAACTCTAAAGAAGCCCAATGGCCTTGCTCTTGTTCAGCATAGCTCACAGAAGAGAAGGTTTTTTTTTTTACTTATTTTAACAGGATGTCTTAAATAATAAAGATGATTAAGTTCATTTAACCAAATATTTTATCTGCAAACTGATGACCACTGTCACATAATGGAAAGTCAAAGAAAAGTATTTGCATTTGACTGTCTAGTAGTCAAAATAATTCATGAAATTCATCTGAATCAATAAATTACACGAATTAAAAAGCTTAATACAAAAGGGCAAAAACTAAATGAAATGCTAAGTGGCAGAGATGTGTGTTCAAATGTGTCTGGTGTGTACCTAGCTTGAGTGTCCTGTGTTTAGAAGCATAATATCTTTATCTGTACATTGCAAAAAGGTGTTTGCAGAAGGCCAGGATGTGCAGATCCTTTTATTTATAAAAAAAAATTAATAAATTATCAAACTTAAATAAAAATGAATAAGGTATAAAAACAAATAAAATACACAGATTTTCTGGGGAAGCAAAAAGCATGAACATGCCTCTCTCTCTTACTTTGAAGAGATATCTTAACAAAAAATAAAAATACAAATCTACTAGACTGCATTTACATGGTGGATTAAAGACAGCTCAAAATCTTTATTACTCCCAGATTTCAAAGTTCAGATTTGGCATAAGGAGCAAAGTGGCCTCGTTGTGCATTTTACAAAGCAGCTTTTTCCTAATCTCCCCCCACGCCTTTCATTTACTCATACACCATATCCACTAAGAAGAATCTGACACCACTGCTAAGCCTGTCTGGACTTTGCGGAATGAATGGACATTGTAATTGTGTGTAATCATTATGTTTCCTGATGAACTCACCAGGGACAGACGCATCCATGTCGACCTTAAAATGAAACACTGGACTTCGAACCAATTTTGATGCATCTTTTAATTGTGAAAGACAAAAAGCCACCAATGAATCTTAAGTCTTTCTAAACTGTGACTAAGAGGCCTACACTTTGTGAGATGACATGGAAAATTTCTCACAAACATTCAGTGGCAAAACTACCGTTGATATCTGTTCTTGTTTCCACAAAAACGGGTTCCAGGTATTTACAGAAGGCTTGTTTAAAGATTGAGACGATTGGAAAAAGACTGTTGGTTAAACATGTTTCCAACCGACTGAAACAATGCCGTGAGACTAAAGTGTCTCGTCTACCACTAAAAACGAAAGTGGAGGACCTCGTTCGCGACCGTTTTCTCGCTGCTTTTTTTGTGTGTGTCTCTCATTAGTGTTCAGACAGAGCCAGGTTATAAAGCTCAGGTTTGGACGCTACCACGAAAAACTCAATATTCCCTTTATATTGCACTACATTGCTGTCTTTACGGCATCACACTAACATTCTGGCTCACACAAACGGGCATTTTAGTGGTTATAAATCCCAAACTGCCGATATTTAGGCCTTATTAATTATTCTAATAAATTTGGTAAGGCTAGTGTAATAAACGGGCAGCGGGGCGCCTTTTGAGGTTGACCCTAGGTTACGCTGAACTCTTTAGCAGAGGTGGATTTCTAGTGAACATGAGCTAAAGGCACCGTTTTTAGGATGATGTACCGGTTTATTGTACCCTTTCATACGGAAGTCTGGGTAAAACAGCACAAGTAAACTTGTAACGTTAACTTCACAGTCCACAGAGTGAACGGTTAACGGAACGAATACAGCCCATAATATTAGGCGTTAATGTCAGTTCATGAAACGCAGGCTGTGACTTGGCCTTATGTTGCTAATTGCCCAGCTGTTGCCCCTACCCCTGCTGAACATGAAGCAGCGACATGTTCCCCTTCTCGCAGGAAGGAGGCTTCTTTATTTACATTTGGTTGCGGAATGCTAGCTAACCACACACTCGCCTTATTTCCTCAACGCTTCGACGTCTGTTGCTTTGAATGGGCTTCTGTTGTTTCAACGTCCCTCTCCTCCACGTTTACATTTTACGTTGAAAACCTGGGAAGACGTGACCCCTGCAGACTACACGAACACATCCCGCTCAAACAAAAGATTCACAATGTAGAAAACCCCAAACAATGATCAGTCTTACTCACATTTACCGTAGTGTAACGCCGGCTAGCTGAACATATGCGAAGCGGCGTCGAGAGGAACTGCTATCAGACGGTATTCCTGAGCAAAGCCATAGCTTTCCACCTTGTCCCTCTGCCTCTCTCCTTTTTTAGGTTGGGCTTGTGTGTGTTGGGTAATATGATGGCTGCTACAAACAGCCCTGAGATCACGTGGTAAAATAGCTCGCAGCTGCTATAAGAACCCCCCTCTCTCTCTCTCGCTCGCTCGCTCGCTCTCACACACACTCACTCACTCACTCACTAACCACTAACCCCATCAGCTGATGAGCAATAGGCTTAATGTTGATTTTACGATTGGGGTAACTGTATATATACAAACCCCATTAGCCAAAACATTGAAATCACCTCCCTGTTTCTAGATTCATTGCTCCATTTACCCATACAGGTGCATGAACATGTAGTCAATCTGTTGCTCTGTATACTTTATCGGCCATCTTTCACCCTGTTGTGAGCAGGCATGATTTGTGGAGTGGAACATTATCATCACTGCAGTGGCACTGACATGTTTGTGGTGTGTTAGTAAGTGTTGTGCTGGGACAGCTGGATCAGATACAGCAGTGCTGCTGGAGATTGTAAACACTTTTGAACACAGTATGTAGCCAACAGCATCCGGTGTCTAATCGATAAGGACTAAGGGATAGTCAACTAGTTAACTGTGAAGCAACAGATAAGAAGCTCTCTCTGACTTAGCACTTACAATGTGGACCAGGTATGTCTAATAGAGTTGCCTGTGAGTGAACATCATTTACAAACTTCAGCAGCACTGCTGTGTCTGATCCAATTGTACCAGCAATGAGCAACAACCACGTCAGAACAGAGTACGGTCTACCCAAATTGTACCTGCTCTGTGGTGGTCCTGGCCAATTAAGAACAGGGTGAAATAGGGCAATCAATGTAACACAGATCAGTCAAGACATTCAGATGATAGATGTTTCTAAACTCATTGTTAAATTTCATTGGTTCCACTTAGGTTTAGTTTGTAGTAATTCATTGACCCATTGACCTACAGTTAATTATAACAGATTTCTTTTTATACCACAATGCCTACTTTCATATGTTTACAGTAATCTGGATAATGTTTGGATTGGGGTATATTTTAAAACACTTCACTGGAGACTCTTGACCGTACGTTGTGTCTCTGACCACCTGTCTGGATGCAGACTTTGTGTGTTGACTCACTGTAGCACTTTCATGTAGACAGAGTGGCAGCTTACCATATGATTCAACAGACAGCCGAGCTTATTAACAACCTCAGGCGTCTGGAGGCATGCTGAACTCATCCCCAAACCTTTCCCAATCCCCCAAAGCATCCTGGCCAAACCCTGCCAATTGCAAGTGTCTCATCGTGTGAGACAGAATAGGAGGGCCTCATTTGCCAGAAACCCAGTGTGAGATATTAGATGAATGAGCAGCGAAGGGGAGAATTGAGGTCTTGCAGTAGCTTATTGCAGTAATGCTGAACAGTGTTGAGTGCAATAGGCATCAGGGGAGCTGTGTAATGTAAAAAGCCTTTACTGTCCCCTTGTGTTCATACTGGCTGAGCACACCTCACATTTGGAATGTTCCAAGCTACAGAATTGCTCAATTACTCAACTCTTAAAGGTCAATCTCATGACAAACTGAATTTTCTTTTGCTACTTTGAAATAACAAAAGTAGTTTATTGCAGTATTTTCATATTATTAAAGTATGTTAGTCAGCTCATAAACTTTATCTGGATATAACTTCTGCTGCTGCAAAAAAATAAAAATAAGTAATGTACATGCATATCTGTATATCTTTGCTGCCGAAGGAAAAACACATGTCTCTACAGCAGCCATCATTCATATTGTGTTAAAATGTCATGATGAATGGACCATGGTGAATTGGAATGTAAACAGCTTTAAATTGAGTTCCACTGAAGAGATCAAAAGGTTTTCTCCTTTTGTAAAGTTACTGTTTTGGAGATACATGTTTCTTCCTAAATTAAGTATAGGTTATTAATAACCTCCAGATTCTACAGCAATAACAAGCTCTACTTTTCAGGGAAGAGTTAACACTATATGATGGAACTTTGCTGTGAAGATTTGATTGTGTTTAGCTGTAATAACTCCAGGAAGGTCAGATACTGAAGTTAAATGATGTGTTGTATACTCGTTTATCTTGCTTGTCACTTGGCCTGAAGTTTTAATAGAGTTTCACCCTGGACTACATTTCCAGTGACGTACAGTACAGATGTACAGTAGCCAATCAGGACAGAGATTATTTACATAGTACAGTTTATGTGAAGTTTGAATATGCTAGCATACAAATTATTCACAAATGTTTTTCGTGCTTAAACCCACACCACATCACCATTGCACTTTAAGGGGAAGAAATTAGGATAATGGCCCTCAAAACAATGACACGCCTATGTTTTGAGCAAGATCTGTTCCCATGTTTCTCTTTTGTGGTTTATTTGTAGGGGGCACTTGCGTGGATACTCTTTCTCATATATTCCAATAATCATGTTCCGTGCTCGTAGGGTTCTGTTGTGGCACACAACTTGTGTTGCACAATTTTTATAGAGTCAGGGATGGGCCAAGAACAGCTGAGACCCCTTACATGAAAACAAAGAAAACACATTCATCACAACTTTTTCCTGCAGCCTTGGTGCACTGAAGGCATGGTACCCTTGATCAACAATAAAGATGTCATACACAATCAGGCATATGACCCTACCAAAACGCAGCTGCCCTTCTCCTTTCTGGAAGCCTCCTGGAGCCAGCTGTGAGAATAAGCTCGAGTGGATTACTTCAAGGACCAGATGAGTTTTGCTTGGAAAAGCACTCATCAAGCTCTGCTATTACCTTGTGGTTCTTCAAAATAATATGCTTGAAGGGACACCACGGATTATAAGAACATAATGCAACACAAGAACAGCAGAAGGACAGTTCATCAAAGTTATTCTGAGAGTGCAATGTTATATCACTAAGAAACAGTACATGGGAAAATCAAACTGTGGCTCCTAGCTTGAGGATGTGTGAGAGTCTGTGGCCACTGACTTAGACCCCATATATTGCTACTTTGCTTTTTTTATACTTTCGCCAACGTCTCATTAATCCCCAGAAGTCTACTTCTGATGTTTGCGTGAGTTTATGTAACACATCCAGTCATTATTCATGTTTACATGATCATATACCACTCTTTAGTCCTAGAACTAAACCAGCATTTACAGTATATTTGAATATGTGATATATGTAAAAGACCCCTGTTCTTCCCTGTGGTATGACTCCCTCAGAGCAGGTTTTATTTGGCTGGTGCTGCAGTGACACTGCTGTGATGTGGTAGTATGTTGTGCTGGTATGGATTGGAGTGGATCAGACACAGCATGGCTGCTGGAGTTTTTAAACACCTCAGTGTCACTGCTGGACTGAGAATTGTCCACAACAAAAAATATCCAGCAAATAGTGTCCTCTGGAACATGTGAACTACTGTCTTTGAATTTACACCTACATGTTGGAACAAGAAGATCTGTGTCTAATAGCGTGGACAGTGAGTGTTTAAAAATTCCAGCAATACTCCTGCATCTGACGCACTCATACCAATGTATCACACACTAACACACCACACCAGTATCACTGTTACATGGAGTTTGGAGTATGATTCACCACCCAAATCATACCTGCTCTGTGGTGGTTATGTGGGGGTCCTGACCAGTGAAGAACATGGTAAAAGGGATTAAAATATGCAGAAGAACAGGTAGACGACAGCCTGGAATTGGAGAACTACAAAGTGCTCCCGTATGGTCAGTTGAGCAAGTGGACTAAAACATGGAGGTGGTTATATTTTTTGCTATGGCTTATCTGTGTATGACAAAGCTTTGACATCCCAAAAACTATTGCAAACCCCATTTCCAAAAAAGGGTTAAATATTATAAACTATATTAAAATAGGAATATCTTATCTGTTAATTTATTTCTTTTATTTAACCAAAAATATACAAAGAGCAGATTTCCAACCTTTCTCCAGGCCAGATTTATTCTGTAAATATGAGCAAATTTGGAATTTGATGCCTGCGAAACACTCAGATTTGAAACAGTGTCATAATAAAAGAGGAAAGCTTATAAACATAATATATTCAAGTTAAATTGTTTTCAAATGTTCCAACTGAACTGGTAAGAGATAAATGTACTGTATCATATTTTCTTGTAAAAAGATTGGAATGCAGAAAAGTCTGTTGGTTTCAGGAAAGTCCAGACCCTACTGTTGAAGACTGTGTGATTTTTGAGCCCTTAGAATGTATTGCATGAGAAACTTTTATGCTTCTGATTAATATAATGTGTGCACCCATCTTGTCAGCCAGTACTCCATATACATCTTGTATTAAAAATGTATGGCATATAATCAAGAGGAAAATCAGACAACTGTGGAAAATGTGCACGTCAAGCAAGTTTCTTCTGTTCCCAGAACAATGGATTAGTTAATGCAAAGCACAGATATCAACACCATTGCATTTGCTTCAGATTGCATGGGTTGTAAGAAGCAGAAAATACAACCATCAGTCATTCATTCTTTCATTCATTGTCTGTGAATGCTTATCTAGTTTAGGGTTGCAGAAGGTCTGGCGCTTACCCAGAATCACTTGGCGCAAGGTGGGAACACACCCTGGAGAGGGCTCCAGTTCTTTGCAGGACTACACACACTCAACATCACTTACACATATGGACAGTTTTGAATAGCCAATCCACATACCAACATGTGTTTTTGGACTGTGGGAGAGCCAGAACACCTGGAGGAAACCCATGCAGACAAGGGGAGAACACACAAAACTCCTCACAGTCTCCCGGAGCAGGGCTTGAACCCACAAACCCAGGACCCTGAAGCTGTATGACAAAGATACTACCTGTTGTGCCACTGTGCCGCTCAACCATCATTCATTCATTCATTTTCATACATAGCCTGAAACCGCTTATTCAATTCAGGGTCATGGTGGGTCCAGAGCCTACCCGGTATCACTGGGTGCAAGGTGTGAACACACCCTGGAGGGGGCGCCAGACACTCACACATTCACACCTACGGACACTTTTGAGTCGCCAATTCACCTACCAGTGTGTGTTTTTGGACAGTGGGAGGAAACCGGAGCACCTGGAGGAAACCCACGCGGACACAGGGAGAACACACCAAACTCCTCACAGTCACCTGGAGCGGGACTTGAACCCACAACCTCCAGGTCCCTGGAGCTGTGTGAGTGCGACACTACCTGCTGCGCCACTGTGTTACCAAACTGTTGGTAAATACAAATTGTATTTATAAAATGCTTTTTACACCAGAATGCCGTCACAAAGCAGCTTTACAGAGTTTTGGGTCCAAGCCTCCTATAGCCAAGGGTGACAGCTGAACTGTATTTTCCTTTAAGACTAAATTGTATAGAGGCCCAAATATATATATACTTTAATTAATGTGACCATAGAAAACGCCGGATTTGCCACCTCTTACACTAGCAGTTTGTGTGTGTTTGTAGCTCTAAACCTACAGAGTAACTCCAGCAGCTCCACGGCCATCTTGTTTGAACGACTGTGGTTTGGCCGCCTGCATCGCCACCACACAACAAGCAAAGACCTCCAACAGTTGCCAGCTCAGCTCACAGTGACTCATTCCCCATGTTTCCCTCCAGAGCCTCCCGAGAACCCCACACAAGTGCCTCTTTCTTTTCACAAATGGATTTGGAGCTGGAGGTATGTGCAAATTGTGTCATGCCAAAAGGAAATTTAACATGAGGTAATCTCATTGTCACCTCACAACATTTGGGCTAATCCACTCTCTCTTTTTTATCGAGTCACATTCTGTGCTCGACATAACTGAAAAAATGTGGCTTTGACAGTAAATCCCTTCTATAGTAGATATTTTATCAGCTTTAAAGCCTTCACAGAGGCTGATTTTCATGTCTTCATTGCAGACCAGTTATTCGCTTCAGAATTCGTGACAGACCGCAGAGGCACATGTATAAATCAGGCTTCACTTTTTAAAACAATAAAATCAGTGGATTTAATGATCATTTTTATCTGTTCTTTCAACCAAGCACTAGCTTAACTTGAACTGAAGGGATTTCACTTTCCATTTGTTCTCAGAATATGCCACTTTCCCACAAAAAATAAGGCTGTGTTTTTACAAATCATTGGCTTACGCAAACTAAGCTCATTCTAGAGGCACTGCATCACTTACTGCATGTTGTTCACAAAACTGGAACTATCATAAGCCACAGGGTTATTGGCCCTATGATAATCTGCAGTTCTTTGTAGTTTTAGCTCCTGGATGCATGAAGAAAGACTGCAGAGAGCACTTTACTGCCTCCTTGTGTCTACTACTGCACATAGACACTGCAGGGTGCTGTTAAGAGTTCCTTCACTTTCAAGGAATGAATCTGAGTGGGTTAACAATGTGAAACTTATAAGATGTTGCTGCTTAACAATGGGAATGACTACAACAATATACGATATCAATGCTGTCACTATCAGTTATATTGGGAACCCAATAATACACCAAATACAACAAGCTTTACCATCTCTGATAATCTTTGTAGTTCTACAATGACAAATTATAGTTCATCTGGTGCACAGCGCACATTCTTAGCCCACCTTCACTGCACCATCAAACACCAAAATTTATTTGGTTAGTAGATCATTCTAGCCCCGTTTTTGAGTATATTCACCAATAGATATGCTCTAGAATCACTTTCAATGAAGACTTATACCTTACTATTTAAATACTGGACATAGAGTGCTGTTTAGGGGTTTTTAAACTCTTTATGGTATATTTTCAGTCTCTTGTATGGTGTGGTTTTCTGCTCTTAAAGGATAATGATTATTATTCATTTTATGTTGTATTTCCTCGGGGCCTTTATTTGTCCACTGTCCTGTGTGGGGTTGAGGATGAAAGGTCGAGTGAGCTTGAAGGTAATGAGGCTCACTTTACACTGCTGGCAGTGGAGGAGGGAGAATTAAATTACCCAACACTCAGCTGTCTGTGGGTGAAATTCACATTTTCCTGTGCAGCCCTGGGCTGATATGCTGAGGGGGCTGATATCTGTGAGTGTGTGTGTGTGTGTGTGTGTGTGTGTGTGTGTGAGAGAGAGAGAGAGAGAGAGAGAGAGAGAGGCCCCGCTTACTGCTCCTCTTTTTTCCGCCAGCCTTTTCAAAAAATCCCTTCATCTCCAGCTAATCAATAACATGTCCCATCAGGCGCCCCCTCCCCCGGAGCCCAGGAGCCTGCAGCCAAGGGGGTGGACCCCCTCCCTTCACATCAAGGTGAGTGAGTGCATGATGCGTCAGGAAGTGCACTTCTGTCTCACCATGAGTTTCAGCCATCGGATCCTCCTCCGAGAACAAACCCCGCCTCTAACCTGATTTAAGAAGCAATAAGTAGCTTTTACTCATAAAAAGTAGCAAACAATATTTATGGATGTGATTATTTACTTTTTATTCTATTAAGTGCAACTCTCAGGACATAAAGCTGAAATTGCTTTGTAGTCCCTCAATGAAGCTATTTGTCTCTGTAAAGCGGCTCACCCACAGGTCATGTTTAAAATACATTTAGTACAGACTCTCTGACACATCCGGGTCACTAGGTGTCGGTCTCATTGCTAGAAGAAGACTACTAGAAGTAGAGAAAATGCTCCTTTAACACGTCCTCTGCAGACAATATACAATATACATTTTTCAGTTAGAGGTCATTCATTTCAGAAGCTCGAGCTTCATCAGCAATAAATCAGCTTTATTTAATCAGTCAGTTCATTTTTCTGGAACATTTTAAACCCTAGTTACTGTTTATTTATTCGATGAATAATACTCGTAAAATGTCATGTGCAAAAAAGTGAAGGCATTTCATATTATATATGTTTTCTAACGTGTTCAACTCAAATACTAAGTAGATATTATATTATATTATACAATATTAGTGTCTATAAAACATTCACATTGATCAAAATTAGATAAATCTGTGAGCAGGCAAAAAAGTTGTTCACCATCAGTGCTACGCTAAATGTGTTCATAACTACAGATATATGCCATTATTTTAAAGCATCTGTGAAACTGCACGTCAGTCTAAGTGACAAATCATGAGCTTTACCAAAACCAAATTTCTGTTTAGTTGCTGAGTGTAACCATTAGAATCAATGTACCATTAGTCTTTATTGGAAACAAAATCTGGGCGGCACGGTGGCGCAGCAGGTAGTGTCGCAGTCACACAGCTCCAGGGGCCTGGAGGTTGTGGGTTCGATTCCCACTCCGGGTGACTGTCTGTGAGGAGTTGGTGTGTTCTCCCCGTGTCCGCGTGGGTTTCCTCCGGGTGCTCCGGTTTCCTCCCACAGTCCAAAAAACACACGTTGCAGGTGGATTGGCGACTCGAAAGTGTCCGTAGGTGTGAGTGTGTGAGTGAATGTGTGTGTGTGTCTGTGTTTGCCCTGTGAAGGACTGGCGTCCCCTCCAGGGTGTATTCCCGCCTTGCGCCCGATGATTTCAGGTAGGCTCTGGACCCCCCGCGACCCTAAAATTGGATAAGCGGTTACAGATAATGGATGGATGGATGGAAACAAATTATTATTATTATTATCATAATTTATTCTTAAGGTTTTTACACAATGTAAATTCATCAGCTTTTTAAGCTGGACAAAGGTTATATGATGAATAAAACAATCAAGTCACTAGCAGTAAACTCACTTCTGTTCAAAATGCATTATTTTCCTTCTTGTGTGAATAAAAGGGTGTGTTTCAACAGTGAGGAAATTGATCAGTACTTAATTCTAAGAGACATCAAGAAACAGTTTAACATTTAACATTATCTGAGTAACTATGCTGTAGAAACGGTGACAGCCCTGCGTTTATCATTCATTATATTAAGAGCTAATTTAATCAACACTGTATTAAAAGCTAGATTCCTCCGCTATTCTACATTTAAAAGGGTCATGAGAGGATATGAGTGCTTACTGAAGTGCAGGTGCACCGCAGCTGGGAGAGAGGTGAGGCTGTAATTGTACATGCTGTGTTGGGGTGTGTTTGTATGCTTTGATAGGAATGCTTCACGCTGCGTGAGTGACAGTGTGTGTGTGCGTGCGTGTCCATGCATTGACGTGAATGTTGCATGCAGTGGAGTGTATTTTTGAGTGTGTGTGTGTGTGTGTGGTGCATCTATGTGAATGTTGTATACAGTGTATGTTTCGTGTGAACGTGTGAATGCAAGTGTGAAAATATATGTATTTGTCTGTGTGTTGTAGTCCTAGTGTGAATGGTGTGTGTGAAGTCATTAGAAATGTGTGCAGCGTGGGACAGCTGCTGCAGTGCATGCGCTCCTGCGCTCCGATCGCAGCTCATTTGTCAAATTGCCTGCAGGACTTGAGTGGTGCATTGCTGCTGCTGAGAGAAAGAGGGAGAGGGAGAGAGAAAGAGAGAGAGCACGAGGCAATCAGCTTTAAAACATGGCTGTGGGGGATCACAGGTGGGCTCTGTGCAGACAGCATTGCTTTGCTGCAGTCTCCTTGAGGAAAGAATCCAGCGTGGGAAATGAACCCAGTGATACAGTGCATGTGAAATTAGCCATCTGGATAATAAGCTTTATTAAGATTCATACACAGAGTACATTGAGCATGATTTATATATATATATATCTCAAGCGATATGAAAATATTTGTGAGAAGGATAGATTTAAAATTGCTTAAAGAAGGGGAAAGTAAAACGATGTATAAATGAAAATAAAAGTTTAAAATAAAAGATTTTTTTTATTGAAAAGAGGTTTTTCAAAAAGTGCAAGATGTGTTAGATCTCTATCAGACGAACAGAAAGTTTTGTCTTGAGACACATCAGAAAATTAAGAATTAGCTTGGATCATAAAGAACTAAATATGCAACCAGAGGCTGAAAGTGTAAACCAATACGCATTCAGATTTGTACTTGAAACCAAGCCTTTGGAAAGGAACAGAAGCTGAAAAAAAAAAAATAAAAGGGCAAGGGTTGACATGACATTCTATAAATTTATATTCTCAGTCTAATTTCAAGAATAAATGGTTTCTATGGACATTTCTGTCTGGGATTGCGATGTCTTGCAGTGTATAATTCTTATTCATATTTCATATCATAAGCATGTGTATTGAACATTTATCTTTCACACTAAGCCAGATATGAAAAGCTGTTTCTGCAGTTGCTGGTACAAGCCTCTGCTGCCTTTATTCAGGTCATAGTTTATATTTGGCCCTAAATAGCAGCTGGCACATATTGAATGTATATTAGTGAGGTAGGATACAATCACAGCCATTCGAAGGCATTTACAGTAAAGCAGAGAAAACAGAGTGTTTGTGTTTTTTTTTTTTTTTTTTTTGGAGGGTCCAGGTGGAAGGAGACATTTGCATTTGAACTTCTTGTAGAAGCCTTTTCAACAGGAACATCACATTGTGACAAAGTGCTGCTTCAACATACTGATCATAAAGGCGGGTTTTAAGGAAGCAAAACTATTCCTCTTCCTGACACTAACAAACGGCAAAGCTGTATTCAGGCCAAATTCTATGCACATATGCTAACCTAACAAAGCCTATTGTGCGCAATGTGAACGAAACGAAAGGCGTCCATCCACTCGAACAGACACCAGCAGAGGCACTGGGAATTAAAAAAAACCTTCAGAATGACTGAAATTATGCTGAGATTTTCTGAATAAGCGTAAGATGGTGCATGACTGTATTATGACTGCAGAGATTCCCTGAAGAGAGTCTCTCTTTGTACTGCACCAGTGCTTTCGCCTCATGGGGAAGAGGGATGTTTGATGTAAAGTGTAAGGCACACATTCTGATGTATGTCAAATCTAAGTACTCTTCCTCTAAATCATTCTCTGAATACACAATAAAGGCGTTTTTGACATAAGTGAGGCACAAACTCATGTGTAGTGCTTCGGTTCTCTTACATTCCAGTATCTTAAGGTTACTTTAGCTATTGATTACAATATGCAACAGTACTTTAGTGTGGCACCACATTGGATTTACACAACTATAACTGTATTTTAGGTTGAAATCCTGAGCGTAGATGCGAAATCATAATTGTTTTGATTTTCTTTTCTACAGTGAGAAATAGCATTTTGGATAGCTTAATAAAATTTCTTTAAATCCACATTGTCCTAATTATCAATAGTAGGATCAAATGTAATTCCCTCTAGTATTTATACAAACATCCAACAAATACACGGTGGTATTTAAATAATTATCCTTTTTAATTTAGGAGTTATTTTTTAGGATAAAGTAGTTATTTTCTTTGAAGAATTAGATATTTTGAAGTATAGTGGGCATACCTTCATTTGTCTTTGAAAACAGGATTCAGAAAGCAATGCCTTATTGCTTGTCAACTGACATTAAAATTGTTTTGCAAACAATTTAACATAAAGCATAAAATATGGCTTGTTTAAAGGTTTGGAAATATGTCACAAATTATATAGAGAAATTTGACCAAAATTATTGAAATTGTTTTCTAAAAATTACTGCTACATCTAAGGCTGTATCATGTAGAGCATGTGTTAATACGTTTGCTATACGAAAATCAACCAAAACATTGTGTAAGGTGACTAGGACGCCTAGTCTGTAGGTCAGAAAACTGCTGTACTATTTCTGTTATAATAATAATCATTCTAAATCAGAATTTGATAGCCTGTTCTTGTTCTGATTTACATATGGGTACTGGCTAATTCCAATAATGGATTTCTTTAGGTGCAATAAAAGGTCAACATCTTGAGTGTACGCTGAGGGCTAAGAGAATGTGTATTAAAGAGAGAGACGCTGGAGACTGTAAGTGCTGTATCAGACACAGAAATGAGAACGCAGCCCAATTTGTGTGACACATTTATGCTAATGTGTTCTCCTCAGGTCACACCAGGCAATGGGTGCACTATGCCTTTAAGTGTTGTACTGCGAACTGCTCTCACTCCATGTGTTCCGCAGAGCAGCAGATCTATCCTGAGATTCCTAGCAGCAGAAAAAAAAGAGCTGGAATTACAGTGGCCTGCGGAAAAAGAAACATGTGAACATTTGCTTTATTCAGAAATGAACCATGATTATATTCTTTTTCTTAGCATTAAATTTGTAAGCAGTAACGTGTGCGCATGCCTGGCTCTGTTTTCAGGGACCAGTTCATCTGCATCAGTCCAGACCCCGAGAGGATCGGCCCATTTAATAGAGGTCAAACTGGCTCACTCTAAACCCACTGCCTCCATATCTCTCCCAGAGATTAATAATGCCAATCTAACTGGACCTTTTCTTCTTCTGGAAGCAGATAGTGTGCTGCAGTCCATTTTCTGTCCCGCCAGTGCACGTCTGATGGGGTTGACCTGCACTCCATTGTGATGGTATGCATGAGTACAATGATAATTGACAGATGTTGCAGTATTGGACAGAAACGTAAAGCTACAATAAGCAAGACCTGGGGCAGAACACACACACACACACACACACACAAGGTGATTAGTAGCCATTATAATTTATAAATGGTATATGTCCTTAAACAAAATGCTGTTGGCTCTGAGACACTTTCTGACTATATCCAATAATACACTTCTACACAATTTAGTAAAAGAATAAAATAATATGTTTTCTCATTTACGTAGTAACTAATTTCCTTTGGCTTATTTTAGCCTACAGACAGCAGATACAAGAAAACATTCAAAGGATACTAACATTTCTATGGACATTAATACTGGCGTTTTTATATTTGTGTCGTCGTGGGAGTAAACAGTACCTGAGTCTCGAGAAAAGCGGGAAAATGTCCTGTTATAGAGCGAGTGGAGCTTCTGAGCAAAAGTGACGCAGCTGCGAAAAGAAGCACGTTTGTGTTTACCCTCGAATTTTTCGGTTTTCCTGAGGACACCTGACAGGTGTGTATTTCTTTTGTACATGATTAAGAAACGAAGGAAATGCTGACTGGTCTTGTTGGGAACGTCACGTCCTGTTTACCGGGTAAGAGCGTCTGTTATATGTAAAATATATGTGACTTTACTAATTGTAGACTCTTCGTAAACGTAAAGCGTGCGTGTGGAAATAGCCCCGTATTCTTCAGTGTGGGTCAAGAAGATAAAGAATTATAATTTCCAGTTAAAGTATCTAAGTATTTTCACACATTAGCTCTGCCAAACTGTTTCAAGGTGTTGTGCCTCTTTCATTTCTGGTTGTGTGATTTTTGCTAAAGGTGATGGATATAGATAAGATACAGCATATTTATGATGAAAACCAGGAAATCTGTGATGAAAATAGAAATATAAAATCAAAAGATTATAGAGAGAAAGTAAAGAGAACAGAGAATGACATCAAAAATAAACATTTAAGAATTAAAGGCCAGTATCACAACACAGGTCTAATCTTTGTCTAGACTTTCCTATGATGAACTGTTTGAAAATACTCTGCCAAAAACAAGTTAAACAAAGATAGCAGTACATGAAACCATCCGAGTTTTTTGTAGCACAAAAATAGGAAACTTCAAAAGGAACATCTTGCCAGCACTTAAAATACAACATTAAAATGCTACATTTAAAAAAAGAAATTGAAGCCTCTGTTAGTTTATCTGCTAATATTCCCGCTTATATATATATGGAATAGTTATTTTGATTATATTTATTGTGCAGTGGTATAATGTATATTATCCTTCTTATTTACTTTATTATCAGAAGCATAACAGAATGCAAAATAAAAACAGTAAAATAATAAGAAAAAAGAGAAGTGAGCATTAGAATTCACTGCAGTAATAATGTTTTTTTTTTTTTAAATAGCTTATACTGACCTATCAGGTTTAATAAAACCTTTCTTTTCTATTCCGTAAATAGCGAAAACATAGAAGGACTATTAATCCTACTGTCCACTTCCTTTAAAACTCTCCAGCTCATTACATTCCTTCCAGTTAAACACTCTTAGACACCAAATGAAGAGAAAGCATTATAATTCATTGGTGTTAAAGCCTCTCTTTAGGCCTTTGCTGATGCCATCAAAG
The DNA here is from genome assembly GCF_029633855.1 of Hoplias malabaricus. Lineage (NCBI taxonomy): Eukaryota > Metazoa > Chordata > Actinopteri > Characiformes > Erythrinidae > Hoplias > Hoplias malabaricus. The sequence continues at coordinate 48,545,329 of NC_089804.1, forward strand.
ATATGTGTTTTTACGTTCGGTTAGAAGCTGTTTCTAGCCACTTAGAGACCCAGTTAGAACTTTCATTATGGATCATATTTTAAAAGGATAAGGAGTATGATGTAACACATTTTTATCCTTACAAACTACCCCCTGCTGTGCTACTCCATATCCACACTGTAGAGGGAGTGAGGAGGCTGTGCAGTCTGCAGTTTTATAGGCTACAGTAAGATGCTGTTCTCAGCATACAGTACAGAACGTGGTTTTAAAGGACCACATTTTTCTGCTAAACCTCTTTGTTTCAGTAACATACTCTCTAAATAGTGATGTGTAAATAATTACACACATGCCCTGCGTTAACCATTGAACATCGTATTGTTCTGCTGTTGTACAAATAACGCAAAATATGTCCTTGTTTTTGGTAAAATATTAATGCTAGTAATTCATTTAAAAATTCAATCTCAAGCAGAAAGCATAATAAATCTTAGCAACTTTATAATAGAATCCAAAATGAAGTTGTCGTACCATGTGTCTGTTGGCTTCTCTGATATGTGTGCTTTCTAATTTTGTAGTAAAGGCAGGGAAATGTGTCAGAATATTGGCCTACAGTGTACTAGAGATAGAGAAGGTTATCAGATCATGTTGAAATAATGATGGAGATTTCCTTGAATAAGGCAGACATTGAAAACCTTTGGTAAATCTATTGGTATATTTTTCTGAAATTTTGCAAAGGCATATATTTACATTGTGAGCTGTGACTTGGAGAGGATACAAATGTCATTCATTGTAACTATATAAAAAAACAGGCTGCTCTGAGTAATGGCACATTGCTTGCAGAGAATGTGTAATATTTGGCTATCCTTTCTTTCCTGTGCTCTGTTTTGTATAATGATTTGCTGTAAGGCTAAAATGGCCATGTAATACCAACCACTCTCAACCTCAACGAAGCGTTTAATATTTAATTGAAGAGTTAGATGACCCATACACACTTGTTTCATTAAGTGCATTTTCATTGAGGAAGTCCACCCAAAGTGGAATGTGAAGTAGAGTATGAATATGAGTTTTTAAGTCTGAAGTTTGTAATTTGGTTTGGTCATCTGATAAGGATGCCTCCCGGACGCCTTCCACTGGAGGTATACCAGGCATTACCAACTGGATGGAGGCCCCGGGATAAACCCAGGACACGCTGGAGGGATTATATCTCCTGGCTGGCCTGGGAACGCCTGGGCATTCCCCAGAAGGAGCTGGTAGAAGTTGTGGGGGGACAGAGATGTCTGGGTTTCTTTGCTCGCCCTGTTGCCACCACGACTCTGAAATGGACTCAGCGGAAAAGATGATGATGATGATAAAGTTGGAAAAATTTGAGGTATAGAAATTTTTCATTATGTTAAGACTCTTTTATCTACTTCCAGCCATTCTTCACTCAAATATGACTGACATTTCCCAAGCCTACTGCTTATTGTAAGGACGACTGGTAAGTGAGAAACAATATGCTAATATGAAAGTAAGCTGTGTTTACACGTAATGTCCTTGTCAGGTTCCTAGTTTTTACGAAAGGATTATTGAGTATTTGTGTCTGTAACAGGTTTCTTAATGTTAGATTCAAGCTTCAGGAACTTTATAGTCATATACACAATTACAGAGATCCATACAATGGCATACATACTTTGAAACTTTTAAATTATTTTATTTAATAAATACGATTCCAGGTAGGCTCTGGACCCCCCGCGACCCTAAATTGGATAAGCGGTTACAGATAATGGATGGATATTTAATAAATACGTTTAAAAGCTGTATTCATATAATAAATGAATTCAGTTAAAACACTGCGATATTGTAATACCAAAATTTACTTGCTTTAATTTGCGGGAAGATCTGACCTGATCAGAATTCAATGTTTATATCCCTGATGAGACAACGTTTCCTTGAGAGAAAGACAGTGGTGGTAGTGGAGGAGGACACTGGTCATTCTCACAGCATGTGGAAATTGGTCATCAACCAGTTTAGAAGTTCTTACAATAAAACTGTAATATCATTTTTTTCATGAGTGTAAAAACAAATCCTTCTCCTGTAGAGCTCCTGTAGTGAAGGCAGAGGAGCCTGTTATTTTCTGCGCTGAACTGATCACTTGTTTCAGCAAATTTCTGTCTTTTCTGTAATGTTGTTGAAGCACTGGTTGATGCAGTTGGTTACTACACGCTCCACAGTGGAGTTCCTGAGTAACTTGCTAGACATTCCAAATGTTTATTATTCCAAATGTTTGTTATCCCAAATAATGACAGATGTGATCATTCATTCATTCATTCATGTCTGTAAGCACTTAACAAGTTCAGGGTCACGGGGGTCCGGAGCCTACCCAGAATCACTGGGCTCAAGGCAGGAACATACCCTGGGCGACACACACACTCACACCTACGGACACTTTAGAGTCACCAATCCACCTACACCTACCAATCTAATGTGTGTTTTTGGACCGTTGGAGGAAACCCAAGCAGACACCGGGAGAACAGTCACCCAGAGCAGGACTAGAGATGTGATCAACTGAACTCAAATCATCTACTTTACAGTTTTGGATTTTTGTAGTCACTCAGCAGCTGACATAACTATTTGGCCACCGAGTGTCATATTTACCAGTGACTGGATTCATGGTCCTGATTTGGCATGACTCCAAACAAGCAACAAAAAAAAACACCCTTTTGTCCCCTTTGTTTCCAAAAGTGTATTGCTTCTTCCATGAAAATCTATATTCGTCTTGAGTGCCCCCCTCCTTCAGTGAGTTATTTTGAGTTTGCTCATTACTCCCAGAAGTCTGGAATCAGGGATATAAATGGCGTGGGTTTTGACAGCTCATGGGGTCAGAACTAATTTTCTTGCATAAAGCTGGCTGTCATATACATAAGTGCAGCCACTCCAGAGGGAGCCAATCCGTCATATGGCAGTTACTCAAATTTGCCTAATACTGCAGCACACAGAGCAAAGCACTCGCAGCCAGATCCCATAGACACACATGTACACTGTATGTACAGAACTGTCCCCTCCAAGCACCATGTACTTTTAAACCTTGTGATGCAGTCACTGAATGTTTCCGTTTACAGGGTATAAAAAAGGCTATGCTCGAGGAACACTATCGTATTCTATTATTGAATCATAAAGGCATGAGATGCAAGAAGTTTCTGTTAATAGGAAATAAAAAATAAAAGGTGTCCTTGAAGAAGAATCTGATAATTTCCTTAAAATAATTTCACGTGAACCAATGTGGTTAGTGTACAGACTCCCTGTCTCACTCGGGGTGTGTGTGTGTGTGTGTGTGTGTGTGTGTGTGTGTGTGTGTTTATTTGTGAATACATACTGCACCACATCTTGGCCTAGGGAGCAATCTTCCCAGCTTGAGAAAACGAGGTTAGCTAAGAGCCATTGGCTCTGTGAATTTATTGCAGTAGGCTGCTCTGACTAACTGGATGCCCAGTCCGTTCTTTAATCCACTCAGCTGGTGGTGAATGTTAAAGTGGACAGTGCTGAGTCCGAGCGCTTTGAGGGGACAGCTGGCCATGGCAGCCTGGAGAGGGTACAGTCTCAACAAACAGACAAACAGTCAGTTAAACGGTCAAAACCAGTGTACGGCCGAGACAGACAAGCACACGTTGACCTGGGAGATCAGTCAGATCAATGTAGCTTTTAGGTTTATTGGCCCGGTCGATGGCCAGGAGAAATAAAACAGGTCAAAAGAGCCCATGCACTGAACAGTGCACACATGCTGACTGTGGCGCATCTATTTATTAATTTATATAAATCACCCCTGTAAAGAAAGGCGTCGATAGAGTATGCGGCATTTGGAAGAAGCTGGAATAAGCAGATGTTGGGCTGGAGCTGCATTATGCACCACACATTGCAGGAAATTAGGCCAGCATCTGCATTCCCCTTCATGCAAAATCAACTGATCCTCAAACAGCTAATAACATAAAGGAGATTGTCACGTATTTGTAAAGGAAGCTTTGGTTCTCACTAATTACTTAAGATTTTGTGTGGTTGGGTGGAAAAACAGCAAACAATTATTTTTATATTAATGCTATTTGTTTTATTTGTTCAGTGATATTGGTTAGTATTAAATATACCCAGTCCAGACAATATACACACAACAAGTTTAAATACTGATTTCCTCAGGCAGCGCAGGAACACACCTAAAGCTCTTGAACTGTAATGTAAACATCACCGCTGCCAATTCAGCCTGGACTCAATGTGAATTTGTGTTTGATTAAAAGACCATTTCCTAAATTCCTGCTGTGCTTATAAATTATGGTCACAGTTTTCTTGGATTTAGTGAAACAGTGCTACAGTGGACAGGAGCTCACTTAATGATCATAAGGTAAAAAATGATAACAAATGTTGAGAGTACTTGGGTTTTGTTTTGTTTTGTTTTAAATAACCGTATAGCTCCAGTTATGTGAAATTTTCAGGATGAATGGACTATTGGAAATGATCCAAACTCTGTGTCTATCAATTCCATGAAAGTAAATATTGTTTTCTGTGTCCTGAATAAATATTTTTTTAAAAAAATGTACGTTCTAATGTAATGTTACTTAATAGTAACTGCTTTAACAAAATATTAGTAAAATGAATAAATATATATAAGTATTGTGTAAAATTATTAGGCACTTTTTTTAGTACATATTATGTTATACATATTTATTTTATGAATTCTACATTATTGAGTCAGTACAAAAACATTTTAGATTTAATTTACCTATAATAATAATAATGTTGCAAAAAATAATAATTGTATGTTTGTAAACAAAGCAACTATTAAAATAAATGTTATGTTCAATAAAACAACAATACAAAAAAAAGGCAAAAAAAAGTGACAATCCAACTTCTTAAAAGACAGTAAAACTACCATCTAAAATGCAAATGGCCATCACATATAAAACTGACTTTCTTTCGTTTATTAATGTTTAGAAATGAAATGTTTAGAAATCATTAGAAATGATTCCTTTGAGTAATAAATAATTAATTTAATTATTTTTTAAGTTATCTTTACTTTCCCAAATTTTTTGTATTTTTTGCCTAATACTTTTGCACAGTACTGTGTGTATATATAATACAGAAATGTATATTAAGTGTGTTTAGTATATCAGCCTATAACTAACTAATATTTATCAAACTGATTTCCTGTAACAAAAGGTGTACCACCAAAATAGTCACTTTACTGCAGAAGGCAAAATCATTCTTAATGATTAATGTAAGTAAATTCAATGGAAGTTTTACTTTCATAAGAGTTTATATATTTTGGACTGTTTCTATAAGTTCATTCATAAATATTCATGCAATGTAAAGGGCAGACATTGCTCAATGTGAAGAAAAAAAATCGAACAAAAAGTCGATTCATAGTTTTGATTTGACAGCAAGAATATAACTAAAAAAAGAAACGTAACACTGAGAGTACAAATATGTGCTTGAATGGCAGTAAATAATTCAGCAGTGTGGTATAACTTGAGGGGGTAATGAGGTTTGGAATTATATTAATCATACACTTGAATGGAATTTTATCATGCTAGGTTCATTCATTTTCTACGCTGTCAGACGAAAGAATAGCCCCCACCCTGCACTCTCACACCCCTACAGTGCACCTGCGTAAGGCAGTAAGTACACCGTTCGTGGTGGACCTGGAGCAGAAGGGTGGGCAGTGTAGGCAGCTGACTCAAGCGTCAGGTGAGGCGAGGGGTAATGTGATCGGCTGTGTAAAAAGGCCTTCACTCATGTTTTATTTATCAGTGGAGATGCCATTACCAAGTGCGCTGCTCAGGAAGGAGATGCTGGGGAAGGCGTTTTCATCCGTGTCAAAGTCAGCACAGGACGAAGGGCCGCAGTGATGCAGCGGAAAGGCCCGAGCGTCCGAGGAAGTGTGGATATGTTCCAAAGCTGTACCGCGTTGACTGCACCTCAAATACAGTCCCATACAAAATTCTGAGGACATATACACGTGAACATACACAAAATAAAATGTCCTTTTGGGGCTTTTGGGACACCTACCTTGTACTATCGCCAAAGAAAAGCATGAGATGAAGCAAGTCTCTCTGGACCATATCTTCTACTCTTTGACTTTAGACATGAATTTACTTCCATTCTAAAATTTATTTAGAAATAATAATAATTAAAAAAATTGTGCACAGCTGAATATCTGAATGGGAGCACTTTAAAGCTGCCAATTTTAGGCTGTCTACACACCTTTGAACACACAGTGTAAATAACCTATAGTCCATAATGATTAGAGGGTAATACTGAGCCTGGCGTACGTCTGTGAGTTTCTGAACAGGAGCAGGTCAATGGGATTAGAGCACTGTGTGTGATCATTCATTTTTTTTCCCCTTTTGATGAGCATCATTTGTTTGATGCTGCTGAGGATCAGAAGCGGTCAGGATATGCTGAAGTATCTGCAGCGCTAACACAGGCCATAGGGTTTAAACCACACTGTCAGCGGAGAGGTGGCTGGAATTAAAATGCTCCTCATTCTAAATCCTCACTTGGCAAGATTGTGTATTTCAGAACTACAGCAGTCTGTCAATCGTGAAGCTGAAAATGAGCAGGACAGGAGTGTGTGGATGTGTGAGGTCAGCAGGTTGCCGGACCGCGATCAATCCTGTTTCCTTAGTCGTACAGGTCTCCTGTCAGTGTGCCTATGATGACTTCTACCATTTCTGGAAGCCCCTTTTTCAGAATCCTAACCTGACCTTTTGTGAGTAAATCTCAGAGATTTTCCATGCTTCTCTTATACAAGTCCTGTTCAGATCAGTTGAATGTTGTGTCTCTCACAATCCACTGGTGTTAAGGCTGGCCAGTCCGTTACGTCACACGATAAAATATTTGCAGCTCCTTTCTATAAGAAATCGACCTTGTATTCTTTATTTCTACCAATGGAAATAAAGAATTAATATCAATTTTAACACAACGCTCTATGCCTATTGTTCTGTTTGCTTGCTTTATTATTAAATGAATGTGCACAATGTTGTATATCATCCAAAAAAAAAAAAATAATAATAAGTTTAAAAGAGAAGGGACACACAATCTTAAATTACAATGAAGGTCAATGGAAAAAGATTTCATATTATGTAATTCTGGCCATTATTGCTTCATTCATTTTGACCTTTTCCCACATGGTGAAGGACAGCTGCTATGTTCAGATGATGTAGTAAGCTAGAAATCCACATAAATGGAGATACATATTTGTCTTTGGGCATCAACAATGTGTAACCATCTCATCAGGCCTACGAATAACTATTAACATTCCATTCACTGGAGAAATGACATCCGATGCAGGCGGTAAGAGCATGGGTCTATGCTGAAGTGTAGCAAGTGCAGTGGGTCTTTAGTGGCGGCCACTAGAAGTAGTAAATCTATAGTAGGGGACAGTCGGAGCAGAGGTGTAGTGTTGTGTTATAGTGTTTTGCTGCAGAGGGACAAGAAGCAGCAGAGGTTCCGTCACAGGGGTGCAGCCCCAGCTCTGCTGATGTGAAGAAGTGCAGTTGAGATTGATTTGCTGTCCATGAAGAAGGCTAGACCTTTCAATGCGCTCTGTGCACGCTCTACAAAACGCAGTTAATGCCAAAACGTTGTTGGTGTGGCGCGGCGTCTTTTGGAACGGAACGCGAGGTGCACTACAATCATCTTGATTGTCAAAATGCTTTGTGGTCTTCCTCTGTCAGATATTATGTTGCGTGCCACTGGTAATGGATCCGTCCCACGCACAGACAGTTGACCCTGCTGGTTGCAATGGAAGCAGTGATACACCTCGAACGCCCCCAGATCCAGTTTCTTAAGATGCTGGTAAAATGCAGTTTCGTGTTTCCACACTTCTGTTTTTTTCTCTCTTACTTATTCCAATGGATGTATTACTGCTGTCCTACGTCCCCCACATTTTGGTGCGGACTAACATGAAGGACGGTGGCTTGGTTTGGTGTCCTCGCACCTTCACAAGGCTTTTGCTTCATGCCTGTTGGCCGTTTTAGTGGCTTTAGGCCAGTGTCAGCTGCAGCAATGGATGTCAATCACACGCCTTCCTGAAGAGGGTCACCTATACTTTCTCCGGAAGACTTGCGGAAAGGAAGCAGTTTTGGATGCTGACCCCCTCCCACCCCCTACCCCAACCACACACACAATTCTTCCACCCCCACCACCATCCCCCTGCTCTGATGAGCGTCTTGACCAGCTGATGCAGGAGGTAAGTTAGTGGGGGTGGGAATGGAGGGGTGGGATTACAGTAAGGAGGGGGTGGGGGGCTGAGGTGCACACTGACCCTCGAGGTTGCGTTCCCCTTTAAAAGTCACGGCACACTCGCTCATGCAGGAGCTGCTGCGGCAGAAGGGGGAAACACTGCTGAGCTGTGCAGTTTGGAGCTCACACGGAGGAGGAGGGGGAGCAAGAGACACAGAGAGAGAGAGAAAGAGAGATACACAGAGAGGGAGGGAGAGAGAGAAAGAGAGATAGAGGGAGACAGGAGAATGAGGGAGTGCGAACAATGTCATTCCGTTCAGTAAGCCAAACGCTGCAGTCAACTTTACATCTCAAGTGGAGGCACACCACCAGAGGCTGCGCATCCTAGGACAGAACAGGAGGCTGGGGTGAGTATACGGAACTTTAGCTTCCCTTATAGGGACGAGAGCACAACTTTTTATTTACCCTCCTTATCTTTGTAGTAAGACGCAACGCAGGGTTTATTCCTAGTGAAGAAGAATTATTCCACCTGTCCCAGGCTTGGGACTGCTCTTAAAGGAGTCCAGCTCATGCTGACCTGGTAGGAGGAGTGCACTTCTGCATAGCTTTGCATAAGCTGGTCCAGGCTCTCCTGCTTTTTAACACATGGCGAGGTTTTTAAATAGCCAAGGCTGACTGTTCCATGCTCTGAGGGAGGCCGGACGTGGGAAAGAGATACAGAGAGAGAGAGAGAGAGAGAGAGAGAGAATTAGGGCAGAGGATCCATGCCTGCTGGCATAAATAAAACACGCTGGGCCGTCTTACTCAGCACTTCATTTAGTCTTACTTACAAATACAAATATTACTTGTATTACTGTACTGCGGTCTCTTTCTCTGTCCATGTGTACGCATGTATGTCAGTGCACCAGGATGGAAAGAGTTAATGAGTTTGCAGCAGAAGTGAAAGTGGAGACAAGTTTCGAGGGCGGCCTATAGCCACACTGCAGAAGCGAACACTGACAGCTAGCTGCATTAGGGACAGAAAGCTGATTAAAATGCTCAGACAGAAGGTTTTGACAGGAATTCTGAGCGGAGCAGGTGCTTTTGAGAGGCTCCAGTGTGTGTGTAATTGTGTAAGTTTGCAAATGTAAGAATAACTGCTAGTCAAACATGATTGAGACTGCTTTTTATTCTGTAATCAGTTTTTTTTTTAGCCCTTTTGCTAACTGTCTTGTTATTCCTTGGGGGAGAAGTGTAAACAGGAAGAGATAAAGAGTGGTTGTGTGGGTAAAGAAGGTCTGAAAATGGTACTGTGAGTTATCTACAGACTCATAACTCTCTCCGCTCTGTAAGACTTTAGTATAACGTGTGCAACTCTGATTAGCGCTAGCTCCACTCTTAGCACCTGCTTTTAGACCCAGTGCCTGGAGCAAAATGTACAAAGTCTGAGATTATTCCAAGTTCATTCTCATTTTGTCAAGGTCTTCTCCTGCACATCGAGTAAATAGAAAAGCCTAAAAAAACTAGCATGATGCAGAGATGAGTTGTGTCCACAGTTTTGCGAGAAGGATTCAGATGTGTACACAGGACGGATGTAGTTGGGGCCATACATCACTGTCAGATTCCCAGCCTGACATCATTAGCAGAAACTGCAGCTTTTTCTCTCTCTCCACCTCCTTACTGGAACGGGTTGGTGGGGGGTGTTGGGGAGGGGGGGGGGGTGCCAGTGGGGTTATTGGTGGGGGAGTGTTTGGTGGTTTGCAGCTTCTGCTTCTGCTGCACATCCAAAAAGCGAAGTGCCGCACTCACCTGACGTTTTCTGCACCCCTCCTAATCCTCCTCCTCTTTTTCATCCTCCTCCTCCTCTCCATCCCATCTTTCTCTCTCTCTCTCTCTCTCTTTTTCTCTCTCTCCAGAGAGCAGCTGCCCAGTACAGTGCAATGTGAGCATGTTTGCACTGTGCACAGTGTTATTATTACTATTTTTTCCAGAGTCCAAAAAAATATAAATAATGAAAAAAAAAAGACTACAGCACTTTTTCCTTATCTCCATCCCACGTGAACAGATACAGAGACAGATACAGCGAGAGGGAGAGGGAGAGGAGAGGATGAGAAAGATACTCCTGCAGTGTCCTGCAGCATTGCTCCTGCAGTGCTGGGCTAGCATGGCTACTGTAGCAGTGGCACACACACTCACATACACACACTCACACATTCACAGGCAGCAGCAGTGCAGTCACGTGGAGCACAGAGGAGGGCAGGAGCGAGCGAAGTAGGGAGAGTGTGGGATAGAGAGAGAGAGAGAGAGAGAGAGAAAGAGAGAGGCACTGCTGCTGAGTTTGGCAGCTCATGTATGCCCTCTGTCCGTGCATGGGACTCCAGAAAGAAATCAAGAGAGAGAGGGGGAGAGAGTGCTGAGATTAGCCTGATTACAACCCCACCTCCTCCCAACACCCTCTTCATCAGCCCCCCCACCCCCCACCCCTTCACCACTACCTCCTTCCCCCAATGGTGCATTGTCCCGTACGAGTGCTCCAGTTCCGATGATGTAATCAATGCAGCAAGCTTTGAACTTGCTGGAGTAAGGATTCCTCATGTGTCCCCTACTGACTTCTTGCCTCATTGATAAAAGCAAACAGCCAGTGAAGAGCATTCACCCACTTTACCTTCAGCGCTGAGGATGGAACAAATGAACGTGGCAATTTCCCTTTTATTTTTTAATTTTTTCTTTCCCAGTAAATTTGACTGCAGACTAAAGAGACAATTAACATCATTGAATTTGGTAATGAAGCGGCACTAGTGTGAAGCCCAAAAACTCCTGTCGTATTATTTAGTCATGACTCGTAAAGCTTTTTACACAGTATGAATTAACCCTACGTCTTTTTTTGTCCTGCAGAATTACACTCCCCAAAAAAAGGGAATTTAACTTCTCCAAAAAAGTGTGAAACTGTTACACTGTAATGTTCTTTAAATCTAAATAAACTACTATTCACACTCACTCATCCTTTAATTTAAAGTAATGGTGATCGATACAATACTATTAAATTTACCCATGATAAATTACACAGCACTACACTGTTCTGATAAAACTGTGGATCTGGCCAGTGCTTAAATAAGGAACAACTGCTGGTATCATTCGGAGGACTGTATAATTGCTACGGTATAATTTTCTAATTGTAGCATAATTGATTTTTGCAGCACAGTGAATAAAATCATTATGCTCACAGTTTTTTGGAGAGTAATTTTTATGTGGCACTATCGCTGCATTCCCTGACTTCCCTGAATATTCCAACTACTGTGACATGTATCTCAGGGCAAAATATTAAATTCCCAAAAGGCCACTTTCCAAGAGAATGCAAAACAATTCTGAACATCAAACATAACCCATTTAATCCTAAAGTTGCTTTGGAGCATGTCTATTAGTTGATTTGTCCTGACATTTTGACTCAATCTATTATAGCTTTATAATAAGGTCAGAAAATGAAAAACGCTTTTAAAAATGGGGAAACAAAGGTTTTGTTGCGTAAGCAAACTGTATTGTGTCTGATATTGTATTTCTCAGCACATCCCCTGACTTAAAGGTTCCTTAGGGAGTCATCAGTGCTAATTGTTAAGAACTGAAAGAGTTAAAGCAGCTATAGCCTCGTAAATTCCCACACACTTCAGCTGAAGTGGAGCAGAAGCAGTGGAGCATTTCAGTGTTACTGAGGCAGCGCTGTGAGATCTGATGACTCAAGAGAAATGGAGCTCCAATGCAGTATAGAGAAGGCCTCTCTCTCTCTCCTCTTCTGCCATGGCTTGCTTTAATGGCCACTGCAGCTTCTGGCTCGCTCAGCCTCATGTGCAGCAGACTCTCTCTCTCTCTCTGCAGTGGGACACACTCCAGCAGAGACAGACCCTCTGAAAAGCCCCCATCACTTTCAGACTCAGGCCCATCCGCGTTGGCATCAGTCCATTAGTCCACATGCAGGTAATGACTGGAGGTAATGATAGAGGGCACCACACTGAAATACATCGGTTTCACAAAGAGAGAGAAAAAGGGCGAGCGAGCAAAAGGAGAAGTGCCAAGGTGCCAAAGTGGAAATGGGAAATTGCTTGCTTTTGTGACTTTGCTGAGTTTATTGATAAGGTCATCAGTACTAGAGCACTTGGATGCAGTCAAGAGTGCAGTCCCTCACTTCAGCATTGTACAGTCGTCCAGACTGCAGAGAGAGAGAGAGAGAGAGAGAGAGCTGACTTGTGCTGCTGCAATGTAACTCTGCCTAGTGATGAACTTTCTCCAGGGTGCTGCATGTGCTCATAAACCAATGTTACTATAAGCCTCTGTTACAGCTTGCACTGGGGAGAGCTCCATTGGTTCAAGCCTTTTTAAGAAAAAACATAACACAGGAGCAGTTAATTTCTCTAACAGGGTTCAGTGAAGAGTAAGATGTAGAAGATGTGACGCCTTTCACATGATAAAAATTCAGTGACTTATTGTTTCATTTTTAACTTTAATCTCAACTTTTATGAAACTAAAATTTCATGATTTAGCTGTAAACAAAGGAATAAAGAACAATTGAAAATAGTGACAAAACCCTTAAAAAAATTCCCATTCATGATTATCAAATAAAAAAGGAAATGCACTAAATTTATGTGGTTTGAATGTGTGCTTTCTTTGGACATGAATGAAAAATAAGACGAATAAGTATTTCAGCACAGTTATGGCCAAAAGTAAGATGAATGATACATTTGTATTCATGAGTTATATTTCATTCATATGGAGATAACGTACAAAACTTAAATGCAGTGCATCAACTTTTTCGTTTAAATGGTTTCAAACCTAAGGTTAGATATATATTTTAAGCCAACCACCAGGGGGTGCAAGGTAAGCTTCTTAATAAACACAAGTTGATACTCTCAACTCATTATAAAGCAAATAATATATTGTCCAGCATGAACATCTTATATAAATTATCAGTATTAACATTTATTTAATTGACAGAATATATGTAAATGGCATTATTATTATGTTATTACAATATAATTACTACATAATTAAAAGTATGCTAGTAAGTCAGACAATTACTGTAATTTCAGTTTCAGTTTTGGTTAACTGTGTTACTATCAGTCTCAGTTTAATTTAACCTGTTATCTTTAATGATAAAACTTGTTGGGACATGTCTGAGATGGTAGTTTCAAGTCTTACAGCGGTTTGACTGCTCTGCTGGTTTAAAATAGTAGAGAATAGAAACCTCTCATTTGTCCTATCACATCTGATGTTCAATTTCCTCTCTCTCTCTCTCTCTCTCTCTCTCTCTCTCTCTCTCTCTCTCTCTCTCTCTGAGGCAGAGGGCGCTCTACTGAGCAGGAACATGCCTTGACTTGTACCGGCTTGTCTGAAGGGAGCACTGGCGTGTGGTCAACAGCAGCAGCTGTGTGCATTTCACTAAGCGCTGACCCGGCGAGAGGACAACATCGCAAACTTTCTGATTCCTGAATATAAAGCCAAACCCAGCTATCTCTGTATATCTGAACAGGCCAGACTGACGGCCTTCAAGACCGTAGCCCAGGTAAGAGACTTTGAGCAGAGTGTTGTTTCACAGGTGTAATTACCTTTGATGTTCTGCATACATCTCTATCTCTCTCTTATTCCGTCTCTTTCTTGCTCTTTTCATCTTCAGAATCACACACATTAAAGCTACTTATAGGCTAAGGTTTACTTTGATTTCTGTAGTGGGTTACTCTCAAAGTATTCCAGACCTTGATGTAGTTCTTCAATAAACTTCTGTATCTGTTAAGAATGATTTGATAAAAGTCTGTTTTGTAGTTTTTAAAGTAAGGAATTTAAGTTTGATCACATACGTGGACTCCTAATGAAATTAAATACTTTTCAGTATGTGCCATGAATAATTCAGTAACTACTATGTAATTAATATGTAATTTTGCAGCAAAATCAGCTAAAATCTTTACACTTTACGTAAGATCGAGCATTGTGTTCAGAACGTCTGTGATTGTTTTCCAAACTATTTTCTTTTTCGTTTGTTTACGCTGGGCCTGGCGCCTGATTTATAAGACATATGTTCACAGGGGTGTGATTCTACACCCGCTGTCACCTTTGCCATTCTTGTCCCCTTCCCTGAACAAATACTGCTGACTTGAGGAACACAGAAAATCAATTGGAGTCACTGAAAGCCCTCCATCATTGCACTCGGTCGTAAAAACAAAACAAAACCAAAAAAAAGATGATGGGCTTGTTGAGCTTAATCACAGAATGTGGTTCTTTTTATTCAACAGCGTATTTACCATGGACTTCCCTTCACTGGAAAGCCCCCGCAACACTGCCCTAGCTCTAATCAACATTAGACACTCTAAGAACGTTCAGACAGATTCTTCAGCACAGAGAGCACAGGCCATATCAGGTAAGATCATCTGCCAGTCTCTTTGTTCATATATTTCTACTGTTTAAAAGTTTTGTTCAGCTTTTCATTGCTTTCACGTGATTAGTAAAGCGCTAAGAAGCTTTAAATATAAAGATGTGTGTGGCTGTGCATGTTACAAGAGTCCAGAGTAATGGACTTATGTATATTCCAAAATGTATTACATTAGTTTGGAACAAATAGTGGAGGTCGATCTAAAGCAGTTTAATCATGAATAAATGTGTCCAATAAAACTGAATTACAGATCGAAAAATATATTTGTGGCATACTATAATAGCATTGAGAATTACTAAACGGATCCAAAAATTGATCATATTTAAAAATCTCAGAAAAGATCACTAGTTACACAGTTACCATTTTATAAACGGGTTGTTCACAGAAGTATTAACATATTGCCAATACTGGCAAGTAGTTCCAAATTTGTGGATAGTAGAGAACATCTACATATCAAAACCTTATGAATCTAATCTGGTAATGTTAATATTAACCTTAACTTTGAGTACATTCATGTAAAAGAGATTATATTATATTAGTTTTAACCAGTTTTATTGAACCCTTCCTTGTCACATATTCACATAGTAAAATCTAGCTGGCATTTCCAAATGAAACAAAAAAACATTTAGGAGGTTATTATTAATGTTAAAGCTCAGTATGAGCAATGTAAGGTGTGTATATTTGAAGGTGTCTTGTCCACTAGTATTTAGCCACTGTTTTGATGCCAGCCCCGGTGGCTTACGGTAGTAGTGAACTGCTCCGGCTGAAAGGTGGGGTGTCTAAATTATTAATGCTCTCCAGTTCTACAAATAGAGCTTGCATTGATCAACAGTCTCTTGAGTAAACTGATATTGTTTAGGAATGCAATGTTTGCACTTTGTCTCCCTAGATAGCTTCTTACAGACCTCTGTCATTCTTTTATGCTTTTTCTATCTTTCAGCAAGTTCCTCACTTCTCTATTAGAGTGTGAAACTTGCAGCCTTACTTTTCAGGTCTTTTTGTTTTATATTATTTTTAATTTTTTGACAGGAGTCAACTATTTTAATCTTCTTTTCCTTCATCAATGCGGAGCTTAGAGAAAAGGCTTTGTCATATGTAATTAAGAGTACTATAATAAAACTAATCAAAGAGCTCGATTTAATTTGTAAATACTGATTCAATCTCATATTGATTTCCTAGTTCAGACAGTCCTTAAATAGAATGACAACACCAACACCCATCGTTGTTTTTGTGAGGTCATTAAAACCAACATATTTACATACTTCCACCTACTTGAGCCACTCTTTTACATTCACCTTCCTGAAATCTTTTTTTCCTTGGGGTCAATGTACAGGATGAGTCAAAAGTCACAGAACACCATTTACATTTGTGTTTAAATGCTACATATCCACCTTCCCACTGGAAAAACTTTCCTTTGCTCTCATATGGTGGCTTTCAAGATGGCAGGACATATATAATACATATACAAAAATATATTTAACATTTTTTTTGCTTAATACACTTTAGATAAAACAGGTTAGGGTCCTACAGCACTGTTTTTTGTTTGTTTGTTTTTTTACATTTATTTATTTTGATTCTTAAATTGCATGTTACAGTGACCTCAATATTTAATTGAGGTCATATATTATAATTATAAATATAATATCATATCATATAAATATTATATTATAAAATATATAAAGAACACTGGTACATACAGGATGTGCAGTAAATGTGAGCAGGACATCAATGAAACCATCAATTTTATGTTTACTCCTTTTCCCTATTAAGTTAAGAAAAGGCATTAATATGAATCATTTATTTACAGACATGAAACGTCGAAGTTCAAATTGACCCCATAAGATTATATAATATAATATAATCAATCTAATAATATAAGATTATAGGAGGTTTGAAATGAGAAAATGTCACTTTTAGCTTTTTAATTCAAAAAGTTTTTACAAAAGTGCAACTCACTAGCAGACGATACAAATGAAATTACTTGTAGTCCATGAATGAGCCCGTTTTTACTCCATAGAGCAGGCTCCCCTCATGGAAGCAGCCACATTAAAAAGCAGTTTAGTCCAGGTTCCAAAACTATACGGATATAGTATAGTGACTGTTTCATAACATGAAAAAGAATATTTTTAGTAAATGATCGATAAATCTTTTAAGTGTCCACTTATTAGCACAAAATATGATATAATTTATAAATATTGCTAAAGTTGCATAACACATGTGAGTCCCAGGCTCTCATACTTCATAAATAGAAAGCAAAACCCCATAACTTTTTTCATGTGACATCATAAAACCATAATATTTGCATACTTCCACTTACCCAAGCCGCTCTTTTAGATTAAAGAGGAGCCCACTCGATTATGTGGGTGTTTTCCACCTGGACTGCTTTTTAAATGAGGAACAGTAAAGGCAGCCAATCAGAACAGAGGTCTTACACATAGATATTTCAGTTTTTAATGACACAGTAACAAAAAAAAAACACAAAAATATTACTCGTGGAGTCTTTTTGAAACAATGATGATATAAGTAAACAATGCTGAAGTTGCAACATGTTCCATTCCCTCAGTAGCGCCTACAGTCCAGAAACGTTGCTGTTGGTACAAGAACAGTTAGTTTTTCATGGAATGTCAATCCAAAATATAATTTTTCAAACACATTTAGGAAAATCCTCTTGGTGTGCGCTTTACAAAATTTAAAAACCAATGCAAGGGGCAACAAATGCAAGGTGTTTTCATGTTATGATACATCTGGAGATTGTTTGACATAAAAAACTAGTTCCATTTCGAACTGTGGTGGGTTTTTGTTACACAAACCATCACATTTACCTATATGCATTCATCCAACCTACAACGGTCCAGTCTTTTCTGCACTGAAGGTTTAAGGAGTGTTTTAAAGGGACAGCAAAAGCAGCTCTGTTAATTCTAAATCATTAAAAGAGGTTGTGGACAAATGAATGATAATTTTGTAACTCAGGGGTGAATACAGTGTGAGGAAAGATGACTATTACCAAAAACAACAATAAAAAAGAACAAATTTTAGTCAGGTGACAAGCTGCAGTACTTTCCCTTTAAGATGATTAAGTCTGGGGAATGTCAGTATGCTGCTGCACAATGGACAGAGTGACAATAAAGAGAGAGAGAGAGAGAGAGAGAGAGAGAGAGACTATCACAACTATACTCTTTCTCCACAGTGGCTTGAACCAATGTCCTTGCCAAGAGAAGGCGGCCAATGAGGACAGACACTAAGGTGAGTATCCTATCACTCTCATTTAACCTTCTCTCTCTCTTCCTCTATATATATATATATATATATATGTGTGTGTGTGTGTGTACTCTTCATTCTTCTATCTATCCCTCTTTCTGGCAGCCTTCTACTGTTCCTAAATGAGTTTACTCAGATTCAAGCCCTATTCATGACTAAGGGTGGGCAATATAATGATATATTAGCATTGTGGTAAATTACATCACAATAAATATTTCCATATGTATCCTTCATCACCCTTAAGAGACTCTGCTCTTTTAAATACAAGGAGAAAAGTATTAGACCCGTTCAGTTACTAAGCATTCAATACATTTCAGTGTACTCATAGTATTATTTTTATTTTTTATTAATTTCTTTGTCTGTTCCAAATCATCAAACAGAAAACAACTGTAAATATTGTGATATTAAATATTTTTATGAACAATTTAGCTCATTATTCATAAGGTTACAAAAACACCCACATAAGCCTTTCATCTATAAACATCTATAAAGGCTTATTCCAGCAAGCAGCAGTTGTCATAATAGCTGCTTTCAGTTTCTGTCTAGAAAGCGTAACGACACCTGATGCTTAGTTGAATAAACCTTTCTAATGTGTGTGTAGGTTTATCCCAGTCATGAAAGGCTTATGTGTCATGAAGCCTTAGAAATCCTAATGATATCTTATGCTTTTTCCAAATCCCAACTCCAGTTGACCTGTGTTTTGTGAGGGGCATGTAGTAAATATATTAGAACAATTTCTCACATGCAGTAAATTTATCGTATTTTCTTTTAAAATATATCATCAATCCAGATACTAAGCTTCAAATCCACTCCACATTTCTGTTCATTGGTAGAAGAGGACATATTTACCATTATGATGATTGTCTTCTTTAGTTTGTAGAAAGTAAAAATACATTCTTTAGATGTTTGTCATTATTGGACATCAAAAGAAATGTCGGAAGTGCAAATCTCAAACCCGTCGACCCAGAACGTGATACATTTTTCATTGATTCCAATTCTGCGCAGCCGTCTTACAGGCTCCTACTGACATACATTACAGGCCCTTCCTTTGTGAAGTTGGTGTTTATCTGGCATTTATTTATCTGAATGAATACAAATGAATAGAAAGACGACGCATTATCCTTTGAAGTGTGTGTATGTGTTAGTTTGATCTTTTCTAAAGCTCTCCTCTTGAGCCCAGTCATATCTCCACATGCATGTGAGAATGAAATGAATAAACCAAGATTTTTGATTGAATATTTCTGTTTAATTTAATGTAAAAGTCAGATGTTATTTTGAACTTGCATTAAAAAAAATCAAGAACACCATTTTGTTTCTAACAACGGATATCTAATCAATCCTTCATAATATTAAAGTAGATTTGCTGCTGAAGGAACTGAACAGTTCCATTCAGTGACTAGAGTGCAATGAGTAGACCCTGTGTTTTTTTTTTTTTTTCTAGTGGTATTGAATTCTTGAAAAGAATGTACCCACAAAACTGCTGCCTATTTAAATCAGTTTAAACAATTTTAATTTAGCTGCCTAAATGTTGTTAGAGGAGATGTAAAATGTAGCTTTTTATGTATTTAAACAAATTCAATTTTTAATACTTGTATTCCTCTCCTCCATACTTTCACTGCAGTCAGACAAGTATTAATCAAGAGGCACCTTGAAGGTTGTTCTTGTGCCTATATTATTTTAATCACCCTCTTGGTGTCTGTAATTCAACACCATGTGGGAGCTCACCAGGATAAAGTACAACTTCCAAATAGTGGGGTTCGTTTGTAGCAGCCCAATGCGTTTATGAACAAAACAATGGGTTGTACCCCAAATGCAGAGTTAATTCTCTGGATGTGCTACTAACTACAAATGAGAGAGTTAATAATAATAGTCAAATAAAAAATAAATAAATAAATACAAAATTTTCCGTGGTACTCCTCTTGCTCACTCTCAATAACAATTCTATGTAATTACATTGTAATAACAAAGCCAAAACATGATGAGTGTTTGTAGACAGCAAAGGCAGTGTTTCTAGGAAATGGGAAGTAAGGGAAGCACTAATGTTCCACACTTGTGACATGGAGGGAAAATAAATTTGCACTAGCTTATGTAAATGGGAGTTTTCTCTTGAGGGGTTTATTTTCAGCCTTCAGACATTGGAGCCTTCATACGGTCAATACGGTATCACTCTTACATGGCTCAAGGTGAGCCAGTTCAAGAAGAATATGTACGATGTCCTATTGAGAATAGTCGCTAGTTATGTTTACACAAGTACCTTGATTTGTACTTTTCAAATGATTCAGTGAAGTAATCTTATGTTGCATTTCAGTCATTTCTGACTTTCTATTTCATATGCTACACTGGTGACAGCGTTTAAATGAGATCAGTTACACCTCTGACATTTGGGAGTTTATACTGTGTATATAAGACTATGGCTGCTCCCAAACCATTGGTCTGAGACATTTCATTCCAGTTTTATAAGTCACTCATTGCTTAAGTAGTTGGTTTGAGTGCCTACTTTTCAGTTCAAGTTGTTTTTTTGTTTGGAAGGTACTTTTAATTGAGTCAGACTTAACAGCACTTGTGTCAGAGTACGTATTTATGACCCTCACCTCAGCCTCAGCATTCTATTCTTTATTTAATATTGCAAAAAGTGATATGAAGCAGAGTGTGAGTGAATGTGGCACCTGCCTGCCCTGGAGCTGAAGTGTGTCAGAGGTGTGAGTGCACACACTGACACGCACACACACACACACACACACACACAGGGGCAGGGTGTGCCAGCTGGCTTGTCGCGTGTTTTCCCCCTACTTCCTAAAAGCCTGTATTAGGGATTACATCAGGCCCAAAGCAGTGAGGAATTCCAGCCGTCATGTGGCCTGCTGCTCCGCCTCACAAGACACACGCAGCAACACAACACACTGCAATTCAGCCAGAGCAGCAGAAATGCCATCACGAGGTGTGTGTGTGTGTGTGTGTGTGTATGTGTGTGTGTGTGTGTGTGTGTGTGTGTGTGTGTGTGTGTGTGTGTGTGTGTGTGTGTGTGTGCATGTGTGCTATGAGTATCAGTAAGGCCCATAGATACATTAGTCCAAAACACATGGTGAAACTGCAATTCTTTCCTTTTCTGCTGAGGAACTGGACTTCAAATAAAAAGTGACAAATCCTGTTTGAATCCAACATTCAGTTCCACCTCTGAGTCATCTACCAGAGGGAGGAGGGTTTTATGGGCATGATATGTATGTGTTTATGAGGACAGTGTGTTTTAGTGCACTATAAGCCCGTACGTGTCCATTTTACACACACAGCTAAGCTCAGGCTTTGGAAAATCAATAAGCGATTTGTCCTGTGAAGCTTTATATTTGAAGTGGAATTTAATTAAAGTTAAAAATGTGGTGACTTTAACTCTTTAATAATCTTTTACTGGAAAATATCAATTTTAAACTGTTTTCCATATCTTTGTCCAAATATTTGGATACAGTGGATACAGCTACTTAGGTGCATCAGTTGTGGAGTCACACCACTTTTATAATCTCAGAAACATTGGCAGTTATATTCTGGAGAAATTCTGGAGCAGTTTCACATGACCCTAATTGACCATGCACAATGTCAAGTGTAGATTAGGGTGATTATAAATTTCCCCAGCATTTGCCTGTGGAGCATTGCTCTTGTACAGGGTGACAGAGCTCCATCCCATACATCCAAGATGAGCTGGAGATGCGTTTGTTTTTGAGAACTAATCATCCAATGTAATTACCATTATATTGTGGCAAAATGCCATCAAATCCTCAGTGCTAAGTTCCAGCATGTAGTGTAACCCTGTCCCAGAAGCTGTTATTGCAGCAAACATTGTTAAAACTCATTGACGAATCCACACTTCATGGCCTCAGTAACAGCTGCATAGTTTAAACAGTACTTCATAGTAATTACTAAGTAATTAATAGTATTTTCTGTATAATAAGCCTTTGAATGGTTAACTGTACACAGTATGCCTTAGGACGCATCCAGTGTTGAAGATTTGATTTAACAAGTGATATGTTTTCTCGTGTATGTCTAGTCAAAACACTTAGGCCTTTGGAGTGTGTGTACAGAGGTGACTGTGATGTGAAATGACGCAGGAACACACACCTGGCACGGCTGGACAGACAGGTTGTTAGATTTACCGGCAAACAGTCCGTGAATTTTAG
The DNA here is from genome assembly GCF_029633855.1 of Hoplias malabaricus. Lineage (NCBI taxonomy): Eukaryota > Metazoa > Chordata > Actinopteri > Characiformes > Erythrinidae > Hoplias > Hoplias malabaricus. The sequence continues at coordinate 48,567,328 of NC_089804.1, forward strand.
AAAACAAAGTGGAACGTGAGGATGAGCTGCAGTCTGTCTGCTATTTAATGAAGTGTGTCATTGTTATCTGGTGACTGAAAGCTTCGTATTTTACTTTTAGTTTTTATAATGTCCATCACTGGTGGCTTTAACAATAACTTAATCCAGTACGTCCCAGAGATGCTGTTGAGTACTATGATATTTTTTTATGCCAATAACTAACTTAAACATACACTGCTGCAGCTAAGCAACAAACAAAAGCACAGAGGCGATAGTCTAGTTATACCGTGTTAGAAACCATAGTAGCAAGTGTCTTTGAGATAACAGCTTGGTATCGTCTGAGGCATATGTACAATGAGCACACCACTCGCATGCTGTTCATTGAAGGCCAAAAGCTTCCATTGTGTGTTAGCTACATTAGCTACCCCTATGGTTCTTTGACCTTGTGCCAAGGACAAACATCAAACTTAGAAAACATTAACAACTTAAAGGAACTGAGGAGTATTCCCCAAATGTAGCTTTCAAAGACACAACCTACAACCTTTTTCCACCAACGTGGAACCGTTTTGGTCCCATCCGCGTTCTGCATGTTTCCACCAAATTATATTGGTTTGTGATCTAGAGAAGTTCGTTCCCAGCTGGAACCAAAGTTTTGAGTGCTGTAACAGTTTTTATAGGCATGTGTTAAGCATGACACAAGGCACATTGACTACTTTTCTTTGCTGTTCACATTCTTCGCAGGATTGCTATGAACTGGGCAACATTTACCCATGTATCATATCTCACTGTAATCTGAACCCACTGTAAACAGGATAAACTATGACCCTGTCCTGACTGTGTCCGTTTATTTGTGGCTCTGGCGCTGAATTCAGCCACAGTGATGCTGGAACCGAGCAATCCTACAACCGAGCCACCTCTTACTGACTACATATCTTTGGTTCCCGTCTTTGGTCTGCTGGAGAGCACCACGTTTTCAAGAATTTGGAACGGAACCTATTCAAGAACCAGCTTTCTTTTGTTGGAAAAGGGCTGTTAGAGGGCTGGATGTATCAGAGATGTAGCCTGAGCCGAAGGCTGCCCTGTACTGTGGTGCATAAACGTGAAGTTCATTTTATGGAACAGACTTAAAGAAAATTCTCACATATTACTTTATGTTTGCTTGTTTCTGCTGGTAAAAATTTCTCACAGCTTATTTAAGTTGGTTCAGTGAGCCCAGAATGGGGACACCTCGTCCAGTTTCGTTTTTCCTCCTCAACCTCTACATAAAATGATACTGGAATGAGGCGGTACGCGGGACAGAATGGCGACTGAAATAGCCTCCTAATTACAGGTGTGTTTGCTCAGGCACAGATAACACATCAGCCCCCTGGAATGTTGTATCAGCAGCTGTCATAAAAGCACATGGATGGTGCCAGAGTGTCCAGCTCAGTACGTTTCCTCAGACACGAATCTCAAACAACATACAACATCCAGTCTGTATTTAGTATGGAGTGTGTATACGGTATAAACGGCACATTAGTGATGTGAGTTGGATGAAGAGGGCTTGGTTGACTTGATTAGTGGCGGACTTGAGTGGGTACTAATAGCTCCTAACATGGCTCTCCACTCTTTTTTTATTATTATTATTATTATTTCTTGGTGAGGGTATATGCATCCTTTACTTGTCAGATACATTAGCCACTGTTTGATTGGTTTACATTCTGTTTTTTTCTGTATGGGTGTGTGCTATAGGTGCTGTACCTCGTGCAGGTCATGTGCCAGCCTGTAAAACCTTGAATAACAAATTGAGGAAATATAAGGAGCAGGCTTTTATGACTGTAATGACAGCAATAAGGTTGTTCGTTAATGAGTAGTTTAACAATGTTAAGTCATTCAGGAGCGTGTAAGTAAGCTGCTCATTAAAGCAATGTGTCTCTACCACGAGAACAGAGGCCAGGCTTGGGTTTTATACAGGCTCTTGCCTGTATAAGGGCATGGGGTTTTTAACCCAATTTGTTCTTGATTTTTTAGTCCTTGTCAATTCTGCTCACTAGTTAGGTGTCCCCCGATCGCACCATATTACTAAGCCAGGAGGGTGAAATTACCACATACTCATATAGAGTAATAAACCACAAAAACATGTCTTGGAGATTACTTTCCAAATTTTCTCAGAGACAATTAAAGAGGCTCATTAAAAAGCCATTATCTGTTTAGGCTGTTTTTAAAGTGGTTTCATATCTTTTTTTACTAAAAAGACCATAACCAGACTCATAAAGTGTGCACCAAATGTAAAGTATTTTTAAAATGTGTATTATTTATATTTGTGGAAGTTAATGTTAATTTCTTGCTAACCAGCATGACACTTTAAAACTTCCTCTCATCCTGACCCTAAACATAGCCCTAACCCTAAGCTTAACCATAGAACTAACCCAAACCATAACCAGTACCATAAGTTATAATTAACATAAGTGTACACCTGACACTAACCATAAGACTAAATTTAACAATAACTCCTAAAGTAAGAAACAGGGGCATTACGTGATTGTGTATTGCTGTCACTAACAGGAAACAGAAAATGCTGTTTTTATAGAGTATCTTTGAATATATAACAGAGTGTATTTTGGGATTATAGATCCTCCAGTGAAAAAAAAATGATGTAGCAAACTATATAAATGTTACGAATGTCTGCTAATAATAGTAAAACATGTACTAAATTTATGGAGAGGTGGTGACCACCTTCTAGCTCCAGTGGCAAACTAAAGAAGCTTTAGCGACCAGGCTGATTGACTTAACCCAGTGGTAACTGCTGCGGTGAGTCCTTCCATTACACATTGGCTGCAGTGTTAGTGCCGTACTCTTAAGAAGCTAGAGAAGTAAAAGAAAAATGCATTTCTACTGGCTTACGTAGTTTTTGGGTATATGAGGACTGTGCGTAATAAAGCTGGTATGTTTTTATGTGTATAGTAGACAGGTGCAAATAGAGAACTGTTGATTGGAGGAATCAGTTTCTTAACTGTAACGCATTTTGACAATGCTATAAAATTAAATCAGTTAATGTCCTCGAAATAAATATAACAAGTCTACAGTGTTTCGCAATGAAAGTATTCATTCTGGAGCATGTAAGTAAGCTGATGATTAATACATAAAAATGTAGGCATTTGTAAGAGTATGACCGGGGGCAGAGCTTGTGCTTTTACGGCCACCTCGCCTCCTCGGTGCAGGATTTAGAGACTTGTGACTGACTGTGGGGGCTAAGTCACACTGAGCTGTGCTTTATCATGATGCTGGGCCACGGTGTGTCCTTGGCAGCTCTCTCGCTCTTTCTCTCTCTCTCTCTGTCTCTCACTCTCTCTCTAGTCATTTCTTCTCTCCCACACACTCGCTCTCTCCTACTCCATCCGAGGGCCTGCTCCTATCAGCTGAGAGGCCCGTCTCTTTGCCAGGGCAGTGAGGAGAAAGAGGCAGGCTGCCGAAAATAACCCAGCTGTGGGGAATACCGGCCGATAAAGCTTGCAACACTGCCTCTGCAAGCGGGCAGCCAATGACCGAGCAGGCCTTCTCTTTCACTCTCACACTCCTGTGACTCTCTCTTACAAACACCTACCCACACGTGCGTGCACACACACACACACACACACACATTCTAATACCCTCTCGAAGGCAAATATAGGTTGAACCTCTTGAACCAGCTTTTATTTGCAAACAAGTGAGTCACGGCTCTGTTTGTTGTTGATCATAGTTCAGGGCTTACAGCACAAAGGTGCTCTAGACTGCAGGTGTGTCTGTCTCCTTCTCTCTCTGTCTATCTCTCTCTCTCTATCTCTCTCTGTCTCTCTCTCTCTCTGGGGGTTTTATTTTTATCTCTATTTCTCTGTATTGTCTTAATTAATTAATTTTATGAACCATTATTATTATGTATTATTATTAGTCATACTCTTAGTTTACCTTTGGCTTTAAATAAGTAAAACTGAGCAGCGAGGGCTGGTGTGGTGCACACACACACACACACACACACACACACACACACATATACACAGACTTACAGACAGCTTAAGACATTTGGTCAGACAGATTCCATGTCAGTCATCATGCCAAAACTTTCAATCATGAACTGTTAGTATGATGTTTTTCTTTTCTTTTCACAGAACAAACACTCATCATAACCAGTAAGTGGAATGTGGAAGTAAAATCATTCGAGGGAAATCACTGCAGTCTCCACAGAAAGATTAGTGGACAATGGAAGAACAGCTCATCAAGAAAACGTCCAGAGTGGTTTGCATCTGGTGCAAGGGCTTTCAAGAAGTGGGACATGAATATGTAAAACAAGCCCTGAGCGCAGTCATTCTCTCTGGACGAAGGAAAGGAGGATACAGAAGAGGAAGAGAGTGGGGGGAGAAGAAAGGAGCAGCGGGGGAAGCTGGCTACTGTGAGTTTTTCTTTGGCAGTGTCTTAGCTGGTTGTTGTGAGGAGTGAGAACGAAGCAATCAGCAAGTATACTGCCGCAGAAACTCGTCACCATACCAAGCCCAGCCATCCGTCCAGCGCCCCACACACACACACACACACACACGCACTTCTGAGACGAACGGCATCACTGACTTTAGAATGACCTAGTGCAGTTATGATTCACTGGGAAATGATTCACATTTCAAACTCAGAAACATAAATGCAACTTCACGTATACAGATCAACTCTTTATAACAATGTAATTCATCTGTTATTATCAATGCCCAACACATTGTAACAAATTTATACACTACAAATTACTTTGAATTAGTATCGTTTTTTACATCAAAGTGTTGCATCAAATTAAAATCGTCTACATCCAGAAATATAATTAACACACAAATGTAATGTTATACACTTTTTAAATCTGGATGTAAATGATTTAATTTGATGCAAACCTTTGGCCTATAAAATTAAATAAATTCAAAGTTGTTGTTTTTTTCAGTGTGGAAGGCAAAAAAATGTAAAGGTTTAATGTAAAGTCATTTCAGTCATTTAGGAGTTTTCTAATGATTTGTTCGTTATGATTTTTCACATAATGTGAAGAGCAGATGTGTCTAAATGCTGTAGAGATAAATGTAGTGGAAAAACTAATGCATCAACTGTTTTAAAATGTTTCCTTTTTTCTTTGTAGACTGTTACAAATCCCAAACTAACCTGTGCTTGATGATTCCACTTTAAGGAATCGAGCAGAACCATATTTTTACATCCTCTAAATCTTGATCCAAATTTAATTTTGAAAATCAATACAAATTAAAGCTCAAATTAAACTTTCCCCTGTAAAGTTATAAAAAAAACTCAAGGAGGCCTTTTTAAAATTTCAGCTGTACACTGATATACCGTGGCTATCACAGTCTGCTCTTCTTTAGAAAACAAAACGAAACAGCTGACAAAAGACATTGTTTTTGCTCTTATATTTACATGAAGGCTCTGCAGAAACTAAAGGCCAGAGGTGGTGCCATTCAACGTTGTTAAAACATAATAATAACATGCTGTATTGGAATGTTGTAGTGGTATAGCTTGAGTTTTTTGGCCAAAATTGATGTATTATTACATTGTTGTATACGTTGTTGTAAAATTGTTAAATATACTATATTTAAATTAACTTTACATTTTTCTAACACTTTAGTACACCACTTATTCATTTTAATCAGTGCATTGTTTCTTGTGTTTATTTGTGTGTATATTTTGTTTTTAAAATACAAAACAAACAAAAAGTAAGAAATGTTTATTAATATATTTTTTATTATTTGGTGGATTCTAATAAAATTCTAATATTTTAATAGGCTATTACTAAAATTGCTGTAATTGCCTTCAGGCCGGTGCATCATTTTAAAGCATTTCTTCATTTTTACACCAGTACTTTCCACACCACGTGTCAGTTTCCTGACTCAGCGTCCAAGGTGGTATTTAGTAAAAATCAAAAGGTATTTCTGAGTGGACGCGCTTCATTTGTTTCTCAGTTCCTTTGTTGTTTTGCTTTTTTCTCATGGCTTCAGTTAAGTATAGCTCTGCAGAAAGGTCAGAGACCACCCTTTTTATATTTCATTAGTCAAAATGGCTCCACATCCTTTCAGACCTATAGTGTTGAGTTGGAGATTTTTTAGTTAATAAATCCAATAACGATACATTAGTTAATAAATCTAATAAATGGTTATCGGAAGTCCTCTTTTCTCTATATCTTTGAATATATATAGTTTTGTTAACTCCATTATTTTTTCTTTTGGTATTCCTTGCCTATTCGCTTCCTAGTTTAATTGGATTCTCTTATATTGAACACCCTCAGCAACATCTATTGGAAAATAAATGACTTGTGTTTATCTGTGTACACCAGTTGTAAGTGTGTCATGTTGAAAAATGATGCTTGCTCTAACTGTTGCCTTTTGACCAGAGCTAGTAAGGCCTCGGTCACCTCGGTTAGTGAATGGCAGTTGGGTTTGTGTATTATGGCAGATCTAACAGTGAGAGCATGGCAGTTGTGCTGAGCCGGGGCAGATCGTAAGCATTAGTTTCACAGGCTGTTGACTGATTGAGCTTAGGCTGTAATAAAGTGGCTGCCATCTAGTGCTGCTTTCAGTGACTATGACTGCATGAAGTACACTGAAATGCACTCGATACTCTCAGTACAACCAGGGTTTATCACTGGGGTGGTACCTCAGGGTATGTCTTTAATATATTTAGTTAAGGAACAGTTGTACCATATTCCATCACAGTTATAGATTTTTAAGTAGTTGTATGTTAACACTTACACATGTTCAGCTTTCTCAGACTGAGAAGGCAGTCAGCATTTAAAAACACAGACTGTACGTTAAGAACATTGTCATACTTTTGAAAGCTCAGTGCATTTGTATGGTTTATACCTTTATCAAAAAAAATGTCCCTGTAAAGTCCCTGCTTTTTCACAGCAAACAGGGAGAACTCCCCTGAGCCACAGCACTGCAATTTCTGTCCAATGCCACAGTCTTTTCATGTACCTCATCATATATTTCCAGTAAAGTGATTTTTGGACTTCCTAATAAATGTGATACATAACAAAGTGAAGTGTACTTTTTAATTACTTCATTCCTCAGCATCGAAAATTAAAAAAACTCTAGACATCTCACCAGCATTACTGCGTGATCTGACGGTTTCAAATGAACAGTGGGCATTGTTTACAGTCACATGAGCATCAAAAGTGGAATTTCCTCACTTTTCCTTAGAGTTTGTGTTTTCCTTTACAGCAGCAGGTTGTGTAAGTGTGAACAGAAACCGGTGACTCAAAGGGGCTTTTCAGTGAACACACTCGAAGCCTCTGGGATTTAAACAAGGAAGCTCGCATTCAAATGACTGTCAAAGCTGAGTGAATTTTCACCCACTTGTAGCGCATTAATCACTTCATTTGTTTAAGAAGCCCTTTAACAAAGGTGAGGTTAGTTCTGTGAAACCAGGAGAAGCGTGTAATTACTGCACTGTAAGATCAAAGTCTTCTTATACCCTTCGTATATCAATATAGTTATCTACACAAACTTTGGCCAAAGAAATCAATATATGGAATCGACAATAAAATATTTATTTATTTTTCATTTCCAATTGACAGTAGTTGATTGTAGTAGTCTAGTGAAAGCTTCTATAAATAAAACAATGCCTTGTTTATTATTACAGTAGATCATAACTATACAGACCTTTCTATAGTATTTCTATAGTTGGTGATATTCCCTTCTAAAGAATTCTAAGTTTAAGCCATTTTAAAGAAAACTGAATGCTGTATTCCAAAGACATTTTGTCCTACACAAGTTATTCCTCCAAATATCACAGGATCTGAACTGTGGCGTCATGACTTAGCCGAAGTATTTGGGGCAGTTGGTGGTAGGAGAGTGTAGGAACAGCACTTTCTTCTTCCTTAATAGCATCTAACTTGCTACTTGCTAAACTGCTAGCTGACTTGGTTGGCCACCACTCTGGGTGTGTGTGTGTGTGTGTGTGTGTGTGTGTGTGTGTTAACTGCCACAAATTGCTAATGCATATGTGTTCACTGCCATGGATTTGTTAAATGCAGAGTGCAAATTTGTTTGTTCTGCTGAGCCTGAGTTTCATTTCATATAACTACATGTAGCTAATGCTACAACACACAGAAATAGCATACGGCTAACAGCCTTAGTAAAATACTAACCAAATCAAGCCAAATATAAAATGACACACTATGTCCAGAGGTATACAAAGGAGGGTCTCTGAGCTAAGCACCTTTTAACAGAATAACTGAGGGGAAAAGAAGGAGATGAAGTTATTTGTTCAAATTATTTTCACCACTGGTTGGTTGCACAATGATGTAAACAAAACGTGACCACTGATGATGATCATTAGAGTTTAATGGAAGGTTAGGTGGTATGACCACATGTAGTTTGCTCAGAATAACCATGAACTAAAACCAAAAAGGGAAAAGTCAATGTCAGTTTCAGATTAACTGTAACAGAATCTGCACCCACTGTTGTTTGCCTTTTTGACTAATTGTTTGACTAAATACGATAACATGAGATTTCTGTTTTCAATATTTCATCCCGATCAGTGGTTATAAATGCCAAAAAATACCCGTCAGAATAAAGCCTGTATACTGGATACACATTGTAAATCAATTCTGTTCAATTAAATGCAAGGTATAAAATACACTTTTACATATATTTTGTGTCAAAAATAAAACACTGGGTGTTGTTCATTTATAATGTGTGGTCATTTAATTTTGAATGGACAAAGAGCGTCTTGCCTTGCAACATTCTGTAAAGCTGCCTGTTTTATAGTGACAATAAATATATTAAAGATAGATTATAAATGCAAAGGGACTCAGATTAGCAACACTCTGACTGATGCTTCCAATCTGATACACTGTTACTATGCTTCCAGATTGATGTCACTATTATTATTATTATTATTATTATTATTGTACTGTAGTATAATGATGGGCGGCATGGTGGCACAGCAGGTAGTGTCGCAGTCACACAGCTCCAGGGGCCTGGAGGTTGTGGGTTCGATTCCCGCTCCGGGTGATTGTCTGTGAGGAGTTGGTGTGTTCTCCCCCTGTCTGCGTGGGTTTCCTCCGGGTGCTCGGGTTTCCTCCCACAGTCCAAAAACACACGTTGGTAGGTGGATTGGTGACTCGAAATTGTCCGTAGGTGTGAGTGTGTGAGTGAATGTGTGTGTGTGTCTGTGTTGCCCTGTGAAGGACTGGCGCCCCCTCCAGGGTGTATTCCTGCCTTGCGCCCAATGATTCCAGGTAGGCTCTGGACCCCCCGCGACCCTAAATTGGATAAGCGGTTACAGATAATGAATGAATGAATGAATGTAATATAATGACACTTAACTGGTGATCATTTAATTTTCAATCTGTAGTTTGATCAGAGGAGGATGGATCCCCTTTGTGAGTCTTGGTCCCTCCTAAGGTTTCTTCCTCCAGCCTCGGGGAAGTTTTTCCTTGCCACTGTCTCCTTCGACTTGCTCGCATTGGGCTTTGATTTAAATGTTCTGTTCTGATACTAATTATGTGAAGCTGCTTTGTGACAATGTCAGTTGCAAAAGGCACTATATAAATAAATTAGATTTGATTTGATTTGAGATGTAACCTCTGATTAAGTGAATGTTTATTTTGTTCATCTTGGCATGCATGCGCTTTATTAAATATATATTTATAGTTATATATTAAATATTAAATCTAAAGTGTTTAAAAAATACATTGTTTCAAAATATATAATGTAGGATTATTGAACTTGTCAGAAGAGAAATAACAAAAGCTCTCTTAAAATATACATTATGGGTTTACATACTTACACAATGTTACAGTTAGTTCTTGGTGGAGCTATAGCTAGAGTTCAACTCATTTGACAACACAACACTATATGTGGTGTCTGTAATATGTATCAGTCTGCAGAAAGCAGGGGCTTAAAAAATAAAACGGTCAAGGATGGAGAGCTTGTATGAGGTAGAGGCAGTATTCCTGCTGATGTACTGAGCTTACCCGGGAACAGCAGACATCTCCACAGTTACAGTGGGATTAACGACTGTGAGATGTTTCACACTCACAAAGATCGAGGAGCTAGTGGATGTAGTGACGTATCTGTGATCCTCTGTTCTCTGCAGCAGATGCAGTCTCTCTGATTCTCTGCGATGATGCATTTGCTGCAGAGTGCAGAAGCACCGAACACTGCAGCTGTGAGAGTGTGTGTGAGTGTGAGGGAGAAAGCTTAAGTACTGCATTGCACTGTAGTTAACGACATGAAGAGAAGAGCGAGTTTTCCCCCCCAATGCATCAGCAAAACTGCAAAATCAATGCTCTGGCAATTGGAAACCAGTGCACCGGCTTTTCTTCCCACCGGCCAAGAACACATTCCGACTGACTGTCTAAAACAATAACCATAATGTTATTTAATCCTAGTTCATTTCCAGCCTAGATCCCACTGAAGAGTGTAATTAAGGCTGTTTCTATTATTTAGTAAGTGGTCCTTACATTCTTGCAATACCTTTCAAAGTGGATTCAAGGTGAGGATATTTCAATTACAAAGCCTTTTAACCTCAGGCCTTTACCCACATCATTCTAAAAAGTGTGTAGTCACTTCTGTTAATGTATTTAATCATTGCTAGACTTAATATTAAATGAAACACATTGGAAATAATACAAAATTTAGAATAATGGGCAGTTCCGTGTAGTCTTGTAGTCAACATTCAAAACACAACTGTTATTTTTATTTCTTGTGGGCTTTTTCTTAGGTTTTTCTCAAAACATTATTTGAAATGTGGAAAAATCCTAGCATCATACTACGCTGTTTTATATGTGTTCAATAATGTTTACCACAGGGTTCATGGGATGAGATTATTTGTAAAATAAGTTAAAACCAAAAAAAAAATAAGTGCATCTGAGATGTGTTCACTAACATGAGATAAAGTAATATAAGCATTCAAACACCTAAAACTCTCTGTCCATTATTAAAACCCTTGGTCCAGGTCTTTTAAAAAGATTAAATGATGATGTTTTTGACAGTGAAATTACTTTAAAGTTTGGAGTTGTAGTATAAAATTGAGGTTATGGGGGGAAACAATAATCAATAACAAGAAAATAACACTTTTTTCTTCCTTAGTGATTGATTCGGTGTTGTGCTTCCGTTGATTAATCCGAGTAGTCATTTTCAGCCTTCACGTTACGCCATCTAACGGTCGCCTGGCATAATTACAGCAGGTTGTCTCTACGGGTGTAGATTTTAGCCTCATGTTAACAACACTAAGCTATCATGTGTGGACATATTGGTTGTATATATGGTTGTGTTTCACACAAAGAAGAACAATGACACTAAATGTAAATTTGAGAAACGAGACTTAAATTTCTTATTTAGATTCAGTTTTCAAATTTTCCATTTAAAGTTAGATCGTGCAGCAGTGAGTTTCTCTAAACCATTTAAAGGCCACAATTTTGATTGTGGGGAAACCCTGTTCTTTCTGGTTTGTTTACGTTTAGTTCTCTACATATTTTAATGTGAAACTGTGTGTGGCTGATTAACTTGTCTCTAAATGTTTAGTTACTGTTTGAATTACCACAGAAAGTCCTTTTTTAAACCAGAGTTGTTTCGTTGTTGTTTCGGTCTGTGTTTACTTTCATTCTGTTAATTCTCTGTTTAATTTAGAGCCAGTTACATCTACAGCCAAAAAAATGTATATTACCCACTTAAGGAATAGGGCAATCTCCTCATCTCCGTTTATGCTGTACAACGTTTGGAGGTATTTCAATCCTGCAGATGCATTTTCTCGTTTCTCTGCCATGAGCAAGAGAAGGCCTATAGCATACGGAACAACGACATTTTGTATATTTTTCATCCATTTACAGACAAGGGGCTTTGTATACACATTAGACCAGATTTGAGGATACAACCTGGAGAGCTAGCAAATGGCAGGGAAATATCTTCAGAATTTTATAAAAAGTGTGTTTTGATTAAAATCGTAAATGCTGTCTTTAAGGTTGAACATAATGGAATACGAAACATTTCAGCGTTTTGTTTTAGTTGTTTCTGTGTCCAGGATACTCTTATAACATACCACAAAAATAGGGTAACGCCTTTGTTATGTTTGATTGTTGTTAAGATTAATTTAATAATAGATTAAAGAAATGTATATCCTAAGTAGGTCGGTAGTGTCGCAGTCACACAGCTCCAGGGACCTGGAGGTTGTGGGTTTGATTCCCGCTCCGGGTGACTGTCTGTGAGGAGTTGGTGTGTTCTCCCTGTGTCTGCGTGGGTTTCCTCCGAATGCTCCGGTTTCCTCCCACAGTCCAAAAACGTTGGTAGGTGGTTTGGTGACTCAAAAAGTGTCCGTAGGTGTGTATCTGTGTTGCCCTGTGATGGACTGACGCCCCCTCCAGGGTGTATTCCCGCCTTGCACCCAATGACTTGAAGTAGGCTCTGGACCCACCGTGACCCTGAACTGGATAAGGGTTACAGATAATGAATGAATGTCCTAAGTACTAAACATACTAACAAATTTTAACCCACTGTGTGTGTTATTTGCTGGAATAAGCAAAACATATAATACAAACTTGATACAAACTGTTTTTTGTTTTTGCAGTTTGCACTAAAATATTACACTCAGCTAAATAAAAAGTGAATTAATGTATGCAGATGGAACATGTTATATTAACTTAGAAAAGTGTATCCCCAAAAATTATGACAAAATATAAAACACAAAAAAATGCATTGCAGTGAAAACAACAAAAGATGTGTGTGTGTTGAAGAAGGCAATAACAACAAAGCACTTCAAGGGAAATGCCATTTTATTAGGCAGCAATATCTGGAACAGTGTTAGAAGGAAAAAATATCATCCGACCAGCACTAAGCACACACACTAAATGAGGTATATATAAGAGGAATATGCACCAAACAGCTCCCAAAAACACAACTCCTCCTAAACAATGCAGCGCAACTAACACAAAGACTGTGTAGTGCACACACTGTATATGGTAGGAATGACAATATATCCATCCACGACTTGCAGCTGACTGTGTCCCACTTCAGCTCATGTTTCTCTCTGTAGATCACTGAGCAGGAACAAAAGGTCTGTGCCTACGGAGTTACACTGGATTAAAAAATAAAATATAAGTCCTGTTACTTCCCTTTTTTATTAAATATCTATAATTTCCTCGGAGGAACGAAGACTCTCCTGAGGAGAAACTGGACACTGGGAGGAGTTTCACTGCCTTAAGAGGAGCTCACACCTCCATGTTTGAGAGAAGTGGTGAAACTTTGCTGAGTCGTTTGTTGCTGTTTCATGTCTGAGGTAAACTTGTACAGGACTTTCTCGCTTTGAACTCTTTGAGTGGACGAGTTTCTGTTTTCTGCTGGTCCTACTCGTTCGGTTGACGCTGGAGAAAACGAAGCTGAATGGAGGAATCGTTTGAAAGTCGACTCCCAGATTTCGCCTTCGTTTTAAGGGGAGAGTTTGTGGGAAGTTGAAGTTTGAGCGTGTTTTCAGCGGAAGCCTCGTGCTCGTCAGCTGTTTATCCCTGGTTCCTCCGCTTGTTTTAGAGAAATGATGGCGGGTGGGAATCTAACACAAGTGCATGTTTACGAGCAGGCTGTTATTCTCCTGTCGTGTGTACTCTCGCTGTTGGGATCTTTGCTAATTATATGCACTTACGCCACTTGGGGGGATCTCAGGACGACCCCCAGAAAACTCCTGGTGTTCCTCTCCGTGGCAGACCTCCTATCTGCTCTGTCATACTTTTATGGAGTTTTGAAGGATTTTGACTCCGACACCAAGGATTGCATTGCCCAAGGAGCAATATCAACATTTGCTAACACGAGTTCTTTCTTTTGGACTGTGGCCATTGGCATTTACTTGTACATATTCATAGTGAAGTCCAGTCAGAGACTCGCTGACAGCTTGGTGTTGTATTTTCATCTCATCAGGTATAAATCCTTCTAATATGTCTTTCATTTTCTCAAATGGACAGAGTTTAAACTTGGACATAGATTATTTATTATGTTATTTAAATATTTTTTGTTTTGGAGATTGCTTGAGCACAAATCTAAAGATCAGTCCAAATGTTTTAGTAAATTGCTTGTGTATGTGTATAACTTATCACTTTATTACACACATTTTAACTCCCAGACTGAGTACAGTTTAGTTTTATCAAACAACACAACTGTAATGCTTTTTTTTGTCATATTAAACTAGGCTTGTAACTTCACTCTCTCGTGTTTAGCAGGCTGACAATTCTGCACAATGTGGAAGCTACTAGAACACCTTCCTTTTGGTGCCTAATAAAAACAGTGCTTTACATAATTGTCACTTTGTCTTTTTAACAGAACAATAGAAAGTTAAATTCTGATTGTGAACAATGTAATTTGCATATACGTGTGTGTGTGTGTGTTAATACCATTCATTAATTCATTGTCTGTAAGCGCTTATCCAGTTCAGGGTCGCAGTGAGTCCGGAGCCTACCCACAAGGCGCAAGGCAGGAACACAGGGGACTGTGTTTATTAATGTTATATATTCAAACAAACACATTTTGTTGACATACAACTGTTTCAGGAAGTATCCATCCAGCGTTTGGCATGTTTAGAGCAAAACAAATGACACCTAATATTATGTAAAAGCCCTGTCTAATTGTCTATTCTGTTCTGGGTTTCAGCTGGGGTGTTCCTCTAGCGATCACGGTAGCCGCTCTGGCCCTGCAGAAGATTGGCTATGATGCATCTGAGGTTTCTGTTGGTTGGTGCTGGGTGAGCATTCGTGAAAAAGATCATGTGCTATGGATGTTGCTGACAGGCAAGATATGGGAGTTCCTGGCCTACATCACACTGCCTGTTCTATACATCCTCATCAAGAGGCACATCCACAAAGCAGTAAGCCTTCTCCATCTGTCTCTGCTTCTGCTTTCAGAATGGGATTCACAAAACATGTGACTAATAGAGTTATCTGAATGTAATCTTTTGTCTGTTTAGACTTTTATACACATGCACTGTAAAACAGAAATGTACCTTCTCCCAGAGGAGCCGTATGGGTGAAAGCAAATGTCTGTAACATTTGTATATTTGACTTTATCCTGTCAGTGCCCTAGTACAAACTCCAGGTGATGTCAGAGTGCGTCCGTGTGTGAATAGAGCTGGTAATCTTCCAGAGAATGTATTAATGCTGGGCCTCCTGCATGTGCTACACAGGTCCTGCCCCCTACCTAAACCCCTAACCTAGGGCCAGAGATCAGGGCCGTCCAATAGGAATCTTCCTCAGCTCTTTTCCTGCTGGACACATTTGACTTGAAGCTAACGTTATCTGAATAATCTGAGAAATCCTGCTTTGTACAACATTCCCTTGTCCTTTATTTTATAATAGTAGAGGGACATATTGTTGCTGTAACATCAACTGATAACACACATTGAAAACAGCAGCTTCCATAAATTAACAAATGTACTGGTAGAAATTGTCAGTTTTTATTTAAATAAAATTTTAGAAGAGATTGTCTTCTTTCTTTTATAACAAATTTAAACAGGTTCTGTTCCAACAGCGATACTATTTGGACCAATTTGTGTCTTTCACTGCTGATTGGTGCGTCATGATTTATAATGACCAGTATATTGCAGTCCTGTTCTAAACATGATTGTTAAAGCACCACCATATTATTTTTCATTTACAGGGCCACTCTAGCCATAATCAAAAATGTAACCATCTTGCAAACCTTGTAAACATAACACAGCAATATCACAGTGGTTTCTAGAGCAGTAGTTATTAGCCTTAATTTTCAATGGCTATTCTAACTGCCATTATCACTGTGGGGACGATTTTCAATGGCTGTATGATTTATTCATGCATTGTCTGTTAAGTATTTTATTGAGAGAATATTTGATACAGAAAAAGAACACATTAAGACTACAAAATTGTGAATACCGATAAACTAATGATGTTATATAACACATAAAATAACATTTAATTGTTAAACATGGCTCAACAGCAGGGTGTTATTCCATTGTAAGCAATAATAAATTCACCAGCACTGACCTCTCGATTATAACAAGAACCTCAAGAGTGGTTCTGCAAGTGATGCTCATTTTTGCTTCTTCTTCACATGTTCCTGTTCTGCCTGTTCCAGCATGCAGCCCTCTCAGAGTACCGACCCATCTTGGCCACTAGCCCCACATCTCAGTCACTATCCACCATGGCTGATAGAAAGCTGACACTCATCCCCATTATCTTCATCGCACTGCGCATGTGGAGCACCATCCGCTTTCTGCTCATGCTCGCCGACTCACCTGCCAGACAGAACCCTGTGCTGGTTATTTTACACGTGAGTGTCAGATTTGCAGCATCTCTAAATCCATTTAGTTCTGCATAAATTGGCAAACGTACATTTAAGTGTCCCATTCTCCAGCTATCTGTGTCGTGTAACTAGGTTTATTTTGGTACTCCATTAGAGTCAGATGTTATAGAGTGAATTGCACTCAGTGGTAAATCTGTCAGCTTGAAGTTCTAAATTGAAGTTTTGGTAATCGACTGGTCCGCATGGAGAGTTTTACACACATTTTTCATCATCCCAGCTTATTCATCAGCTACTTAAGTGATTAGTGACTCTTTTCAGTGAAAATGCAGGATTAGATATTAGAGAAAAAAGTACTAATATGATCCAAGTCTATGAAACAATATGCCTGAAAGTTGCCCATAAGTTTTATAAAAATAAACAATAATAATATGTTGTGGTGTCCTCATTGCTCACTAGCAGCTCAACAATAGAGAACCAGTAATATCCTAGCTATTTTCTTTTTCTTTTTAATTCAATTCAATAAATAAACACCACAGTCAGTATGCTTTCAGCCAATCACCAATTTGGATTATTGCTATGACTGACTACTTGCGTACTAAAATGTAGCATTGATCATTTTTGATGCTCCTGTTGATTTGAAGTAATTTAATTAGTTCTACAATAAATTCTAATGCCCAGTCCTATATTGGAAAGCAGAGAATGCAGTAATGAACGATTCCTACCATTTCTACTTCTAGTATTTGGTATTTTTATTTTATTTTTTCCTTCTTGTCATGCAGGGAATCGGGAACACTTTTCAGGGAGCTGCAAACTGTATCATGTTTGTTCTGTGCACACGGCCTGTTCGTTCAAGACTGATCAATGTGCTGTGCTGCCAAGACCGCGGAGCCCTGAGCAGCTCAGACACACATTCCCAGCGAACGGTCCACACACATACGGATGGACCCAGCAACCCCCGTGCCTGGGAGGAGGACGAGGATGAAGAGGCAGATTAAACTTTAAAACAAAAAACCCCTGTGCCTCATTGACCTTCACTGCCTCGGCCAGAACACCACACTTAACAGAGCGGAGCTTTCTTTTAAGAGAGTGGCCTTTAGCTGTGGAGTGGAGTGATGACGTCAGTGCTTTCTGCATGGAGGAGGGCTAGGAATAAGGTATGTGTGGGGTGGAGAAAAAAAAAAATGTCGGAAAAACACCTTCATCTTGTTTCTTCAAGTGCCTTTCGAGGATTAAAGAAGACTGCAGTCACATGCTTCAGGCCCCACAACCCAAGTGCACTTTATATTAGCTATGTAGCTCACTTTAAATGTGAAACCACTCCACTGTGTATATTGTGTGTTGCTATGCTGTTGGCAGTGGGTTTCTTTTTTTTTTTTTTCGTTCATTTTCTGTGGAAATGAATTCTCCAGCTCAGGGACACAAGGATTCGGAGGTCATTCATTATTTAGTGACCAAAACACCAAATGTACTGTAAAGACTCTGTTCACACACACCTCATCATTTTCATCATTTTCCCTGACTCTGCACATTTCACTGTATGCAAGACTGCATACAGTAGAAAGGTGTATTCTCAGCAGGGTTAGATATGCAGCATGCCTTCTTTTAATAGTAACAGATTTAGTTTCTTTTCTACCTTTTTCTACTGCATTATGTCTTATACGGGGTGTACGGTATCATATGTTGGTTAAAATGTGCATTATTTTTTTTTAAATACTGCCCTAAGTCACTTAACTGCAGCTGGATTTAGGTCAATCTCACACTTGAGTTTAAAAAGGGGAATTTGTTTGTATCACCCTGTGCACACTTGTGACACATTATTTGAAAATGTCATGGTATTTGGTTGCCCCCTCCAGGGTGTGTTCCTGCTTTGCGCCCAATGATTCCGGGTAGGCTCCGGACCCACCGCGACCCTGAACTGGATAAGCGCTTATGCAAATGAATGGTATTTGGTTTCAGTAAAGTTACATTGACTGGTAGCTTTATTTATTTATTTTTTCTATCATTAAAAATCACAGCAGGTTATGATGTAGTTTGATGATGCTGAAATGTTCCTTTGGTGGCTCTGATTTACTGTTACCAACTACTAGTCTGCTGCTTTTTAGGAAATCTTTTTTTCAGGCCAGTCAACCTCTCTGTGTATCACATCTTGCCAAGTCAGTGCAGCCCATTGGAGGTGGACTATTCGGAATGGGCTTTAGTTAAAACACAGAGTAAATATTTCATCATGTTAGGATGATATGGGGCACTACCACAAACAGAATTGGAACAGATTTTGCAATAACAGCTTTGCCCTGGAGCCTTTTTAGCTTTGAGAGGAGCCACACTGGATTGAACATGGCTTGAGCTGAAAGGGATGATGGAAGGAGAAGAGGAAGTGGGGATTGTAAACTCGTTGACAGAATGCGAGAAGAAAGCGGAGCACATGCCAAAGCTGACAAGATCATTTACACTGTCGCAACCTCCTCCGGCTGCTGCTGTTGACAAGAAGTCTTATGACTGCCCTGTAACAACAGCTTATTAAGTGGCTGGGAATGAATGGTATTTCTCTTATTACGTCTGTGGAAGCATTGATTTTTGAAAATAACGTTCTCATATATTAATTGAAAATCTGCCCTGGCTGTTACAGTAATGGGCAAAAGTTAGCACCCTTCATTCTTTTAAATTCCGGTCACAACATTTTTGAGGGGAAGATGGTCCATTTGCAGCAGGAAGGTGAAAGTCAAAGGGAAATACCTGGAATAAACAGGGTTTTCCAAAAAACGGTACTTTATCTGTTTTATATAATTAACAGTGTATTGTAAGATGCTAATTACATTTTTGTGGAGGGTTTTGTGTGTGTGTGTGTGTGTGTGTTGTTTTTGTTTATACATATATATAAAATCAGCTGCCACTTACAATGGATGAACATATTATGACAAATAGTGCAATACGTCTGGGAATAAAATTGTTGTTATATGAACATATATTTTTCTTTCTCTTAATGAAGGTGGTGTTGTCATTGCCTTGCTCTTTTTGCTGTATGTTCTGGAATACCACATATTACTTAAATGCCATTGTTATAGACCCCGTTTCCTGTCTGTAACTTTATCCCTTTTCCCTCCGGCCGACCTTGTCCAGTTTGCATAGCCCTTGCGCTGCTCCCTCAACATTGAGCCGCTGACCTTGACCCAGTGTGCGTTGCTGCAGCTTAGTGCTCTTCTGTTCCCTCGGTGTGGTAAACTCTGCTTTACAAACTCTGCACCACTTTCTCCTTCAGAGGCCATCAGCCAGACCCCTGCTTCTGTACTTTATTGCACTGCAGAGGAATACCCCCCCACACACACACCAAAAAAAAAACAATGCTTTAAAGAAGCATGCAGAGTTCCAGGCTGCGGGGACACCCTAATTTTCTAACTTCAGCAGAGTGTTTGTCCCCTAACCTGCTCAAATAAAGCGCTGAGGACCTCCTGCTTAAGCTGATGAAGTACAATCAATAAGATTAATGGCTTGTTCAGGCAGGAATAGGAATGAATCAGTCTGCAGTGGTGCACTGCAGGAGGGAGACTATACCAGTCGTACAGAGACCCCTACTGTTCTCTTAGTGCTAATAAAGCAGGGTGCATGATCCTAAATGTGGAGTAAATAAGGGTAGTGTTAAGCTAACACTTTTGATGATTATTTTCAATAGTCAGGCTTTGAAATAAAAACTATGGTTATTATCGTAATAATAGATGCCACAGTGCCTGATTTGTTTCATAGAACATATGGTCTAATCATACCTTTGAAAAACTTTGAACTTTAAATATAGCTCTTATGAAGCAACAAATAATATTTGAGTGCTAAGAGCTCCCTCTCGTAAAGACTCCTTGACATGCTAAATGTGAGTAAGTCCGTGTGTAACACATTCTATAAAGTTCTGTATAATCCATTTGAATCACAAGACCAGATTAGACACAGGCCTGTACTAATTTTAACAAAATCTTGAGACTCAGAGCGCTATGGCATTATTTGGCATATTGGCACGTTTCAGAAACTGGCATTATTCATTTCATCTAGTATTTTTAAGCATAGTTTTATTTATAAAAACTGGCTGAGCCACATTTGGAATTTGAAAAAATGAGAAAAGGTATTATACCTAATATTTTTGTTGGCAGGACACTTGTTAATAATTATACATCATTTGTTGAACTTTGGCATATCTTATTATCTTTTACAAAACAACACTTGACTTATAGTTTTACTGTCTACTAACTGGCTACAAGAAAATATCTGTCTTTAACTTTATGAACAGCAAGCCTCAAATTGCTTCACATAGTGTGTCCTTGAGTCATGACCGCGAGTCATATGTTAGTCACAAAAGAGTGGTTTCGGTATTACTTGATCCCAGGCCTTTAGATAAATTATCTAGCTTTTTTTTTCTATGGAAGTGCACGGTAATAACGGCCTCCAAAGGCTTTAAATACTGTTTATATAATCTACAGGAAATTTGCAGGTATGGCTGTGTAAGTACTTTAGGTTTAACAGACGTATTCCTAGAATGCACTGTGGTAGATGATATGTTGCATTCAGTCTGACCTCAGTGACTTGAGTGAGGTTCACGTGGTAGATATAATTTCTTTCATGATGTATATAATCTCTTGCATTTAAGGCTGTTTTGCGTAAGTTCCGATTGGTTGTTCAGTTGGGTGCCTCGTTCAAAAACTGGTCTGAATTCAAACAAGCCGCCTTCATAACTTCAGCAGGCATATTTGGATCTAAGTAGCTGTGGGCTGAAAAGACAGAAGTATATATATGCAGTGGTTTTCGTTACACCACAGAAACAATTCTGATCAAGCATTTTTACTTATTTTTCTGTTTGGCAGCTACACTAAATGTTAATACATCTGTAGAAACGTCTTAGAATAATTGCATTCAGCTAATTTAATTAAACTGTGATGTTCAGTTGTATTAACACAGCTTGTATAATCTGCATACAAATATTTTCCACTAAATGTGATACAGTGGAGCAGCTGCACATGAGTCTAAGGTCACCATTTCAGTGCCATGTGTGGTCTTGAAACCTGCCAGATTTACTCTACAGCACCACCTTTGGGATGAGCTGGGCACATGTGCGAAACCACTACTAAAAATGGTTCTGGTGGCAGCGCTGCCTTGGAGGTAGAAGGAATGTCATTGGTTACCAGCTCACAGACGGTCCTTTTTAACACTACCTGGGGTAGTGTTTATGATTCGGGACTTTTAAACGTTTTTATTTTTAAATGATTACCTGGCCTTACTAATGTCCTCATGACTGAATGCAATCAAATTCTCATAGCAATGTTTCAATATCAAGTGATATTTCAATACCAAAAAGGCAGAGAGTGCAGAGAGAGAACTATAAATAACTTTGATTTCAAATGTAATGCTGGTTGAGCAGGTGTCCACCAACTTTAGAGCAGTTGATAGGCCTGAAAAAAAATGCCTGTATGGTTTCATTTGTCCTTCAGAATTTATACAGATTCCTTTGCAGTGTCTCTGGCTTTTGTTTACTCAGATTGGCTGCTTCTGCAAACACTTGAATGACTTCATCAAATGGACACACTTTCTGTGCTCTTGTTTTTTTTTCTCTTTTTTTCCCCCCTTTCTTTATTTTCTTCACAGTGGTTGGCAGTCTGCCCACTTAATTCATTAACTGTGCAGCAGTGAAGCCAGGAGCAAAAGGCAGAGAAGTGCTTTATTCAGATGGCAGATTGTTGATTATGCATTGATGAAGATGGCAGCTCCTGGAGCTGATGCCACGGAACAGCACTCCTTGAAGGGTGAAATGAATGATGCTTCCAGAACTGGGAGAATGACCGATTAATTAAAATGTGTTTTAGAGCGGCTTTTGAGAAGACTTTTATTATACAAGTCCTATCCAGAATCATTAGAAATGGCAGGCCAGTTTCTGCTCCTGTAATAGCAGATCATTTTGAACATTCATATCACTAGAAGAGTGGAATTACTGAGGCATACAGTATGTGTTTACAGGTTTTGGCCCTGCTCGAAGTGTGGAAGCAGTGTTTCAGCATTGACTGGAGTTTTTATATCCAATTGCAACACAACAGAGCTGCTTCTGAACAGGAAATGACCATGTGGCATATTTATAAAATGTTGCTCAATCCCTCAATTTTGTGCCTAGTAATGCACATGACTGAAGATATTTTGGTTGGTGTATGATGGTATTTTGGTGACATCTCTGCTTGTATTCAGAACAGAGTTCAGTTTGCGAGTAACCACACAATGCTGTGCTAATGGGAGTCCTTGGTCAAGACTCCTAACTCTGCATCCACCTACTGTAATATAGTTAAATCTGTAATTTCCTTTGGATAAGAACGTCAATGCCAAATGCTATGAATAGTAAATAGTAGACATAAAAATAACCAATAAAAATAGAAACACAGTAAATATCCTCAATGAACTGAATTCTGTATTAAAGGATATATCTGCTTTTACACTACATTACTACCATTAAAGTCACAATTGGTAACATTGGTTGTATGCAGTTGTATTAGTAACTAGTTACATGAATTAATAGCATTGGAGCAAATTAAAGATTCAAATGTTCTTCAACAAAAATAAAGAACAATTTTCCAGTTGCAAGCCTTTGTCCCAAGGGACCTTCTTCCTTTAACCATTAAATAAATTACACATCAAACAAAGACTTTCTTAATTAACGCCTCTATTGATCAGTAGTTCACTCTCATTCTCACAAAGGATCACAAAAGATCCCAGTTCTCTTTCCACAGGGGAATATATATGACCTCTGCTCTTCATACGCATAAGAGCCTAAGGAACACTTGAGAGGCGTAATAGAATAATTACTCAGTGTCAGGAGGAGCAGTGTGCTGCACAGTATGAGTAATATTAGCAGTGTTCCAGTTCTACTTTATGTGTTTAATATGCAATTTGGTTCAGTTGTATTGACTTGTAGTATACAGTGTTAATTTTCAATAACAAAACCAATTTCATTGCAGATATGTCATTTATGGTGTTTGGCAAACACTCTTCAAATCTAATCACAGTTATATTTTCCTATTACAGATTTAGGCAAATGATAAGAGAGTTAAAAGTCTTGACCAAGGACTCTTATTGATGTTGCATTTCCCTGAGTACCAAGTAGAAACCTGAACCCTATTAGCACACTTTAAAGACCAATTATTGTTAATGATTAGATATTTGAGGGTTAAATCATGTACTCTACTCGAGCCTACACATATGACCTATGTGATGGGCTGTGCCTTTCCCTGCTGTCACATGAGTCTCTAGTTTGGTGGTTAGCGGTGTCAAAACTGGAAGGAAAACTTTCTAGTCACAGGTGCATCGTGGGTAACACATATGGGTGT
Organism: Hoplias malabaricus; assembly: GCF_029633855.1. NCBI lineage: Eukaryota > Metazoa > Chordata > Actinopteri > Characiformes > Erythrinidae > Hoplias > Hoplias malabaricus. Next base: position 48,590,897 of record NC_089804.1, read on the forward strand.
CAAAAGCAAAAGAGGATAGCAGCAAAAAAGAATAAGGTGAACACAAGGAGCTATTTATTTGTAAGTCACTTAAAGTCCAATTTGCTAATGAAGTTAGTCCATCATAATAACAGCAGGCTAAAATCATCTGTAGCTATTAATAGCATGGTTTGGAAATCGAATGATGTCATATAATAACAACATCAAAAGCTATGCAAATAGAACCAAAACAGCAGGGATCTCTGCAGACACACTGGCCAATAAGAACTACTGTTGAAATAATCCCAGACCCAGTAGCAATGTGCAGCCTCCAGGGGGCGCAAAAGTGCCACGATTTCAAAACATCCAGCCTTTGGTCTGCACACAACTCACCGTGGGGATCTGAGCCCAAGCTGTTCAGACAAGAATGGTTTCTTTTAGTATCTCCCCCTCAGGTAGTGGAAATGCCCTGTGCATGACCTACGTCTGTTGCCAACTACTTGTTACCATGATCAAAGATGGGGGCAAGCTGGGCCTGACAGAGAACTCCAACCAGTTCCAAACAGCCCTCAGTGCTTCCTCTTTTCCCCTGTGAAAGGAAAAAGGGTTTGCTCTGCTTATAATCTTCAGCTGACATCTGAGCTTCCATTGCTCTATTAGGGCAAAGACACAACAAGCTCAAAATGGGGGGTTGTGGCCAGGCTTTCGGATCATTTCAGTGTTCGAGTTCTAGAAAAGACAGGCCTTATTTCATGCTGGTATATAGTTGAGTAACAATCCCCATATTTCACAGTAAAATATGCACAGGAGAATATTTAATACAGAAATTAAATACAATACTGATTTGGGTTCTTTTCTTTTGAACAATTACATTCCCAAAGCAAGAACAGAGAAATGGTGTGTAGTGATAGTGAGTTTGTTCTTTCTTTGCTACAACATCCTTTAATGTTAACATATATCTGTGAGGATTTGACTGCATCCGGCCTGAGACTTAAATCAGGTCCCGTACTGATGTTGGGTGATTAGATTTGGATTGTGACTACCACTCCTGAACATTCCAAATGTTCTAGATAGTGCTCCATCTCTCTGGAGAACCCCACCTCATTAGAACCCAATGGTTGTGAGCTTTATATTCCTTTAGGTGACATTTGGCATTGGGCATGGGGAACACAGGATCATGTGCAGCTGCTCAAGGACATCCTTTTGAACAGGTCAGTGCTCTCTTATGATGAATCTATAATAATAGCTTATTGTAACAAGTTCAGTTACATGTAGGTGATTGGATGCCAGCTTCTAATGACATCATCTTAATTATAATCATTAGCATAATAGCAGTTACTCTCTGTGCTGTTTTCTTTTCCCTGTTCCTACTAATTCACAAAATGTAGATAAAACACTGATACAAATCAGTGCTTAATATATCAAAGCAATGACTTCAAGTATCATGATGCCATGTTTTTTTTGCCATATCGCCAACCCCTGCTGTCAAAGATCTAAGCCTACATATAGCTGTAGCTCCGTCTGAAAGGATGTGGATTATTGAGTACTTTCCCTCCTGCCAAGCTCTGTCTTCAGGCAAACAGTCAAACCCCTTCCTACACAAAGCACACAGCCCAGCATCCAGGAGTTAACACACACTGACTCTTACTGCTACACATGCACATAGCTCACCCAATCCTCCTGCTACATCAAACACTCAAGGCCAGACAGTCAGGATCAAACACACACCGTTGCGCAGCGCTGCAGGCGGACCAAGGGTTTGAAGAACACTCTCTTGTGTCTTCTTTTCTCTCTTCTTTGTCGTTTTTTCAAACTCAGATATATACAATTTCAAATACATGTAAAGCTTCATCTGTAAACACCCATTCACCTCCCAGAACTCAAGCTTCAGTACCGTATATTATACAAAGCACCACTTTTCATATTGCAGAATGTAAAAAAAATGTTTTAGCATCTATATATTACCAGCTTTCTTTATCCACTCCTTTAGAAACGGTTGCTTCAAAGTTTATGAGCCTCTCTCTGAAGAGGTCCTAACTAAAGTTAATTAATTCATTTATTCATTGTAAGCGCTTATCCAGTTCAGGGTCGCCGTGGGTCGGCAGCCTACCCGGAATCACTGAGCGCAAGGCAGAAACACTCCCTGGAGGGGGCGCCAGTCCTTCACAGGGCAACACACACTCAAACATTCACACTTATGGACACTTTTGTGTCTCCAATCCACGTACCAACGTGTGTTTTTGGACTGTCGGAGGAAACCGGAGCACCAGGAGGAAACCCACGCTGACACAGGGAGAACACACCAACTCCTCACAGACTGTCAGCCGGAGTGGGACTCGAACACACAACCTCCAGGAAGCTGTGTGACTGCGACACTACCTGCTGCATTGTTCACTTAATGTTGGGGCTTCGTGTTGAGCTTCTAGCGAGCCATGAGTGGTGTAATGGAATCAATGAGATCCACAGTTTATACTCAGCTCAACATGTTTGGAGAACTGTAACTGCCCCAGTCTCTAATGTCAGTTACACTAAATAACCATAAGGCCTTTTTTGGTTAAATTCCATGGTCAGGGTATCTGGCCCTGCTGTCCACTCTTATTGATAATGTCTAGTTGGCAAAGATATCCACCACCCTTTCCACCATGCCATAACAAATGAATCAATGAATTCCCAAAGAGTCTTTAGCTCTATACCAATATCACAGCAACAGTAGCTTAGTAATAACCACTTAATCCCATTTACATCATCCTTGGCACCTGTGATATAATTTATAAGTCTTCTGGTGTTTTTATTGCCTTTCTGAGGTTGATTCTGTTTCATGATCAAGTGTGGTGTTTCTCACCTGTTTAGTGCATGGCCGTAATTTTATGACAACATGCATTTCACATTCCCATAATAAAACAAAAACAAAAAGGATATCTCGTTAATATCTCAGCCATTCCTTTTACACAACAACAAGACCACATAAAAACAAGGAGACTGTAGCTGGTCAGATATTTCTCCTGAGAAAAAGAGCTCCAATATGTCTCCACTTGTATTTTAGTGTGGATCTCAGTAAAGTCTCACACTGGGCTCAGATTTACTGAGATAACAACTCTCATATTTATCTGTAGCTGAACCCAACTCAGCCATTCCTCGTCCATTGCTAAGAACCTTCTCCAGTTTGATTCTGTATATAACTGTCATCTTTTTTATCTGGGCCTAACGTATCCCACATCTCCTTTACTGTCTGGTGCCAAGTCTCCTGAGTCATCAACTAGCTGCTATTGAGAGATTAATTTTTCCTGTGGGTTTATAAAAAACTGTTTGGCAAATCAGTGCTGCAGCATGTCAAGCGTCACTCCAATGTCCAAAGTACACTCAGAGAAAACTATGACCAGTCCTGTTGAGTCCAGGTGTTTGTATTAGTGATTGGTTGGAGTTTGTAAGCATGGAGAAAGACAACTTTGTAAAGAAACAAAGGGAAAGGAAGGGGGTGAGTTTCTGGTCAAATCACCCTTTATGGCTCTTTTGCTTTACATTATGTCTCATATATAAACTACAGAAGATCCTTTTATTTATGTTAGTGAAGCTGTTTAGATCCGTTTATGAACGGTTTTTCTTTTAGTACATTTTTCAGTCCAATGTTGTTTGGATATGTTTTGTTTTATGTCACTTGCCGGACTGTTTGCTTTAGTAAACATATGCTTCTCCTGCAGAAATTGACGGTGGTGTTGATCTTGGCTACGCTGATCTCTGCGTTTGGGTCATCTTTTCAGTATGGCTACAATGTGGCTGTGATCAACTCTCCGGCTCCGGTACTTTCGCTCAGCAGTGTGTTACATGACACAGTATCTCATCTTCTTAAATAAAACATTTCAACTTTATAGCTCATTATCTTTCATTATCTGCTGTTCATTTCATATACAGAACCAGATCAAACACTGCACATGCAAGACAATGGCTGGGCAATGTATGGTTTTGCCTAGGAGACTGAAAATAGGGATGTACTCTAGAGGAAATGTGTACTGATGCTGATATCTGCTATTATATAGATGTGTGTGCCAATTCCAATATAATATATATATATATATTTTAGAGATTATGATTATTGATTATTATTAATAATAATATAAATAAAACATCACCCGTTTTCCCTGTAACTCAATGTTATATTCCACTGTTCTGGATAAGCACATGATACAATATTGGTCTAAAATATTGGTGCCTTGCTGTTTATCTTAAGCACATTTCAGCTTTGGTATTTGGATCCCTGTAAAACAGAGCTTTAATAGAGACCTCATATGAATTTAGCTTTCTTTAAGTTTTGTGCCAGAGTATGACCTGCTTGTAAGTAATCCCGTGTGTGTTGTTACTGGTTTGCAGGACATGCTAAGGTTTTATAAAAATATATACGAGAGTCGTAACACCGCTGTGTCAGACAGTGTCCTGACCCTGTTGTGGTCACTCACCGTGTCCATGTATCCACTGGGTGGATTCTTCGGTTCCCTGATGGTGGCTCCACTTGTGAACAACTTGGGAAGGTATTGCTATAGATTGTTATATATATTAATGTTTCAAAACAAACAGCTTGAAAATGGTAACTTCATAAACAAAAAGGCCTTGAAATGTATTGTACTTCTAATATGGGCAGCACAGGGGCACAACAGGTAGTGACATTGCCACCCAGCTCCTGGGGTTGTGGGATAAAACCCCAATTCATTTCACTGTCTGTGAAGAGTATGGTGTGTTCTCTCTTTTTTTGTGTGAGTGACTGAGCGAATGTGTGATACCCCGTGGAGGACTGGCACCCTATCAAGAGCGTGTGCCTTTCTTGTGCCCGTGATTCCATGTAGGCCTCAGACCCACCATGATCTGAACAGAATAAAGAGGTTACAGAACATGAATGAATGAATGAAGTCATTTTGGAGCATTATGATCAGTGAAATTGGCTATGAGTGTGTGATGCCTTGTGATGGACTCCATGTGTTTGCACACCATGCATCTGGAGACCAAGGCCCTAGTGTTAGCACAGGACGGCTACATTTTGTCTTGTTCATTTAGTTGTATAACTATTTAAATTCTCTGAAATCCAAGGTATCTGCTGATGCTGTAGAGCTCCCATTTAAAATTCCCTATTGCGTGATATTGCTTAATAAATGGTTTGAAAGAACACTCCTGGAAAGCGTACTGATATGTGTATATTTAAAGGCCCTAATGCTGTTATACTCTATATTAGCACTCATGGAATGGGGCAGCACGGTGGCGCAGCAGGTAGTTTCGCAGTCACACAGCTCCAGGGACCTGGAGGTTGTGGGTTCGATTCCCGCTCTGGGTGACTGTCTATGAGGAGTTGGTGTGTTCTCCCTGTGTCCGCGTGGGTTTCCTCCGGGTGCTTCGGTTTCCTCCCACAGTCCAAAAACACACGTGGATTGGCGACTCAAAAGTGTCTGTAGGTGTGTGTGTGTCTGTGTTGCCCTGTGAAGCGCTGGCGCCCCCTCCAGAGTGTATTGCTGCCTTGCGCCCAATGATTCCAGGTAGGCTCTGGACCCACTGCGACCCTGAACTGGATAAGCGCTTACAGATAATGAATGAATGAATGTTGTATAATAGTGTGTTTCACCTTTGTTGGAACAGAACCTTCACCTGTGAAAGTTGTGTTTGTTGATACAGTGTATTGTTCCAACTTAATGTCATGTGTCAGGAATGGTCCCAGACCCAAACATTGTCACATATCCGACTTGAAATCTGTTTGTAGGAAAGGCACTCTCCTGTTCAATAATATCTTCTCCATTGTCCCAGCTGTAATGATGGGCATCAGTGAAGTAGTGGGCTCCTTTGAGATCATTATTGTTGCTCGCATCATAGTGGGTATCTGTGCTGGTTAGTAGATCTCCACTCACTAGATACACATACACATCTTATATTATAAAGAACGTAATTGTTTTTTGTCTATATTTCCAATGCATTTCCTTGTGTAGTAAATACATTTTTGTTGATTTCAGGTCTCTCATCCAATGTGGTGCCAATGTATTTGGGGGAGTTAGCCCCTAAGAACCTGAGGGGGGCTGTTGGAATCATACCTCAGCTCTTCATAACAGTGGGCATCCTCACAGCTCAGATTTTTGGGATCCGGAGCATCCTGGGAAACGCTGAAGGTAAGATATGATATAAGATAAAGAGAGAATGCAGAAATAATGGAGGTGTTTTGTTTCGCTACACTGCTTTACTGAACTTTGCCTGCTGTAGGGTCACAAACCTGGGTAGATATCATCAACAGCAAATATGTCTGAAAGATTTCTTTTTAAGGATCACTCTCAATAGAGTGCTAATATTTTATGTAGAACATTTACATTGTTCCCTATATTTGGGCCAGAGGTCTTGAAAATCTGCGTACGACTGTATGTTTTAGAGCAATTCCACACTGACGCACTGAAGAATTTAATTACTGCAAGTTTACCTGATTACTGCAGATACAGGCATTGGTTGTACAGACTATTGTTGTCTGGCCTATTATTACCTTTTGGGTCTGTTACACTCACAAGACAGTCATTGTTGTTTATTGGCCCCTCTTTAGGTTGGCCCATTATGTTGGCTCTCACCGGTATCCCTGCCTGCCTGGAACTCTTTCTCCTGCCCTTCTTCCCTGAGAGCCCTCGCTACATGCTCATCCAGAAGAGTGAAGAGAACAAAGCTAGGAAAGGTACATAATCTTTTGTTCTTGTGGAAGGAAAGTGAAGCTACACAAGTTACACTATATGCCCAAATGTTTGTCTTCACCTCTTAACATAAGCAAATTTAGTGGCGCCAAAGGGTGTGCAGACTCTCCATTGAAAATCAAATGAAATGGGACACTGAAGCAGTTGCACATCACTAAACCTAATGCCGTGTGTGGGCTACAGTGTCAGCAGTGGACTGTGGAACAGTGGAAGTGTGTTCTCTGGAGTGATGGGGCTCCATCCAATACCACTGGGATGAATTAGGGTGGTGTTAGTAATCCAGAACTAATCATTTATAATCATTAACGAACCACGCCAAAGTTCTTGTGGCTGAATGGCTTCAAAACCTTACAGACATGTTTCAACAACTAGCTTAGTATCTTCCGTACTCAAGTTATCAACAATAAACAGATCTAAAAATCAGGATGTAAAAAAATATATTAAAATATGAGATTACTGAATGAATAAATACATAATATATAAATAAATCATGGAATTTGTGTTCTGATAAGCACCTGGCTTGTGATTTTACTGTGAAAGAACATGCTCTAATGTGGAACTGATTGGGTTTTGTGTATGTGTGTGTGGGTGTGTGTGTGTGTGTTCCCTGAGCTCTGACCTGGGGGATGAGATTAGATAAGTATGAGATATGTGTGAAAAAACATATCTGACTGGCGTGACTTCATGTAATTTGACGGTGGGTGTGACTAACTGAACATGGCATGAATGCTTTGCTTCATGTACCAACAAGTGAATGCAATATTCAATGGACTGGAGGGATGTCTTGAATGTGAAAAAGACTCCTACTGCAGCAAGAATGCATTATTTGCGAGCAGTTGTGTCCAGACATGTCGTCTACTTCTTTGCCTTCATGGCTCATCACAGTCTCTCAATACAACCGTGTTTATGTGGTGTTCTGCTGAACTACTTCAGTATTCATCAGAAAATCACCATGTCTGTGTGGGTTTCCTCCGGGTGCTACGGTTTCCTCCCACAGTCCTCCACCCTACATTAGGCTAGCATGAGATCGGCTGCTGCTAACTTACCTGTATATATAGGCTTTAAATCAGTGGCTAGCACTGAGGATTGGTCGAGTGCTGTAGAGTTAGCTGAGGTGCTGTGATGTCATGCTGGGTATTATAGTGAGAGAATACTGAATGACATAAAACACAATATGGATTCTCGTCAAAGTGATAAAAACAAGGAACTACAGCAGTGGCCTGAAGAAAAGTGGACCAAAAGACATTGACCTGATACCCTGGACCAGCAGGAAAATCCCAGAAATGGGGGGGTGTTGGTTGGGAGTGAAGGTGCAGCACTTTTCCCACCCTCATTGTCCAAAACATCATTATTTTATGAAAACTTACAACATTGTACTATTCCTTATGCAAAAAGAGAATGAAATGTCCATTTATTTACACAAATATACTTTAAGACCACGGTAGATCCTTTGAGGATCATTTACAATTTTTGTAATGAAACAAAAATACACAGATACTCTTTTCTGATAGTGTGTGTGTGTGTGTGTGTGTGTGTGTGGTGTGATTCTTATGTTTTAGCGTTGCAGCGTCTGCGAGGTTGGGCAGATGTAGATGAAGAGCTGAAGGAGATGAGACTGGAGGAGCAGTCTGAACAGTCTGAGGGTCAGCTGTCCGTCCTCACACTCTTCACCATGCGCTCTCTCCGCTGGCAGCTGCTGTCTATCATCATCATGAACATGGGTCAGCAACTGTCAGGGGTCAACGCTGTAAGCCTCGCTACACTAACCACAAGCTCCATTAATCTTTCCTGACCATGTTCTGTGTTAATAATAGCATATGACTATTTAAAGAAATAGTACCATTTACAGTTTTTTCCTTTGGTTCAAATACAGTCTGTTGGCTTTGTCTGGAGTTCAAATAACAAATGTATAGAAAATAACCAAACGACACAATATAACCAAAGCACACACTATATCTGTATGTATATATTTATATATATACATACACTTAGAGGCACATTTCTTATCTATTATATAATTTTGCGATCCTTTAACTTTGTTGCTCTGCAAACCTACAGAAGCAAATGTCTGAATCTAGATTCTATCCTCAGATTTATTACTATGCAGACAGCATCTTTGGTTCAGCAGGAGTGAAGGAGGACCATGTTCAGTATGTAACCGTGGGAACGGGTTCTGTGAACGTCCTCATGACCTTGGCTGCTGTAAGACTTCTTTTCTCAAATAACTTTAGACTGTTTTGGCATTGCTAGACAGCAGCTGTTCAGGATGATTATCTCTGTGATTGTCATATGAATGTTTGTGTTTGCACTGTTGTACAGGTGTTTATAGTGGAGGCCTCAGGCAGAAAGCTGCTGCTGCTGATTGGGTTTGGGATTTGCTGTGCAGCTTGTGTGATCTTAACCATAGCACTCAGCCTGCAGGTACAGAACCCTACAATCAGTGTGGCAGCTTACGACAGAGTGGCAACTTCATGATTTCAACTATAGGGAAATTCATGTCCCACCATATATCAAATATAAACAAACAAAACAATATCATGATTATTAACGACTCCAATGACACTTCTTACATTTATAGCATTTGGAAAACACTCTTATTCAGAGCCCTGCACAATTTGGAATCATGTTACAGAAAAAGACACATCTAGCTTTAGGAGCCTTTGTACAGGACTTTTAGAGTCTTGCCCATGGATATTTATTGATGTAATAAGGTGTTCCTGCCCAAGCTAGGGATCAAACACTAGACTTCCTTGGAGAGTGTTACATTTTTATACACTTTGCCAGATTACTCAGTCATCAGCTAAAATATTGTTGGAAAAATGTAAAGTAAGAGGCCACGGAAATATCTTAGTTGTCATAAATCTCCAAGAAAAAGAGCTTTGCCCTCTCTGAGTGGTAAAAATAGCCCTCCTTTTCCTCCCAACACAACAATAATGCTAGCCAGAGTGAATATTTTTTAGCTAACGTAACATAATCAGGCAGTTGTTGTTTTCCTTCAGATGTCCCATGGCATTATGTTAGCAGCAGTTCAAAAAGAAGCTGTGGGCGGCTTCATACAATAAGTCGCAATAGAAACATGAGCTAATATTGAGCCTCCTGGCTTGGGATTATAATGTAATTGAGGAAAACTAACTAGCAGGTGAACTGTCATTAACTAAAATTGTGAAGAAAATTGGATTAAAAAAAAAAGATGTTCAGTTTATGCAACACCTGCTTAACAGATTTTCTGTGAACAGCAGTATGCCTCTTACATGTAGAGGTCATAAATTGCTGCAGAGAAAAAAAATGGATGAGGTTCTGATTAGATTTGGCACTTGAAATAAATGACAAATGGGTGAAGTGGTCTGTACTGGGGCATAGACTAAAACAGCTTGAGAAATACTACTCTAGAACAATTAAGGGTAGACCAGCAGTATTACCCACTTAGTTTCTTAATTCTGTTCCTCTCACTGAGTCTATCAGTCTGCGGGTACAGGACTCTAGCACCACTCCACTGTGCCCATGAGAGTTGAGATGGCTTTTTTTTTTTTATGAAAGATCAAAATCAATTTCCCTTTATGTGGCTGCAGGCCCACAGCAGTAATAAATATGACCTGACAGTGCAGTGTTATTGATGTCATAAATAGACACTGGCAGAGTTAAAACAGAACCAGCAGATTTGGACTCTGGAACAGAGATCATGCTGCACTGGCAGTTCTTCTGTTTGTGTGTGTGTGTGTGTGTGTGTGTGTGTGTGTGAGGGAGAGGGTCATAAATGTGACAAATTCACCCCCACCAATAACAATCTGCTGGACCATCCACAGGACACTCTGCAGTGGATGCCCTATGTTAGCATTGCCTGCGTCGTCATTTATGTCATTGGACACGCCATAGGCCCAAGTAAGTGCACATCTGGCATCGTCTAAATCCATCCAGTTTTAACACTGCCATTTTAAGAGCTACTTAAGAAGGATCCCTGCATGAAACTGTTTTAAAGTGGAAATATACCACACTGTTAAGGCTTTGACACATAAATTCACAGCTCTGCTGCCTCCTTCTCAAAGGAGGAGAAGTCTGCGGTTGTAAAATGTGCCGGAAACAGAGTGAAACCTGATGAAAAGCTAGAACTACTCCTTTCTCCAGGTCCCATTCCCACTGTGATCACTACTGAGATATTCCGTCAGTCGTCCAGGCCGGCAGCCTTTATGGTGGCAGGCTCTGTCCATTGGCTGTCCAACTTCACTGTGGGCTTGGTGTTCCCCTTCTTAGAGGTCAGTTTGTTGTTGTTGCTGTTTGTTTTATACATAATTAATCATTCCAGCTGATTTAGTTTTCTTTGCACATATTGCACACGTTTTTTTTTTTGTTTTTTTTTGCCCCTAACACACATACTATGTTCTATCAGCAGAGTTTCTCCTCTTAATTCCATTAACTGGGTTAATAAGTTTGATCATTAAAAAATTAAGATACAAATCTACCACACACTAGTTATTATCCGCATTGACTGCATGCTTCTAAAGGTTCATGTGTCAAATGTAAAATTATTGAAAGAACAAACATATGAGCAGATGTCAGTGGGTAGTCTGAGGCTCCTCCACATTTGACAATCCTTTTATAGTTCAAAGTCACAGTGAATGAGCTAATTAGGAAGGCTTATGGTTTCCATGTGTGTTTGTGCGTGTGTGTGTGTGTGTGTGTCTGTCTCTTCAGAAAGGACTGGGGGCCTACAGTTTCATCATCTTTGCTTTCATCTGCCTCGCCACACTCATTTACATCTGGGTGGTCATCCCAGAGACCAAGAACAACACCTTCCTGGAGATCAGCAAGCTGTTTGCTAAGAGAAACAAGGTGGAGATTGTGGTGGAGGATAAGGAGTGCAAGATGAAAGAGTCAGGAGTGTGGGACGACCAGCAGGATGTAATTACAGCTTTCTGAAAGCACACTGGCTCATCTTTGAGGACTAAGTTCTTTTTTTTTCTTTTTAGTTTCGTTTTTTTTTCATTGCCACTAACAGAAAATACCTGTTATTCTTTGCTGTAGTGCACTTCTTGTGAAGGTCAGTCTGTATTCTAACTACAGTATATAATGTACCAGAAGATAAAGAAGAGTTCTGCTTCTTTAACAGCCAGTCCAATTGAGACTTAATTATATGTTTGTCACTGTCTATTAAAGTACAGCTCAGGGCTGATGGCAAATAGCCAGGATAATTATAGTACGAGTGGCAGTATTCTATAGGTAAATAGTAGTTTTGGCAGCAGTTTCTGTAGCCTTAAAATTGCATGTGGAGCAGCTAGATCAAGGCCATCTCACAGGCATTATGCGTGTAGGAGCATAAGCTAGCAGATATCTGCAAATTAATTGGGTCTTTTGAAATTAAACTTAAAAATATATTAATATTATGTATATTAACTATGTGTCTCAGGAAATAGTGGGACATTAATGTTAGGACAATAGTGTCCAAATAGTGGGACATCATAAAACTGTAACACCGTGCAAAAAGTAATGGACGGAGTGAATACGTAAAGCATAATTGCATTTGTCAGATTTTGTATTGTATACAACACGTATGACACTGCTATTATAATGATAAGACATTTTAAAATAAAATGAAATATAAAATGAGATTTATTGAATGCATGTAGATATGATTTTTCAGATTTATACAAAATAACTTCTAAGAAACCCCACATTATGAGTACAAATTAAGAAAAAAACTGATAACACACTTCAAAGTATTGCTGTCAACAGTTTACAGAGCTAAAATAATGTTATGTGGCCACAATACATTCAACATTTGACAGAGCTCTGTAAGTGAAATGCCTGGGAGGATGGACACGGAGTATGTACTGATATGAAATATCTGGGCCAGTAACTGTAACCTACATGTGAAATGACTGGCTAGTTTTTGATCCTCTAGGTCAAATCAGGGTTCCTAATAATCTACATCTTTTGATGATGAGCTAATATATTAGCTTAATATCACCTCTCACGAGACATGTGAGGCAATGTTTTGTTAATGTGAATGAGCCCACTTTACTCGCTCCCTGTTGTTGTTTGGTTGTACTCGTTTAATTTTAATGCTGCTGTGAAAAGTCAGGCTACTGTGTTTAAGTCAGAATATCTGAAGTTATTTGGAGAAAATCTATCAATACTTTAACAGGTAATGAATTGGCTAGATAAATTCCTTGTAAATGACATTACCATACCCCCTACTGTAAAAGCAGTCCTACTGCCACTAAAACAAGGCTTTATCTGAAGCTAATTACTAAGGTAAGTGTTAGTAAAGGTAGCATTAGGAGTCTAGCCCTGGGTCTATTATTTACGGAGAGGACTGAATCATTGATCACCCATGTGTTGGCCTGTGGTCTTATCCACTACACTATGAATTTCATTGAGCTTTTGAAGAACAGAAGATGATTATATGTGGAATCTTGTGTGCGCGCAAGCAACATATTATCAGTTGTAATTCATATATTAGATCAATTATAACAATACTAATCATATTTGTAATTTTTTGAGCCAATCATATTAGCTGCCCCCTAGCTGAATCTAAATATGGAGGATCAGGAGCACTTGTGTTCAGTCTCCAGCTGAACACCTCCATACAGGCTCAAGCGGGTGATTCCCCAGCTCAGAACATCCCCTTTCCCCTGACCGCTCTCGCAGCTCATCTGCTGCTGTATCTCGTCACCGGTCAGCACATAATCCCATATGTTTATATCAGTCATGTGGCCCACAAATGCATCCGTGTCTGAGATACCCAGGTAGCCGTCCTGGTCTTTGCCTAGGATGAGGGTGCCCCCAGACATGATTGTGTACCCTGCTTGCAGGTACTGCTCCTTTCCCACAATGCCGTTCACCCACAGCTCTGCCCCTCCTGTATGAGAGGCCCAGGTGATGCAGTAGTGTGCCCAGGTGTGGGTGCGGAGTTCATGGGGCAGGTTAATGAATTCGTTCCCAATCCAAAGTCCCACCTCATAGCCCATGGTAATCATGAGCTCGTTGTCGTTGCCAGAGCTGGAGTAGGACAGCACCGTGTGAATGGGACGAGAAGGCATCTTCAGGTTCATACAGATTGTGAAGGAGTGGAGTTTCATAGAGTGAGCCAAGTTGACCAGAGCGTAGCTGCCTTGCTTCCTCTCAGGGAAATGTAGCACCAGAGGGTATATAACGTCATCTGGAATAGCAAAAGAAAATGGGTTCTTGGAAAAGCCTTGATTAGCCCTAATTCTACACTAGTTTATGAGACAAAAATAAATGTTTCCTGGCCTGTAGATTTCTGTGAAAGCCATTTAATAGACACAGAGTTTTGATATTACTTTCTCTGCAAAGACAATGGCCAAAGCAACCCTTTTTGACTGGAACCTTCATTTTTAAGATACACCACACAGCCAAGAAATGTGAGGAAACGTGTCTATTGTGCTCACCCTTGCCCCTAGTCTTGGGATCTCCATCTGAAAAGGAAGCAAGATAACAACATGTTCATTCTTCATAAAATGACTAAGCATTTTGCCTCCAGTTCCCAAAAGCAGTGGGGTTCAGCCTGGAAAACAACTATCAAAGTAATTTATCCCCTTTAAAGAAAGAAACATGGGTACTGCCGGTTATACCATTGTGTATATGCTTGCCCAAAGATGTGATCATGCTTTCGATGTTTGAGAGCTTTGCCTCAATCTCTTCTTGCCTACAAAATGCTGACAGAAAAGAAAATGAGACATTACTGAATATTATGTGTATAAGAACATTACAGCTGTTTTCCAAAATTAAAGAGTGCTATACTTACTGCCTCTGCCCAAGCGAGGAATGAAGGAGGACTCCACCACTCGGTCATTGAGAGGCTGAGCCATGCGGTAGTCATTCCACAGAGTCTTATTTTCAATGTCCATGAGAGTGCTTTCCAGCTTCCTGATCTGTGGATTGCAACCAACAGATCTTCATACATGACGACATAAGTGAGACTTAAATGCTCTAGTGTGTTAAGGAGAGATGATGTACCTGGTTGTGAGAGAGGATGATGGGAGTATCAAACACAGTCCACAGAATGCTCTCATAACACGGTGGAGTGGTCAGAGAGCCCTCGTATCTGAAGAAATTAGCAAGATTCTCTGGGAGCATTGAGCGCACATTCAGAGAAGAAATGTTCATAGACTGTCCTGAAAATAGTTTCAGAATTAAAGAGGGTCAGGACTGAAATTGGTCATGAATATATTACAAATAAAATACAGTCATATTTAGATACCTGCATATCTGACTTTGGCCAGGTTATTGATGAAGTCACTGTAGTATGTGTTTTCAAAATGGCCGTCCTGGATACAAGCAAAACACATCAAAACTATGGAGCAAGTACCACGCAAAAGTCACAAATTAGCATTTTCTGCTTCTCTCAATCCCAGTAATCTGAGTTAATCTGGACTAATCAAGACAATAAAATTCTACGCCTCAGATTACCATCTTCAGACTGGAGGAATTAATGTGGTGGTCATGTAAAACAACATTTTATATAAGTAGTATTGTTCTACACCTAGTGTTGTCTTTACTATGTCCTATTCTAAAGTACTGGGTAGCCATTGTGACTAGAAATTAAAATCAGTAAAGTGTTGTCTGTTAAGTAGTTATAACAAATCAGTGTAATTTAAAAGTCATGTTCATTTTTTAAACACTCAAATCAATACTAAAAGCCTGGCTATTCACAGAATTAGCGGAAGCTACAAGCTGCAGATGGACTGCATTTCTGAGCTGAGAATGCCTGAGGCAGTGTTGAAAAAGCAGTGACCCACAACCAACAAACGGCAACTACATACGACCTGCATTATCTCCTCTGGGACTAAAGTGGATGCTAGTAGGCTAACACGCAGTGAATAGATCAATGGCCCCATTTAGCTGATATTTTAGGCCTTGATGGAGCTCAGCATTAACTGGTTATCACACTTACAATATCTGTATACATGTGAAATGACTGAAAATATCATTGCTGTATTTGTTCACTGTGTTTTCATGTTTAGGAATTCCACAAGATGGCAGCATTGTTCCCAAATGGATTTTATATTCTTATATCAGGGGAACAATACATCACATCCAGAATTTAGCTGGTTCATGAATTCATCTACAAGCTGCACCCATTGTGGACACAGATGCTGCATAGCTCAGGTTCTGTAATCTCCACAGTAAGGCATGTTAGGAAGTGGGACACTATGGAGAAGCAAAACATGAGCTTAAATTCACCATGCGCAATGCCAAATGTGAGCTAGAGGGGTATATAGATTTTGAGCAGTGAAACAGTTTTTTTGGAGAGATAGAGCACCATACAATAATATTGGGTTGGGTTTGACTGGCTTTTGTGATCCGGAACTAATCAGTACCTGACCTCAATAATGTTCTTGTTTCTGAATGTTACTGAATCCTCACAGAAACGTTGTATCATCAAGTGCCATCAAAGACTTCCCAGAGCAGACGTAACTTTAACAAAGTTGTGAGAACTGTTATAACCCTTAATTTCCGAATAAATGTTGGATAAAAATTTCTCCGGCCATACAGTGTAACTTAAAGATGGACATGATTATAAACGTTAACATAATTAGCGCTCAGTAGGGCATATTAGAATAAGGTCTCACCTCATAGAAAAAGGCCAGGACTGCCAGACCATCTGGTTTATCTACAGCCTCTGTAAAGCTCTTGTACTTTCCTGAGTTGTAGTGGACCACATGAAGCTGTGAAACAACAGAGAGCAGAAATATCCTGGCATGAAAAACTGCTCTAGACAGAACCGATTTGAGGTTGTTTGTTTTTAATAAGAGCTGACAACCAATATTTAGCAAGCTAAAATTTTAGGTGAGAAATTGTGGGAGATACATACAATTCATTTAAAAAAAACTAATAAATATTCAGGTAAATTCTCTCACTTCTGCCATGTAACGGGTGCCATCCAGTGTATGTTCAGCTCCACTGGCCTCCAGGTCCCATCCACCCCAATGCAGGTGCATTTGAACAGCTGTGTATTCGTTTGGTAGACCTTTTGTTATCTTCATTGTCGAGGGGAGGTCTATTTGGACTGTTGAAACAAAAAAGTGAAAAAACAGAGCTCTCATAAAAAATAAAGAGACATGAGGAAAATACAGAAAGATAAGTGCAAAAATACAGCTAGCTTTGGCTCACATAATAAATAAATATATTATTTTACATCGCTGAATGGTTTGGCAGGGAATCAGGTGCCTGACATGCATCATGAACAGAACACTCAAAGCCTTGCAAGTGTTATAGTGGACCCACTTGAGTGGGCAGTAATCCTACCTCACCATTTATGTCCATCTCAGCTGTAATGCCATCCATGCCTGAGGTCAACTTCATTCAATTTTGTCAAGTTCCATAATTTAGTTACAGTTTTAACCCTGTGCCTTACAAGAAACATTATGAAGTTTCTCTAAAATGTGGTCTGAAATGCGTAGGCGGGCTGGGAATTGATCACCAATACTTAAAATATAATCTTAAACTGCTACTGTTTACCTGAATTGCATTTGACCTTGAGCTCAAACGAGTATATTCATGTACCTGGGAGAACTAAAACTCAGTCTGCTACACAGAGACATTAAACCCTAAACAATACTTAATTTAAAGTGAACCTGCTTCACATCTGAGCCATGACAGCATAAAGAGGATGTATGAAATAACAGTATGGGACCCAAATGTAGTTCTCTTGGCTAATGCACTCCAAACCAGGAGGTCTCTTTCCTTGAACGGGGCAGGCCATGTGTTGTATTTATCACCATAAAGGTTGCTATCACTACTTCTGCTGGTGGATAGGAAGCAATTACCTTATGTAAATGCCTAGAAGGGATTGGATAGTAAGCCATCAAAAACAGTTGGATACACATTTACCACAGCAGACAAAGTGACTCCAAAACCTCATCTACACTGAGATGTAGACTTCTGATTTGGTTCATATTCTAAACAGGGAGAATTCTGTCAAATAGGTGTTGATCTCATTTACACTGAAGGCAGTATTTTCAGATGTATACATAGTGTTTATTGGCAGTCAGACTCTGCTGCATCTGGAGCCTCGTGTGCTTTGATAATGCTTTTATTGTAACAAAAACTGACCAATTTGCATCAGGTTTGGGGAGACTTCCTTTACTTTCTTGTAAGGAACACAACCCCACTTCAACGTGAGTGGACTGAGCTCCTTACCTGAGTGTCCATTGTTGGTCATGAGGAAGTTACCATGCTTGACCTCTCCATAGCCGGTGAGCTCAAGATGCAGAAGGTGTGGGTTGAAGTGCACTGAGCGTCGCTGGATGTCAATTGGGGACTGTTTTCGCCCACCACAAGCTGGGTATTTGTTACCCCAGTGCATCTGGTCCAAATCCCCCTCTGTGGAAAATGGAAACAGATACTGAGGCCTGGATATGAACACCAAGAAACTGATTAAGAAAATAATTACTAACATCACTTTAAAAAAAAAAAAAAAAATTATATATATATATATATATATATATATATATATATATATATCATATGTTCAATTTAGACCAATAGTTCAAATCGACCTTTGAACTGTGTGAATTGTTCTGTAGAAAAGCAGAACATCAGGTAACAAATGACTGCTTTGCTGAAATCTGCATATTGCAGCCTTAGTAACACAACAGGAATAAATATTCTCTACAACGTTAACATAGGTAAATCTAGGGTGACCAGATCTCAGATGGTGAAAAAGAGGACACGCCTCGAGGGGGGTGAACTCTCACCGCTCGTTGCCGTTGTATGCTTAGCTGAACCGATGTGTGCTTTTAGGTCCTTACACATGAGAATTTCTTTTTTAATTCATCCGAGAACTTACATTTGCGTTTCGGCATAGCTGCTCGAGATGAGGGTAGGTACATGAGCTTTGCCTGACGTAAACAAGGACTACTGACGTGCAGACTGACCAATTAAATGTTTACAGAGAAGGTTATGGACCAATAACGGTAGCTCTACAGTCAGACCGTCCAATCAGAAGATTTTAGGCTACTTCACCACGCCCCCTTCTCACTCAAGCGAACCAATCGGAGTAGGGGAGGGCGGGACTAGTTTGTGAACGAAACGCTTCTCGAAGTTCTATGTAAGTTCTAGAAAGACAAAATCCCGGACGTTTGTGAAATTCCGCCCGGACATTTTTTATAGTCTAAAAAGGAGGACGTTTCCGGGTAAAAGAGGACGTCTGGTCACCCTAGGTAAATCTAGTTACATAATCTTCATTTTGTTAATATTCATGTACCAGCCACGGTCTCAGAACTGGCAACCCTGTATATGAAACCAAATATTATATCAGCCTACAATTTCCTTATTGTTAATTTCTATATTTCATAAAGTATTACATTTTGACCGATGCTCAATTGTGCTGTTAGTAGCCACAAATTCTATATTTGAAGCTGTAGTTTTAAGTTTCAGCTCAAATCTAGACACATTTTGTCACTCCAGCTGTACATTTACAGTACTTTACAAAGCCGGAGTTCGAACTACCGTACTTGGTATTACAAACTTTACGGCTTCGATTCACGAATACAAACTCCCGAGGTCGCTCTGGTCGTTCTGTAGTTGGAAGGCGGCGTAGTTGGTCACCGTCACCGTGGCGCGAAAAAATTAGCATAACAGCGCTGAGGTTGGTGTGAAATGCATTCTGGGATATCTGTCTCTCTCAGGTCTACAGAAGCCATGTCCCAACTACATCCTCGATATTCCAGGCGGAGCAAGAACACATCCGGGTATTTGAACTGTACTTAGCTGGATGTGGATTTTTAAATGGAACAGTACTTGGGCTGAGACTTTAGACGTTTTCCCATGAACACAAGAACAAGTGCAGACAAGAACACGTATTGATAAACGGCTAGAGTTTAGATTATAGGTTGTTCGCAAGTTCAGACAAAACCATTTCTGTGAAACGAGCCATTTGTCCAATACGAGCAAAGAGGCCTTGGCTTGTGCTGTGAAGTGTGGGGAACCTCTCAACGTCTTCACAGCTCCCAAATGTATGAAACCAAAGTCTGGCTTGTGGTTGAGAACTGTTCATATCTAGCACGCTCACTAGATATAAAACTAAAAACAGACTTTAACTCAAGAGTCAACAATCTCACACGTTTATGTGAATCTTTTTTCAGATCACCCTCCTGTTGGCTAGTTTCGCACGTACATTACTAATAATGGGAGAGCGGTGTGACAATAATACTGTATCACTATATTCAGCATTGCTGACACATTCTTAATCCTTGATACGCATTACAAGATGGTAAGTTGGAGTAAGAACACACACTATAAGAAAAACAATAAATAAAATGATTTTAAAGATGCTTCACACAAGCTACTGCACTCCACTTATTCCAGCCGAACAGACCCATATCTGAGATAAATCATGCAGTTGTTGAATTATCTTTAAGTACTTTATAGCTAAAGTTGTCTCAGAAAAGTTGGTATTGAAATGTGTACATTTTGATCAAGAGTTTGTACACTGCTGTTTGTCCAACATTCGTTTCTGAAATTAAGAGTGTTAACGAGGAATGTTTCTCTCTTTACTGTTCATCAGATATAACTTATATTCGCTGGTGGAAGATTGCTGTGGAGATTTGGTGGCATTCGGCTGCAAAATCTTTAATGAGGTTGGATACTCACTACTGTCCCACTGAACAAAGTGAAATGACATTTTAAGTTATGTGTCAAACACAGAAACATGGGCAGATCTTTAAAATGCTCTCATTTTTTTTTTCGCCTCAGCTTTCTGACATGCTGACATTAGGTTTTGAAGATATGACAGAAAGCAGTAATGTTTCACTCCTGAATGTGTTCTGTGATCCATGAAAGTTGACACATTGTTCTGTTTATACTGCAAAAGTAACTTGAAGTTAACAGACAGAATAAAATACATATTCATAATAAAACATGCATAAAATGACATGCAGATCCGTCAGGTGATAAGGGAATATTCTGTAATATTCAAAGTTAAATATTGAATGGCAAATTAATAGGTTTTTCATTCTGATATTTTGACATTATGATTGGCTTATGATATTACACAACATAATACACTACCCTTTATTACCCAAAGCCCTGAAATACGTGTACCAACATAACAGGGAGGGGTTAAATGTTGTTATAGCTTATGTTATGTTGTTATGTTATTACTATGTAACCCTTTTTGTGATGATGACAAGACAGTTTCTCTCTGAAAATATATGTTAACATTACGTTTAAAAATAAAATCCCTGGCTGTGTTAAAATCAAGGCAAATAATATACATTTATCAAGACATTTGTTTTGAAAGCTAAAATGTTAATGTCTGGGAAAAAAAAGTTTTAACTCACCTAGATATGTCCAGTGTACTCCAGCAAAGGAGAATCCCACAAAAACAAAGTGTATAAACAGAGCAAACAGCTCCATTCTGCAGCTGTGTACGTGTGTAACTCTGTATGTATGTATGTATATATGTATATATGTATATGTGTGTGTGTGTGTGTGTGATTGATTGTGAGACAGAGAGAGGGAGAGAGACAGAGGGGGAAAGAGGCTCAGTCCCGACTCTCTTCAGTTATAACAGAGCTCTCTGCTCTTGACTCAGGCCAAGTTGATTTCCCGCCCGTATTCCGACAAGCCCCGCCCCCTGAGATGGGACTGGCGAGAAGCATCAAAGTCCCAACTAATTATCAGCTGAAACTGTTTAAGCTTCTTTCCCAACATATAAATCTAGTGCTTGGGCTCTGAAAACAAAAATACTGTATCAAAAATACAGTAATAATATAGATTTTATGAAACAACAATAAGAAAACTTGAAAAAAGGACATCCAAATATAATTTAAAACTACTGTATATCATGGTCTCACATAATATTGATGTTTCTTTAATAAATTCATAGAATAATGGTACTTGCGTGCCTTATTTTTATTTTTTATTTTTTATTTTTTTAAACTAGGCTCATTTCTGTTTATTTGGCAGCACGGTGGCACCACAGGTAGCGTCACTGTCACACAATTCTGGGTGCTCGGCTTTCCTCTGGGTGCTCGGGTTTCCTCTGGGTACTCGGGTTTCCTCACACGGTCCAAAACATATGTTGGTAGGTGGATGATCTACTTAAATGTGCCCAGAGGTGTGAATGTGTGAGTGTGTGTCACCCTGTGAAGGACTGGCGCCCCCTCCAGGGTGTGTTCCTTGCGCCTTGTGCTTAGTGTTTCTTGTCAGGCTTTTGACATTCGGTGACCCTGAATTGGATACGCGGTTTCAGAAAAAAAACTGAAAATCCTGCATCCAAACATATTTTTGTGTAAATGATTATATGTTTTTCTCTTTTTTTCATATCACTTATTATAATAATATAGACTGATATTTGTTCCATATGTTTGAACCAATCACACTTCAAGATTTAAAAATACAGTAATCCCTCGCTACTTTGCGGTTCGTCTTTCGCGGATTCACTACTTCAAAGGGTTTTTCAAGAGGGCTTATGGCCGCTATATCGCGGATATTGAGGGAAAATGTAGGAAATCCGTGAAAGATGAATAGCAAAAATATTTCATTAAATCCATTAAAATTTCATAAAATTCTTCTATATTTTTTGCTATTATTAGCCCGTTGTCAGCAAAGAAAAGTGCACAAATCTTTATGAATTCGTTTTCAAATACTTTTCCTCTTCTTTTTAGTTAATTTATTATTCTACATGTTATTAATTTGAATAATGTAGTAGACCCTGTGCATCCTCTTGGTAGCAGATCAAATGCATTATACTGCACAGTAACTTCTTGCTGACATAGTGCGTTGTAAGATGTAAGACCTGTGATTGGGGCGATTGGAGAGACGACGAATGTGATTGGTGCATAGATTAATGCTTTCATCTGCCCCTTTTTGTCTCTCTCTCTCTCTCTCTCTCTCTCTCTCTCTCTCTCTCTCTCTCTCTCTCGATAATTCATTCATACATTCATTATCTGTAACCGCTTATCTATTTCAGGGCCGCGGTGGGTCCAGAGCCTACCTGGATCTCTCGATAATGAACACCCAAAATTTTTTCATGAAATCCTATAAAATATTAATAATAGACACGTTCCTAACCTAAATCACAGCTTAGGAATTACTCTATTAAAGAAACTGCTACGATATCACATGTAGTTCCAACTGAAAAACATTATAGAATGACTGTTTAATGCAAAGGGTGGGTTTTGAACAACACAGGGAGGGTTTTAAAACTCCAAATACTCATTAAATACATAAAAAAAATATCTTCGTGGAAATTCGTTTTTCGCGGGTGGTCTTGGAATGCATCCCCCGCGAAAAACGAGGGATCACTGTAAATGTAAAAGAGTGTATTGCCATTAGCGAAGTGGCCTGTGTGAAATACAGGAGGTCTCAGTGATCGAACAGTGCAGTTCAATGATTTTTACAAAATTTATACATGACATTGGTTTTAAGATTACATCAGTTCATTTTAATATTTTACATCTCCCAACTGTACAGGCGCCTCAATAAAAATAGGATAAAAACAAAACATTTGCAAAACTCAAAACAGTAATGGAGATGTTTATCCGAATGTAGCATAGAATTTCCATGTATTTACCCAATGGTCAATTTCTATTTTACAGAATTGTTTTATTGTACAGAATATTCTTAACCATTTGCCATCAATGAATATGTTTTTCTTACTAACATTTCCTGTAAATGATATGAATTCATTATTCCTGAAATAATGTACAACTTTTAATGTCCTACACATTGATCCTAAAGCAATACACTATTATTTTCTTTAGTGGATCTTCAGTAGTCTTTGGAAAATGTTTTGCATCAAATTAAGGCAATAAACTAACATACAGTGTCATTGAGTCAGTGTTACCTAAAACTAGAAAATAGAACGCAGGATACATCTAGAATGGGGCGGTGCTTTGTCGGAAAACAGGTGGAATAAAAACAACGGCTGCTAGGAAAGACCTTTTGACACAAAACGCCCAAGGCATGTAGAAACACAGCAGTTAGCTGTTTGCCTGTGAGGTGTGTGTTTAGAAACAGATGGAGTTATGTGGAAGAATGCAAAATGCCATGTGTGTTGACACAATAAGTTTATTCTGAAGAGATACTTCATCAGAAACAAACTGTTATTCCAACTTCACTGTGCTGTGTAATCACACTAATCTAACTAATGATAACTAAAGTCGTTTTTTGTCTTCTTGAAAGCACAAAGCAACATCATTAAGAAAGGAATCATAAACAGCCAAGTCAAATTATTTACTCACATCAGCCATCGAGAGACTGAGGATAGTTTAGTGTTTTAGGACAAATATTTGAGGCTCACTGAGAGCTCATTGGTGTTGTGTTTATAACCTTTGGGACTGCACGTCATTAGTGAGTTATTGCTTATACTTTAAACATGTAAACATTTCTGTTTACAATTCTCCCGTATTTTGCTTGCTGTTGTTCATTCAGTGGACAGGCAACAAAACACCCACTATAATAATTAGATGATTTTCATTAAAAGTTTTCTCTCTCTCTCTCTCTCTAAATGCTGTCTCATTCTCACAGCAATTTCTTTAAGAAAGGCAGAGGCTGTTACCATTTAATGATTCTCTTGTTTTTACTAAAACTATACGTCAGACAAGAGCTGACATGTCATCTTCCCTCTATGCTTTTACACAATTCTGACAGATGGAAGCAGACCTGTTCAGCTTGTTCAGTGAGAATTATCTAATTGATGCTTACAGGCAGCAGGTAGTGTCGCAGTCACACAGCTCCAGGGGCCTGGAGGTTGTGGGTTCGATTCCAGCTCCGGGTGACTGTCTGTGAGGAGTTGGTGTGTTCTCCCCGTGTCTGTGTGGGTTTCCTCCGGGTGCTCCGGTTTCCTCCCACAGTCCAAAAACATACGTTGGTAGGTGGATTGGCGACTCAAAAAAAAAAAAAGTGTCCATAGGTGTGAGTGTGTGAGTGAATGTGTGTGTGTGTGTGTGTTGCCCTGTGAAGGACTGGTGCCCCCGCCAGGGTGTATTCCCGCCTTGTGCCCAATGATTCCAGGTAGGCTCTGGACCCACCGCGACCCTGAACTGGATAAGGGTTACAGATAATGAATGAATGAATGATGCTTACAGGGTGGCAAGATATTGGGGGAAAAAAAGATATTGGAATATGTTTTAGTTGTCTGCAAAATCTGCCTTTGTTTAATAGTAAGACCAAAAAGACAAAGATACAGATGTGTTCTGTCCTGTGTGTCTTAAGTCAGCTCCAGACAAGAGCGCACTAGCATCTTTCTGTTTAAATGGTGTTTTTCCTAGTCTCTAACTTGTTCAGTGACTTTTATTTATTACCATCCATTAAAATATCCACCTGCGCCTGGTTTATCACCCTTGTTGTTATCTGATGTGAGTCTGATTTCTTTAATGCTGCTTGATGCTCTGATGCTAAAAACTGGGCCTAATAACGTATTCATTGCTGTTTTTCAGCGGCTTCCCGCCTGCCTTTGCCACTTCTGGTAACTGAGCAAGACTGTTATCTTTACTGGTGTCCTGCTGTTGTTGTGGCTGCTGGCTGTTGCTTGTGATAGCTGCAGGAGCTGGTCCTCATTGCTGTTGCTTGGCAGGTAGCAGTTTGCTAACACTGTTGCTGATGCTGGGGCTGCATGTCATTTGACATTGTTCGGCAGTTTGCAGTCTGCTAAAACTGCCCCTAGGTGTTAATGTTAGCTGAGGGAGCACACCCTCATTGCTGCTGGCTCTGTTGACCGTAGGAGCCCGTCTCCAGCCGACGTAACGCTAATATTTTGCACAGTATAGACATTTAGGCAGAAAAATGATCAGGGATGGCATTGAAACAAGACAAAATGAGAGATCAAAGTGGGAAAGCTTGAGAACAATGTTTTGAGGAGAAAGTGCTATGTGCGCAGTGCTGTATATGTCTACGATATTGGTGGGTGATGCTGTGTAAACAGACTGGTAAAGTGTGGAGAGGGGAGAAGAAGAAGGAGAGTCTGGGGAGTCCATTAAAAGCCTGTGGACGCAGGATCAGTCCATGGCTCTGCCTCGTGTAATATGTGTAAACCAGCTGAAATGTCATTTTTTATTTGAAAAAGCCTTTTCCATCACCCTTTTGTGCATTTGCGATTTAGTGATATTCTAACTTTTCCCCCTCGTCCGAGCATAACACTCTTTTTGCGATATTGTTTCCTTCCCATTAGCTAATGAGTTTTTGAGTGACAACTCAGTGCCCAAGGCATTCGTTGCAGCTCAGAAGCGGAGAGACAGGAAAGATTTTAACATTAAAGAGTTAGTAATTTTACACAAACACAAATTCTCTTTTCGTTTTAAAACGATGAAATACCTGCAAACTCCGACAGTCAATGTATATTGATATTGCCAATGTATATGATATTGAGGTAATGTTCTGTCTAAAACGAAACATTAAAGATTTTACTGTGAGTACAAACCTGTTTGTTTCCAGATACTTTCATTCATTATCTGTAAGCGCTTTTCCAATTCAGGGTCGCGGTTGGTCCAGAGCCTACCTGGAATCATTGGGTGCAAGGCAGGAACACACCCTGGAGGGGGCGCCAGTCCTTCACAGGGCAACACACACGGACACATTTTTTGAGTCGGGGTGTGTTTTTGTGGGGTTTTTTTTGGACTGTAGGAGGAAACCCACGCAGACACGGTGAGAACACACCAAACTCCTCACAAACAGTCACCCAGAGCGGGAATCGAACCCACAACCTCCAGGTCCCTAGAGCTGTGTGACTGCGACACTACCTGCTGCGCCACCGTGCCACCTGTTACCAGATACTGATCCGAGGTAAATGCACACCAATATCTGTTTGCTCAGGATGAAACAGAATAAATGAGCGTTTATTTGTTTATTTGTAAATTATTATTCATGAGTGCTTGAGCCTCTGTTCCAAATCCTATCGTGTACTAACGTAGTGGGTCTTTGCTTTTCCATAATCGCTGTTAGATGGAACAAATGCCCTAATTTTATTTTGAAGATCATAGTTAATCTGTTTTTAACAAATGCCTTATGTGCATTTTGTTACAGGAGGTCTCAGAGAAAAGAGACAAGAGTGTTCCTGCTCATTTAATGAATACAAATTTAATAATGTTGTATCAAACTTCTGCAAAGTCCACTGTCATTTTTGGATTTTGAGAGGAAATGTGAGTGATTATTTATGTGAATCATTAATCATTATGGGGCGGCACGGTGGTGCAGCAGGTAGTGACACAGCTCCAGGGACCTGGAGGTTGTGGGTTCGATTCCCGCTCCGGGTGACTGTCTGTGAGGAGTTGGTGTGTTCTCCCTGTGTCCACGTAGGTTTCCTCCGGGTGCTCCGGTTTCCTCCCACAGTCCAAAAACACATGTTGCAGGTGGATTGGTGACCCACCCCCCTGAATTGGATAAGCGCTTACAGATAATGAATGAATGAAAGAATGATTAATCATTATTAACAATAATGAATTATCAATAATAATGATGATACTAATACTAATATTGATAAACAAAAAGTCAAACTGGGCGGCACGGTGGTGCAGCAGGTAGTGTTGCAGTCCAGGGACCTGGAGGTTGTGGGTTAGATTCCTGCTCCGGGTGACTGTCTGTGAGGAGTTGGTGTGTTCTCCCTGTGTCCACATGGGTTTCCTCCGGGTGCTCCGGTTTCCTCCCACAGTCCAAAAAAAACACACGTTGGTAGGTGGATTGGCGACTCAAAAGTGTCCGTAGGTGTGAGTGAATGTGTATGTGTGTCTGTGTTGCCCTGTGAAGGACTGGCGCCCCCTCCAGGGTGTATTCCCACCTTGTGCTCAATGATTCCAGGTAGGCTCTGGACCCACCGCGACCCTGAACTGGATAAGCGCTTAAAGATAATGAATGAATGAAGAAGTCAAAATGTTTTAACAGTATACAGTTCAAGCAAAAAGAACTATCTGTTTAAATATTATGAAAGAGGAAATCAGAGCTATTCAGCAACGTAAATATTCATATGCGTTATATTCTGCAAACGTGGAGTCCCAAAGCTGAATACACACGCTTGCTGCACTCAGAGTCGTGAACAACGTTCAGGGCACTGAGTTGTCACTCAAAAACTCATTAGCCAATGGGAAGGCACCCCTAAGAAGTCCTGCCCACGCGAGAGCTTTGTGCCAAAACTTCTCGCAGAACTCAGAGCTCACGCACAAAAGTCATGGAGCACAAAGGTCAGAGCTGGATATTTTGTTTGCAAGTTATAAGTTTTACATTTGAGATAAAAAATTTTGTGCAATTTTTTTTGGCACAAATCTGATTCCGTAGACTTTACTCTTTATTGCTGGTTCCTTACAAATATTCATTCATTCATTCATTTATTAAATAACAACAACATAAACCCACCCACACTGAAATGACATATTGTACAGCTCTAATTATTGAGTGTGAAAGTTATTAAGTCATTAATTTAATTACAAAATGTTGTACTATGTGTTAAGAAAGAAACAACATAATGTCACACTTTTGTCCTGTTTGTTTTCCTGCCTTTATCCATGTTTCTCTTGTCAGTTATGTGCTCCTTTAGCACATGGCCCTGTTTTGTTTTGTTCTTGTCTCCTCCTTATTCCCTGACTTGGCTGGTGTTTCTGTCTTATTCCCTTGTTAATGTCTCCCTAGCCATGCCTCTTTCACTCTCACAGGTGTTCTCATATTGCTCATTGAATATAAGCCTTGTCCCTAGTGTTTGGTTTTGTCGGTCATTTGTGTTTTGGTGTTCTTCTCTTTCTTAAGGTCCTTAGGTTTTGATTGTTTGTGTTTCTTTGCCATGTCCTTGCTTCTTAGGTTCTTTAATTTATCTGTTCATTTAGTCCTTGCATAGTCTTTTGTATCCGTCTTTGTATTTGTGGAATTCTAGTCATAGTCAAGTTCAGGTTGTTGTTCCTTGATCCTTAATCTTTGAGTCTCATGTTCCTCAGTCTGTTTCTCATGTTTCTGTGTTTATCCTGTTCATTGTCTCTGGTTCTCTGTTTACTGTTTAGTGCCTTTGCTCTGCGTTTAGCCCCATGCTCTTTGGTTATTCCCTTTTGTCTTGGGTTTAGCCATGTTATTCACTGTTTTACCTCCTAGTTATCCTTTGTGGTTTTCTACTTTTGTTTTTGTTTCTTGGTCCCCTGTTCTTTGTCTTCCTTGGTTTGAGTCCAGCATTTTGTCTATTGTTTTACCTCTTCGTTCTAGTGTTTAATTTATTGGTTCTCTGTACTGTTTAGTTCTCTACCCTCTGTCTCTTGTATAATACATGTTGGCATCCTTGCGTGTACATCCGCCTCAGTCCTCCTTACACAACGTCTTTTATGAAGTGACATGTTTATGGGTAGCTTTAACAAGTCTTGGATTTATAGTGTGAACTCATCTTTCACTATTCAAAATTAACTGACTGTGTATTCAATATTTGGCTTATGCAGTTCTGTTTTTTTTAATGTGTTGGTGCTTGAGCTATGCTGTTTTTAGATACTAGGATCAAGCAGTTGCTAAAAATTGGTGTATAAATTAATGTATTGTTATTAATATATGCTTTTTTTTTAAATCAACAGCTTATTATATAATTTCACCACACATTACACAGACCTTGGCCCAGCAGTGGTGTTCAGATGCGGAGTATATGGGTTTTAAGTTAACTGCTTTGGTTAACATATATATATATCTTTTGTTTGCTATTAATTTACAATAAATCTTGAAACGTGGTCTTCTGTTGGAACCATGTTTGTCTTTGTCTTCCACATGTTCCTGTCCTCAAAGTCCAAGTCCTTGTACATCATACTTTTCCACCCCCTCCTGTCTCAAGATGATGGTCAAATACATGAATGGGACTATCTTGTGCTTTTGTCTACTTTGCTGGCAGAAATGGTACAATCTCTCTTTTGCTGACCACCACTGACTTTCTCAGATAATGGAACATCCAATAGCTGGCACAGTGCCACATATCTGCTGAGCTTGTGTCCATCAGGGTGCTCTTTTGGGCCAGTACTTTGCATCTAAACTCTGTGCTTGGCTGTCTTTTACTTCTGCATATAGATGACACTTGCTGTTGACTGCAGGCCCATGCGGCATTTCATGTGGTGTCATATTTCCTGATTTTTATTACTGATGAGACTCTTGGTTTCACCATTGGGTTTTTGTTTATGTGGTTATTTTTTATCATTTATTTTGTCATGGTCTTATTCACACATATCTTTGAGATCTGAAGCAAGAGTATAGCTTGATATATATATTTTTTTCTGTCACAGATGAAAGTTTTAAACATGGTTTGCCTCATTGTGTAAACCCTGTGTTGTCACTAAACTGGCCTATTATGCAAGTTGATTACTTAATGGCCACTTTGTCTGGAAATTGAATAAATGACAGAACGTCTCAGACGTCTGTACTGAACGCGTGTGTGTGTTCCTTGCGCTTTTTCTCTTGAAGATTATGGATGCCAATCACTGCAGCAGAGGTGTAAGAACATGCACTTATAGTGCTCTTTGTGGTTGGGCTGTTAAGAGTAGAACAGCTGATAGTTCAGACACTGACCTAATGCTCCAGTAAAAGCAAACAGACCTTTCATTTCAGGATGATGTCATAAGCTAAAATTAAGCAACACTTCATGGAACGAGCCAAAATAAATTTGTTGTGTCTTTGTCGGATATATTCTGATTGGGTGAAATTTATTGTAACCCTCTGCATTTATTGTGAGAATAAATATGATCAGACTGAATGATAGACAACCTCTACATAAATCTACAGGGTGGGTCAAATGTCACAGAACACCCTTTATCTGAATACCCCAGCAAGTAATGCGTGAGATATCTGGAACATGGCCGCCATATTGGATCATGGGCAAGTTTTTCCAATGGGAGGGTGGTCATGTAGCATACAGTGTGAAATACTGGGCACAAACTGATGTTGCTTCAATCAGAAGATATATGTAAATGAGTCATTTGTGCAACACCAGCATACAACATAAAGCAATGAGTTTAAAATGGCCTCTTTCTGCTGGTCAGTGTATATAAGGACTGTATGGATTGGTGATTAAATGAAATGGTGTGAAATATTGACAGTTTACACACTACATCAAAAAAGTGAGGACATTGGGGTTTTCTTTAACATGGGGACTTCAAAATGGTCCATTACACTCTGGCATCCAGCACGTGCTCTACGTGCAGTAGAGAGCTTAGGGGGCAGAGCAGCTCTAGGCTAACCACACACACTTGATAAAAGAGATGCTGTTGTGTTGTGTTGTTGTTATTTGTTGTGGTTTTGGTAGTTTGGCAGTGTTGTGTGTTTAGTTTAGTTTGTTGTGATGTTTTGTATTCGAGGATGAGGGTTTGTGGTGTTGTCTGGTAAAACGCTGTCTTCTATTTTCTCTCTCCAAATGGCAGCTCATCAGTATATAGTGTGTGTGCTGGTGCTGGGTGTGGCAATGTATTGTTTTTTTTTTATGGCATTTCCAGGGATCGCTTGGTGATAAAGAAAAAGAAAGATATTGATATCATCTCAACCATATACTTATATAACCTATAAAACAGTTTATTCCTTTGTCTGTGTAAACACAGTGCAATAAACATATGATTTTTAATTTACAGCCGTTGAATAACACACAGCGTAATGAAATAAACATTAGAACTCACCTTGAAGGCCCTTTACGTTCCTTATTTTATGATTATTCTTTTGTGAAATGGTAAAATATATGCTCTATATTGGGTAATTCACTGAATCCATCGGTAGCTTCATCATCTTGAATCATCCTCTTATTTTAATGAAGCATTATCTCAGTTGAACACGTTTTGACAACTGACCTTTCTGCTAGAAATCTGTGAAGTGCTGAAGAATGATTTGTACTGTAGGTGCTGTGTTCTCTGAGCGGATTTATCAGAGGTCTGCGAGCGTGTTCATGTAAAAGTGGTATTCAAAGAGAATTCAGTCAAAATCTGGTGATGGAAATTTCTTTTACACTATCAAAGTTTTTTAAAAAACTACAAAATTATGTATTTTATTTTCCCAAAACAACTTTGCTCACTGGAGCGGCACGGTGGTGCGGCAGGTTAGTCACACAGCTCCAGGGGCCTGGAAGTTGTGGGTTCGATTCCTGCTCCGGGTGACTGTCTGTGAGGAGTTGGTGTGTTCTCCCCGTGTCCGCGTGGGTTTCCTCCCACAGTCCAAAAACACATGCTGGTAGGTGGATTGGCGACTCAAAAGTGTCCGTAGGTTTGAGTGAATGTGTCTGTGTTGCCTTATGAATGACTGGCGCCCCCTCCAGGGTGTATTCCCGCCTTGCCCCCAATGATTCCAGGTAGGCTCTCGACTCACCGCGACCCTGAACTGGATAAGGGTTACAGATGATGAATGGACTTTGCTCACTTGCGTATTTTGGCTCTGTTTTGTGGTCAAACAAGCCTCCTTTCACTTGCTCTTCGGGCTCATTTCTTTGACTGTTTATCTCGTGTGAGTCAGATCAGTTCATATCCCCCATATTCAAGGATACACCTCTTCTTCCATCCCGTACGTTTCAGTGCTAAACAGATCAGCCCTCAATCAGTTGGGTACTGAGTTGGGTAACTCCAAATTAAATCGGCAATTTGATTAATTAAAACTGTTCAGTACATTTCGTCGTAAATATGATTGATTGAGAATGAGGATAATAATATGACATCATAAAACAAACTCTTACATAACTATATAATAATAAACTACAAAACAAAAGCCTGCGTACATTAAATGTACGTTATTTTACAGTCTATTATTGGTCATATGTATTTTAAATATCCTCATATTTTTGACTGGTGTCTTACAGGAAAGACTGAAAAATGAATGAAAAAAATCCGTACACACAAAAAGAATCATAAAACTCTGGGTTTATGTCTGTTATAATTACTGAGAAAAAAACACGGAAGTTTGAATGAACTGCACTTCCTCTCCGCATTTCTGAGCAGCTGTGTTTCTCTAGTGGGTGGGGGCTCCGAGTAAATGCTCAACAGGAAATCCCTAACGCGGTGCTGTTTCGGAGCAGACGCCAGATGGCGCAGTTACAGGGTAGTATTTTTTCTCAAGGTGACCCACTGCGGCAGGCGGCCATGGAGGATGCGGGAATTTGCACACCCCCATCATCACGTACAGCATCACTGAAACCACACAGTGATGTAGAGTCCCAGCTCTTTCACAGGAGCTAATGGGGAATTACCTTGATTTTCTATGTGGAAAATCTTACTCAAAATGGCATGCCCTGGATGAATGTACAAAGTTGCCTACAGACACTTCTCATCGACTGCCCTCTTTCTACTCTTTCAGAAGGGTGTTTAAACTGAGGAACATTTTGTAAAAGGTTTTCAATATAAAAACCTTAATAATTTACAGACCAAACACTGCCAAATGCCAATATTTTTGATTGATTTTATATGAATAAATGTGTGTTCTGTGCACAGTTGTGTATTTCTCATATCCTGTGGGGATAAATAAACCCTTAGAGAATGTTGCTTATTATTATTTAAATATATTGGCTGCTTTTATGTATTATTTCCTATATTGATATTTGTTCATCTCTGGTAATAATAATCCTGTACTGCAAAATCTATGGTCTCTTATGCTGAACCGAGTCATATAAATCCATTTTATACATCCCAAAAATATGGTATATAAATCTGATCAGACACGTGAGGGAACTGAGCTATTTAAAGTTCACCCATTGCACAGCTTGTGTAATCTCCATCGATCCGTCATGGAGTTGCTCCACGAGTCTAAGGTCACTTTGCCCAATGCCAAACTCGTACTACAGGAATATAAATCCTTCTCTGTGGTGATGGAGGCTGAAAAGAATGAGTCTGAATGGCGTTTGTGAATGATCCAGGTCTAATCACCAGAGCTCAATCAAGGAGCTCTCATTAATGCACCTGTGCTTACATTCAATCATCGTCACAGAAATGTTCTAACGCTTAGCGCAAAGGGCAACATCTGCCTGTATATACCCATCATTTCAAAAGCAAAGTTGGATAAGCAGGTGTCCACATATTTCTGGCTGTACAGTGATGGATGAAGGGAAGTTATTGAAGACGGAAGTAGCGAAGAGTCACAGTGACGCAGCGCTGCTTTGTAGCTGCCGCACGTCACGTACACCTCTCCGCAGTACAGACCTCAGTGGAAAACTCCAGATTTACAGCACATATCACATGCCGTAAAGCCTTGTCCCCGCATATTCAGCTATTTGGCGTAATCTAGTAACCAAAAACAATAGGGTTTTATTCTAAACACTGAACCTGTGTGGTTTATAATGAGTTGAAGTCGTGATTGCAGCTGACGTACGTTTCTTCAGACACGTGCCGCTGCCAGCCGCGTGAGGACAGTGCGTCCAATCAGAATACGGGAAACTGGTCACGTGGGACATCCCTGAGCGTTTTTCCCTCCCCCCGCCCTGCGGTTCACTGAGCTCGCTGCAGCGGCGTAGAGTGAGGACACAGCTTCCCTTCCACACTGCCACACAAGGTGAGAGCACCTTTGCTAGCTAACTGTTCTTTAAGAAATATTTTTACCTCTGACTGCTTTGGTTAACTTAAAACACGAGGCTTGATATTGTTCAATGTACCAAGTATTCTTAAATGGTTAAATTTCTGCACATATCAGGATGGAGTGTCAAATTTGAGTCATAACTTTTATCTGATCCTAAAATCTGTTTTTTGTTTGTTTGTTTTTTGCTTTTCTCCCAAAATTAAGTTTTGACTTGGGTTTGTCTCAAGTTCCCTGCTCCCTATCTAGTGCACTACGCTGAGTTATGAAACTGATTGATCGTCTTCCAGCGGTACACTAAATGTTGATTAAAGGCCAGTTGGGATTTGACCATAGGATGCTTGACGCCTTGGTCGCTTTCCACGAGTCCTTTAATGCACACTGTGTCTAAAAGTCGATGTTTCATGACCTACGCAGTGCGCTACATAGGGAGTGGAGTCATTTGAGACTAAGCCCTTTTTTTTAGGTAGTTCTACATCTAAACCAATGTCGTACGAAGACCTCAAAATGATACCTTACCCGTACAGGTGCCTTCATTTATATTGTGTGGCAGAACTAGCCATAAGTAGTTCGGCCTTTGATGTTATAAGGGTTTTGAACGCGGCCTCATGCGAGTGACTCATGATGCTCTTATCCGTTTCCTGTGAGAGTAACTTATCACACACTCGTTCTGAATTTTAGCCTCCCGGATGATATTTTAAGTGCTAATGCTACTCTCCGCTCTGTCCATTTATGGCCTGTTTGAGAGGCTAAACTGTCTCATAAACGTTAGCGTGTGGCGTTTAGAGGAAGCTACCCAGAACATTCTGGAATTGTTCTCTCAACGGTTTTCGAATGTCTTATAAACCCTCAACGTTCCATAATGTAATCGCTATTGAGTTGTAACGTTACTGTTGAGAGCGTCCGATTTTCTAACGTATTTCTCCATCTAGTTGCACACCAAGAGTATTTCCTCATTCATTTGAATCGTGTGCGCAGTTCCGTACACTGCGCTGAAGAGACTCTCGAGTGATCCTAATGACATTGAGGTTTAGCCGTGGGCCTGTAGTAGGAGGGCGTGTGATGTACTAAAATAACGTCCTGATTTTTGAGGATTGACTTTGTACCCTTTTAAATTGTGCCAGATTTGCTCAATCTTCGCCTGCAGTGAGAATTTTAGCATGGTCTCTATGACCATAGGCTCGTCCTACTGCCTGTGGGCCCTGGTTATAACAGTTCACAGCGGGAGCATTTGTTGCTGTCTGTCTCTGCGCTAACTCAGCCTGCTGTGCAATGCTTGGTGGTTATTTCCACTGACATTTAAGGCCACAGGTTTTTCGATTGGTCCAGCTAAAGTACAAGTGTATGCTGTATATCTGAGTGCAGCGTCGCAGGCTCTTTTGAGCGTGTGATTTCAGTTAATGCAATATTTCTTGTTTTCTCTTCTAGTTATAACGAGAAATGTGCTTTTCTAAGGGGTATTTTGAATGTCCCTACTGTGGGACTATTAACAGATTAACTTATCATTTATTGTTTAGTCCATGAATGGCTTTTTATAAATGGCACATTACTGGTGGTGTGCACTGCATTTCCATTTTTAAAATGTAGTTTAAAAGTCACAACAAACTACGTGTGTGTTATGGCGTGACCCTCAGCAACCCTGAGCTGGATACGCAATTACAGACGATGAATGAATGCTTCCATGCATCAAAAATGAGCCCTGGTGTTCAGCTTTTGTCGTAAAGGTCAAATAAAATGTGTACTGTTACTTGGTGTCTATCAGTGTTGTTAATGCATATGATTGCAGTATGTCAGTTGTATTTAAAGGCCCAAACTCATAGCTTTTTTACCAGAATTCTCAGAGACAATGTATTAAAAGTAGATTAGAAGAGTACAAAACTTGTATCATGCATGTCTTAAACTGGGGCTGAACAAAATGGCAACTTGACTGGAAACGTGCGTGCTGATGTAACTCAGGGAAAAGACTACTGTCACTGACTCGATCTGTGTCAGTAGTTTCTTTACTAGGGTGACTCACGTCTAGGCTGAACTGAGTCATCATGCCTTTTTTTCCCCTTCTCCTTATATCCTACTCTTAAAGAAATCTGAACTGTTCAAATTTTATTTTTAAAGATTGTTCTTATCTTAATTGCTGTATGTTTTGCAGATCCAGCAACATGTCCATCCTTAAGGTCCAGGCTCGTGAGATTTTCGACTCCCGTGGAAACCCCACAGTGGAGGTCGACCTCTACACTAAGAAAGGTAAAGGTCAAAATTGAGGTGTTAATTTTTCAACCTATTAAGGCAAACGTGTGCTAGTGCCACAATGCAGTTGCCGATGTGGTGTTAGCATCATGCAAGTCTCAGCCACAGACACTCTTCTCAAAAGCTGGCAGTGTGTTATTGGCCTCTCTGCCAGTTGTATTCTGATTTGACTCCATGTCGTGCCAAAATAGCAGGTTTGTGATGGGTCCACTTATGAGTTAAATTTCTGTTCCTGCAGTAGTAGGTGGTTCTTGGCAAAAGGTACCTGTCTCTATGCAAGACTAGCATCGTGCCAAAAGTAACACACAAATTCAAGGAACACCCCCCCCCCCACACACACACACACACACACTCTTCTATTAGCCCAATAAACCTTACCTTGTTTAGTCTAGTTGTCATAAACATTATGTTTTATTCCTCTTGCTTTAAACAAAACTTGCATTAACCATACACTTCTCACAAGGACCAACCAGTTATGTTTAGCGACTTGGTGCATTTAAATTCTGATAGTGACATTCTTGACTTAACTTATCCCTACATTCACTCTGTCGGGCTTCACTCAGGTTTAAAGTAAAGAGTTCTTCTAAAGTACCTGGTATAATCATTATAACAGCATCAATACTGACTGATGTGTTGGCACTGGACACTTCAGTGTTTCAGACGAGTGTGCCATCAAAACTACGCCTCATCAGTGTGGTGTCCAGTGGCCTGGAAGAGGGAGATCAGGTGGTAGAAGTTTAAATATAGCATTTGTAATTGTATACCGCTTGGGTTGTGTTGCATCTCGCTGGAAACTAACCATGCAAATTTCATTACTGCATTAGTGGTGTACAGTAGGAAAATGATGTTATGAATAACTTATTTTAATTTGAGTCCAACTTAATAGATACATCTGCTTTTTTTAAAACCACTGAACATGTGCTGTAATCTCAAGCTCTTTTAGCACTTTCATGCTGGGCTAATGAGAACAATGCAGTAGTTTAGCCTATACTAATGACCAGACTGTTAATGAAGTTGGTTCATTCATACGTTTTCTGTTCAGTGTCACAGTGGGTCCTGAGAGTACCAAGATTACAGGGTGCAAGGCTGAAACGCTCCCTGGGCAGGGCTCCAGTCCATCACAGTAATGAAGCTCAGTGAATGGCTATTAGTGGAAACATGACTTCCATGCTGCCAAACGTCCTTGCACAATGTACTGGAAACAGCCGCCCTTTTTCCTGAAATTTAATTGATTGGTTAGCTGAAATGTTTGCAGAGATGTATGGATTTTATAGATTTTTTTGTTTGTTTTAAATAGTTAAGCACATCAAATATTGCAAGATCTGAATATTGCATTCAGATTAAATGTTAAGTACATATTGATTTGAGAGCAGAAGCAACCCCTTTTTAATACAATAGTTTATTTTTAGAGCCCTTTAAGGTTTTTTTAAGATCCTGCTAACCTTCCACATTGTAAGGCTCATGTGTTGTTAATCTTACTGATAGAAACCTTCAACACTATGAACATTTAGTATGCAGCAGGAGCTCTGTCAACTTCATTAATGACCAAGAATATTGATATTTATAATCTTTGACTTATTTGCCTAAGTGGTACCTACTTTAAGATTTTGTCTGCATGGGTATACTTCTCAAATATAATTCCTTTTGCTCAAAACGGTCATCACATTACAGGATTAGTGCACCCCTGACTGTCATGGGTGCCCCAGTTAACAATACATGTTGTGAATAGTCAGACAATGGCTTTATGGTGCTGATAATGATTGTTTTTGAAAGCTGAGACACATGGCCCAAATTGCTGATGTCTTTGGCTAAGCACTAATCCTCTTTGATCTCCTGGCTCTGTTCTGATTTTCACTTAGATGAGCACACTGAATTACATTTTTGCACATGCATATTTGTCACACATGATTGAGTCAAAAAGGGTTGACATGCAGGGCAAATTCAAATTTGACTGCCCTGGGGTCAGGGGTGGGGCATACAACTGTCCTTGTAAAGCATTACACCCTTATTACAGATTTCTGGGTCCTGAATCTCTACACTGCTGATGCTATTATGTAACTTCTGCAGTATGAGGAAGGGGTGGGCTTTATGTAAATTCCTTATGTCAGACATTGTGATGTCACAATGTACTCCACTAAACAAGGGGCATACTGGGAAATGGTCATCTGGATGTCTATAGAGGCTAAGATTTTAACTATGTTTATGTATTTTCTTGTCTTTGCTAAGGTCTCTTCAGAGCTGCAGTGCCCAGTGGTGCTTCCACTGGCATCTATGAGGCCCTCGAGCTCCGTGACAATGACAAGACACGTTATCTTGGCAAAGGTGGGATCAGAAATCAATGGAAATAAATAAATAAAAAAACACTAACAGTTGATAGGAGGAATGAGATTTTGGAACTTGATTTAATTTAGTTTACCAGAGATCTATTTTATCATTTGGACATAAATGACCATCTTAATTGTGCAGTTTTTAAATATAATTTATGGGTCTTATGGTTAAAGGCTAATCTCGTTTAACTCTGATATCTGTAATTAGAAATGGTTCAAACGTAGATATAGCTGCCTCTGTTCTAGAAACCCAGGCTTAATTGAATTACTACCAGAGATATTAAAACTCCTTAGCATTCTTCATTCTTTCTCCTTTCTCGGTCTCTTCTGACCCACAGTCTTTCCTTTTTCTATCAGGGGTGAAAAGAGCTGTAAAATATGTAAATGAATTCTTGGCCCCAGCTTTGTGTAATCAGGTAAATGTGTGTGACGTAACTGAAGCGAGGGTTTTCTCCCCCTTGCGATAATGAGCATGAGGTGTTGGATTTGCTCTCACAACTAACCTCCAGTAGGCATTCAAAGATTATCACAGACGTCCAGAGAAATACTCATTCTTCGTATGTACTAAATATCTGCCATCAGAAGGGCCTGTTCTGTGATTGTCTAGTGCCAGCTCTGCATGTTTCCCCTCCACATGGGTCAGTGATGGTCTGCTTGTCCCTTGCAGGTGTCTCAAAAGCCGTTGAGCATATCAATAAAACAATTGCACCTGCCCTGGTTAGCCAGGTAGGAATATTTATTTTTTGACTAACAAGTTTGCAATTTTAGCTTTAAAAACAGGTATTGTGTAATGTTTAAGGTGATAATAGTTGTTTTTCCTTTGAAACAGTTGTAGGGGTCATCTTTGGACAGCTTGTCTGTTTTCATGTCATTACTTGATGCTTTGCCCTGTGTTATGACAATAATATTGTAAACGTGCTTAGATTATGCAAGCTGTAATTTTGATCAGAGTTATGCATGTGACTTTTTTTCTCCCCTTAATCTCATTGTTTTGCACACTTTAACAAGCCTTTTGCTCATGCTCTTAACTTATTTTTAACCTTGAATGTTGCCCTAAGATCTGATATGGATTACTTTTATGGCTTGTCTCTTATCAAACAGAGCGTGTCCGTCTTGGAGCAGGAGAAGATTGACAAACTGATGCTTGATATGGATGGTACAGAAAACAAATGTAAGCAGATCTTGAGTCTCTATCAATATTATGAAATGTTAAATAAATGCAGATGAAACAACTGTACAAGGTTATATTGTTCCAGCTTTTAATTTGTTGGCCCTGCTTTTTAAATCTTCAGCAAAGTTTGGCGCTAATGCCATCCTGGGTGTGTCCCTGGCTGTGTGCAAGGCTGGAGCTGCCGAGAAGGGCGTCCCACTCTACCGCCACATTGCTGACCTTGCTGGAAACCCAGAGGTCATCCTCCCCGTCCCTGTAAGATCTTGTTGTGATATTTCTGTCCTTGTGTTACTGCCAGAGAAATATTTCCACTCTTCTTTGTGGCTTGTTCTTTTGCCGTTGTTGTGGGACACAAGTTCTGGCACCACATTAATAGAGTCGTTTGTGCTCCGAAGGCCTTCAACGTTATCAACGGCGGTTCCCACGCTGGTAACAAGCTGGCCATGCAGGAGTTCATGATCCTGCCTGTTGGGGCCAGCAGCTTCAAAGAGGCCATGCGTATTGGTGCCGAGGTCTACCACAACCTGAAAAATGTCATCAAGGAGAAGTATGGCAAGGATGCCACCAATGTGGGAGATGAGGGTGGCTTTGCTCCCAACATACTGGAGAACAAGGAAGGTGAGTGTCCCCTCCCCCCACCACCTGTATGGTGAGATTGGTCTCAAAATACTCTGCAGATGTGTAAATATTAAACACGATTCACAGATGAATACATCCCAATCTGTCTCTCGGTCTGCAGTTTGTACAGTTACATTCATAAATACATGTTTGGTT
This sequence comes from Hoplias malabaricus, assembly GCF_029633855.1. Lineage (NCBI taxonomy): Eukaryota > Metazoa > Chordata > Actinopteri > Characiformes > Erythrinidae > Hoplias > Hoplias malabaricus. Next base: position 48,631,507 of record NC_089804.1, read on the forward strand.
TTCATGGATAACATAATTTCATATGAAAATAAACAATTTTTAAATTTACATTGAATATATCTGTAAAGTCAGTCTCAAATTTGAGATGTATTTGTAAATTGTAGAATCTTCATTTGTGGCTCAAGTCACTCATGTCCTCTCTCAGGTCACATTTCACCTGATCCAAATACAAATGTGACCATGCCACCATTAGACACAGATTGGGGTGAAACATTTGTATATTAATATTTACGCCTCTGTAAGGTATTGAGACTAATCTCTCTCCATGCTCCTGCTGCAGTGTAATACCACATACAACCACTAGTCCCAGTGTGCACAACATTGCTGAAAGGCAAATAATGAATGGAAGTCTTGCTGCCAGGTAGTAGTTTAGTTTTGCCTCCCAAAAAATGTTTTTAATCATGAGAATTATTTAAATCAAGGCAGATTTAGTTCAGTACAGTTGTCTCCTTCTCTCTCCCCTTAACTACACCTTCTGCATGAGACCACCCACCACATGCTGTGAGTTTACCCCAGGCACTAAATTTAGGGACTTAAATGGGGGAATTCCTTCCCTGAGGCAGCAGATGGTTTCTACATTTAGTCCTGGCCCCTGAATGGCTGTAGGCCGGCCAGGTACCTGCACTATGACCTGCTCTAGGGTACATGTGCTGAGTGTGCAAAATGCCTCTCCAATATTGGGCCTCCATTATCAGTTGAACTTCACCCTGTTCTACCTACTTTTTATTTTTTTCCCCTCCCCCCACCACAAGTTCATTTTGTGAGGATTAGTTTTGCAGATGCATTTTCTTTCTATTCTAGCTCTTGAACTGCTAAAGAACGCCATCGGCAAGGCTGGCTACACTGACAAGATCGTCATTGGCATGGATGTGGCTGCCTCAGAGTTTTACAAGGGTGGCAAGTACGATCTGGACTTCAAGTCACCTGATGACCCCAGCCGCTATATCACTCCTGACCAGCTGGCTGACCTCTACAAGAGCTTTGTGAAGGATTATCCTGGTCAGTTTTCCTAAGCTATTGAACTAATGGCACTGTATAATGGTGGTTTTTGTGTCCCCCATGGTCTATTCACAGCTTGCCGTCAGCTAGTCTGAGATGTGACTTGTGTATATTTAGACCCTGATTCACAATGTATTGTCAATCCGTTGTAGCACTCCTGATATGAAGTCTTAATTAATCTGGGAATGTTAAGGCTGTACTCACTTTGTATGTTTCTTAGAGCTTATCTTGACCAACTACTGTCAAAGACTTGAGTAGCCCAAGACTTTAATTGGTTAACAGCCTGAAGCCAATTAACTGAGCCATGCTAATGTGCTCTAACCCATCACTACATGGCTCTGAACTCTCACTGTAGCCTGGGGGTTTACATGTGATCTGTTTAGCTTTAATGGAATGCTGCCCTCAATATACTAGATGTAATAGCTATTTAAAAGTTGTCTCTCTTGCGTTTTGAGATGCAGTTGGATCATCTACTAGCAGAATGAATAAGGGTAACTTGTCTCTGTGTGTGTTCAGTTGTCTCCATTGAGGATCCATTTGACCAGGATGACTGGGAGGCCTGGTCCAAGTTCACCGGCAGCACGAGCATCCAGGTGGTGGGTGATGATCTGACTGTGACCAACCCCAAGCGTATTGCTAAGGCTGTGTCAGATAAGGCTTGCAACTGCCTGCTACTTAAGGTCAATCAGATCGGCAGTGTCACAGAGTCCCTGCAGGCGTAAGTGGCCACAAACTGGTTGTACACATAATTAAAAGTACACGGAGCTGTGATGCTCAACCCAGTGTTTTTGTCTCCCCCTCCGCCCCCACCTCGTCTTCTCTGTTTCTCACTCTTTAGCTGTAAATTGGCCCAGTCCAACGGCTGGGGTGTGATGGTCAGTCATCGTTCTGGAGAGACTGAGGACACCTTCATTGCTGACCTTGTGGTTGGCCTCTGCACTGGCCAGGTGAGAGTACAACATATTTAAGTTGATTCATTTCAAGCCCCAAGTGGTTTGGGATGGAGTTTTGTTGTTCAAATGAAGGAAAAATGTACATAGTCTTACATGTATGTGTCTGTCGTAGATCAAGACTGGAGCCCCCTGCCGATCAGAGCGTCTGGCCAAGTATAATCAGCTGCTAAGGTGAGGTCACCATCTGCTACTCTACAAACAATGGATCACTTGTTTCTATGTCATACAACTCCCATGTAGCAGCATAAGGTTTTTATTGCTCACAGCTTTTATATAATATTTCTATAGTGTTAAGTTTGCTCATCATACAATGAGCCTTTAAAATCTCTCCAGTTGGACAATAGCAAATTTAATTATTGTTGTGGTTCAAAACCACTTAAATTCATACTTGGTAGAGAAGAAACAGGAATGTTTAAATGTAATCCTTGTGTACCAGAGAAATTCCAGCAGTTATGCAACAAATTCACAACATAAATAAAATAAACACCATAAAGGAAGTCGATTGATTAGGTCTGGCACAACCTAGATTTCATTGTTTAAAAGTTTACAACACTGTTTTGAATTGACTCTGCAGGATCGAGGAGGAGCTTGGAGACAAGGCCCGCTTTGCTGGCCAGAACTTCAGGAAGCCCATCTGAGGAGGAGGCCTTTTCTTGGGCCTTTGTCTCTACCACACTCTCACACCCACACATAGAGCCACGCAAAAATCTCTCTCTCTCCAGACCGGAGGGTGGTTGGAAATGCATTGAAATTCAAGGTCCAAGTCTGTAGGCTATGGCACACCGCTTCTGTGCCAACAAGTACTCCCATCCTTCTATGCTTTGGCACTCAAATAGCACTGGTCCTTTGTGTCTTTCTGTGAGAGATTTTGTTTTGCTTCTTGTAAGTTGTAGTGAATCTGGTCCTCTTGAGTATTTTAGTAACCAATTGTTGTTCAGTGTGCTAAGTACGTACATTGTGTTGCCTTTTGAAAATCTGTTGCTGTAAAGCGTGGCATACCAACAAATAAAGTATACCCAAGTGGAAGAGTGCTCGGATAGTGTTTGGTGATTATTTATTATTATTTCTCCTCTCCTCACCCCATGATCATGTGGCTGCAATTTAATTTTACCAGTTTATTCTAAAGAGAGCGGTGTTTAAAAAGGGCATCAGCACAAACTCATACAATAGACTGTTTACTCAGAGACCTGTTTGGCAGTAACATGAGATCAGAGGAAAATAAACCCTGATGTTTGATTCAGGTAAGGAAATATATCCTACTGGAGGCTGTGGAGTGTAAAGTACAGGCAACAATGGTTGCCTAGGTAGTTCACATAATCCCTCACACAAGCGTGCCAAATGAACACTTTCTGGCTTTGAGGTGATGTTAAAAGGTGAATGAGAAACTTAAGGGGTCTAGTACTAACGAGTGTTTCATTTTGGTTATGGTGAGGGGGGGCCTCTTTTCATTGTCAAATTGTTACTGTGGTGGTACACCTAGGGTATATTTTAATACCCTTTTAATTAGGGAACATGAGGTACAATTATTACAAATGTAGATCTTTATACACCCTGTTTCATACCTCAGACTAACAAGCAAGCTTGGTCTTCTGCAAATTAGTTTTAGGCTCATTTGTGAATTCCCCTGAGCACTGCATTCTTTGTCCACACTCTTAGAGTTATAAACGCTGGGTGTGCACAGTGGAATGACTGTGTGCACATTTTAAGTAACTGAATTAACTAATCAGCAGCATCAGCAAACTTGGTGGACATAGTTTAACACACAGTTGATTACAATATTTATCTCTAGTCATGTGTGCCACCTAGTGGGCTGTCTAGGCTCTTTTAGGCTTTATGAATCTAATAGCATCTAAAATATTTCAAAACCTTTCGTTCTAAAATGAGTTTACACTTGATTTCTACGTATTTCTAAACATCTACCAATCAACAGTATTTTTAAAACATTAGAAAAGTTATTTCGAATTTAACTCTATATATGGGCTTTTATTTTATTTTTGCTTTTTAGGGCTTTTATTTTGCATTGGTTTATTCAGTTGCATCTAATTCAAATTAAAAATATGATAGTGGTTCATTAACATTGATCAAGTTAAACCCAACTCCTCTTCCACACTCGTCTGTGCGTCTGCACTGCCCTCTGCTGCACGTCTAAAGTATTGCAGCATCATGGAAGTCATACTTGTTTTTAGTGGATCAACAGTTCTGAATCTGCTAACGTTTGCATTGTCTACATAAACACGCAGTTCAGTAAACATGGACCTCTATGGCAATGATTTATCAGTTCTCATAAATATAGAACACATTGTTACATTTCTAGAGACTAACTGTGTTGCACATAAAACAATAAGTGGTATTTAAGGGAACAATCATCCATTTTCTAATCATTCTGCTTCATGAAACGGCTATTGTACTGACCCCTTGTGGCCTGAATGGATCACTTACATAACGTTTGGTGTTTTCCTGATGATTTATTTTTGGTGCAACCATTATATTTATAAATAATAAATTATTTTAATTATTAATTATATTATTATAATATCTCAGGTAAAATCACTCAGCGCTAACTCCATGCTAGCACTGTAGGGCGGAGGACTAATGACTTGAAATCCACAGTCACACAGAGCCCAGTGCTCAATTTGCTTCAACATACTTGTGTTTCTCAAAGTGGTTTAGGTTTATAGTGATTGTAACAATATTAATGATCGAAATTAGCTGATTTATTCTTAATATACATCAGAAAGTGTGACCTCTTAAAGCCATTATAAAAACACCTGCAGGTAGATTAGCAGATTTTATACAGACAGTGTTACAGCTGCTTTTGTATCTTCAGTAAGAGGTTGTTTCAGAAGGATATTTACTGTCAGTCTGCAGAAGCAATGCCCAGTTACCATCATTTGTACAATCCGTTTATTGTAATGTTTTTACAGTCTAAATGTTCTATGACAAATTCTAACTATCTATTATAGTTATACTATTATTTCCAGCACATTCTTTCCTTTAAAACATTCACTAAAAAAGACATTCTGGTTTTCTAGAGAACAGTATTTCTCTAATGTGGAGAAATGCTGTTCCCTCTGCTTTGTTTATGTTCAGAAGCTCTGCGTCTTTTAAGGTTAAACGGTATGTTTAATAAAAAACACTGCTGTTTGCATGTGGCTGATGTTTAAATTGTCTGTACATTTGTATTCACTCTTTGATTAACCACAGACACTAAGCCATGTCCTGAATTTGAAAGTTTTTTTGAATAAGATCCAGAAGTTTAACAGGAAGGAGTCTTGGAAATGTATTGTACAATCATTATTTCATAGTTAATGATGTAGTGAGGTCATCTTCCTATTGCTGCAGTAAAAGTAAAAGTGAGAATTTGATTGTATTGCGATACAGTAAAGTAGAGTAAGGTGCTGACGTTAAATGATTAGCTCTGGATCATAAACTAACACTAAAAATACAGCAGAGACCTCTGCAGTGTGAGCCATGTGTGGGCTTTAAACATGTCTCGCCAATGCTTGGTATTCAACGTGAGGAGGCCATGGTTCAGCTAGATCCGCCGGTATATACCGCTGTTTTGTTTTACTAGTCAATAAAGGTAGCTATATGGTGGGTATACGGATAACGTAGTGTGTCTAACCGTGTGTGTGTGTGTGTGTGAGCACATGTCACTGTACATTCATCCTCCTCTTCCTTTAGTGTTCTGGATTTGAATGGATTGTTTGTTCTATCACTCTCTCCCCAGGGAACAGGTCGTGCTGGTAACATAACAATCAAATAACACTCTGCTTTACTATCGGACCTGATCTAGAGGCCGTATTACATTACACTCCACTGCAGCCTTCATCCAGTGCCTTCCCTCCTTTTCCTGACAACAGGACAATGAAATTTGCCAGGATAATGCCTTTAATGTAAATTACAATTTGGCACCCGGCGTGTAAAGGATTATGGAATATCTTGCAGTTCAGATAAGCTGCCAAGACAAGGTAGCTCAGCAATGGAAATTAGATTCGAGCCATCTGTTTGGTGTTGGCAGGAGTGATGGAGGTATTATGTTTGCGGAGGCTCCATTAAGCATGCATATTCTAACTCACAAAGGGGGAAAGGGCTGGTTAGGTGGGCTTTTTTTTATCCTTCTGAGTCTCTGAACTGCACTTGTAGGCATTATTGTCTGTGTGATTACAGCAGCACTGGCTGAATCTGACTCTCCTCTTGCTCCAGTCATTGATGAGACTTCTTCCTGACAAGAGAACCACTCCAGAATCTCCTCCTTGCTTTTTTCTTCCCCTTCCATTTTCATTGTTCATCCGGCCTGTCATGTCGCAATGAAATAACAAGCCATCCGTTTCCGGCACAATATCTCGGAGCGAGCCTCCCGATAGCTTTATCATAATGAGAAGAGAAAACAGCCAGCTGTGATCATTTCACCGTGGCGCAGTAGTTTGGCTGCAGTCTGTAGTCCTTCTCCTGCGATGGTGCGCCTCAGCCCTAGCCATTCATCACTCAGGACCTCTCTTTTCTGTTTCGTGGGCAGGAATATGCATACATATGTAAATTATAGAAAAAACGATGAAAGGAAAAATGACATTAGTCTTCACCCAGGTTTCAATGACACTTCCTTTACAATCTACATATGAAAACCATACACTTCAACTGTGGGGAATTTGTCAATATGTTTGTTCATCCTACTCATTGGCCCCAGCATAATTACACATCCATCCATCCATCCACGTGCAACCTTGGAGAGTAATAACAACCACTTACACAGACACTTTAAACATGCTGCGAGCGCACTTGTCTCTATAGCTGTGCTTCATCATCAACCTCTGTGCTCTTCTGTCTGCTGCGATGATGCAAAATAACACGGGAAATGGGAAAAGGTCATGATTTCAGGGACACAGTGTCGGTCTTCAAGACGCTTTTCTTTCCTCGGAGGTCCACTTATGACATTTGCGATGGTGCGTGTACCAAGAACAGATATTATTTGTGGTTACGTGACCATTTTCTATCCTTTCACCAATTAATGTTACTGTGACACAGAGGGTTGGTTTCCTTGTCAGGTTTTCCAGCAAAACTGGCATAGAATGTATTATTTGTCTGTAGCTTTCCATCCACTGTTTCTCACCACTGTGCCCAGCGTGTGCTGCATCTGGGAATCCCCCACAATAAAGAACTGCACTGCTGTAGAAGCGAGTAAACAGATATTTTCAGCCACAAGCTCCGTCCACAATAAAAACACATCATCCGACAGGGTATGTACAGTTTTTAATCATAGCTGACCCCTCTACGCGCCGGTCAGCTGGTCACTCTCTCTTCCAGAAGAGACCAAGACCAATGGCAATATTAGTGACGTAAATTAGCTGCCCTGTAATGTGCCTCTGTTCTGAATGGACAGTGGTGAACAAGATTTTTCTGACATCACAGAATATCTAAACCAATGGTTTGCCTCCTAGTTTTTACACATGGACATAAGGAGTGTACGGTACATATTCAGGCCCCAGCAATGCTTACAAACTAAATTAAAACTACATATAAAAATGAGGAAATATATTATTTTCCAAGATGGGGGCTCTTTACGTCAAAAACCTAATGCTGTCATCTATTCGCTGCTTGTGTAGCAACAGCCTAGATGGAACTGATATGCACAAAGATGACAATGACAAGAGCGACAGAGAAACAATCAGCATTGTGCCAGCATTTGGACGGTATTGTTATAGAGCACACAGGGGGTTAAGTGCAGCATTCAAGGCTCAGTGGTAATGTCTCAGGCTGATGATTCACTTGTGAATGAATCCACTGGGACTGGAGCTGTTTCTCTGAGAGGAGAAGAGAGACAGTGACACACACACACGGACACACACACACACAGCAGAAAGCTTCACTATAAACCAATCCTTCCCCCTGCAGGGGGCCACACACTGTACACACTCACAGCCACATTAGAGTGCTAGAGAGTGAAAGCCTTTATTAAAGATAATGGAGTCAATTTGTGGCCAGGGCTCATGGTGCAGGAATATTATTGCGTTCATGGGGGTCACCTTCCTCACACACGCAACGCCTGAGACCACAAGCGAAGATGCTCAGCAGAGACGTGGAAGTGACACAACTGGGTCAAGGGGGTCCATTTTAATAAGGCTGCATTTTGGTTGGCTAAGTGTTTTTTTTTTCTTTCACAATGCATGACATCATGACCCTCACACACACACACACACACACACACACACACACACAACACCACCCAAATAATAGCTGTTATGTGATGGTCCTTTGTGGGTCCTGACCACTGAGGACCTGGGTGAAAAGTATGCAGAGCAACAGATGGTCTACATTCTGTAAGGGTAGAAAAATATATATTAGTCAACGATAACATTACAAAAAAGCTCTGCAATTACAGATAGCAGTCCACATGTTGCTCTGCATACTTTTTAAGCTCGCTTATACCCTATTTTTCAATGGTCAGAACTTCAAGCAGCAATTCTGTATCAGATCCACTCGTACCAGCACAACACACACGCCACCACTACCACATCAGTCTAACTGCAGCGCTAAAAATAACCTTGGCCTTTGTAAAACAACTCAGTATTTGACCTCCTGGTTGGAACAAAAACCAGCAGCCACACCGGCCCTTTGCGGATAAGACTGCCCACCCATGATCTAGGGGCACCAACAAGGTATGTGTCTAAAGGACAGGAGAGTGAGTGGGAGCAATGTTTAAAAACCCCAGCTGCACTGTTGTGTCTCATTCACTTGTACCAGTGCAACACACGATAAAACAGCACCGCCACATCAGTGTCACTGCAGCGCTGAGAATGATTCACCACCCAAATAATGTCTGCTCTTGTCTAAAAGGAGGTAAAAAGGGTGAACGATGGCTAACAAAGTATGCAGTGCAACAGATGTGCTACAGTTTGTAATAGCAGTCAGTGAAGTTTATAAAATGGACAATGAATGTAGAAAAACAGGTATTATGCAATGTAACCTTTACTAATTATCCAACAGCAAGAGAGAGAGAGAGAGAGAGAGAGAGAGAGAGAGAGAGAGAAAGAGAGAGAGAGTGAGAGAGAAAGAGAGAGAGAAAGAGAGAGAGAGAGAGAGAGAGAGAGAGAGAGAAAGAGAAAGAGAGAGAGAGAGAGAGAGAGAGAGAAAGAGAGAGAGAGAAAGAGAGAGAGAGAGTGAGAGAGAAAGAGAGAGAGAAAGAGAAAGAGAGAGAGAGAGAGAGAGAGTGAGAGAGAAAGAGAGAGAGAAAGAGAAAGAGAGAGAGAGAGAGAGAGTGAGAGAGAAAGAGAGAGAGAAAGAGAAAGAGAGAGAGAGAGAGAGAGAAAGAGAGAGTGAGAGAGAAAGAGAGAGAGAGAGAGAGAGAGAGAGAGAGAGAGAAAGAGAGAGAGAGTGAGAGAGAAAGAGAGAGAGAAAGAAAGAGAGAGAGAGAGAGAGAGAAAGAGAGAGAGAGTGAGAGAGAAAGAGAGAGAGAGAGAGAGAGAGAGTGAGAGAAAAAGAGAGAGAGAAAGAGAAAGAGAGAGAGAGAGAGAGAGAGAGAGAGAGAGAGAGAGAGAGAGAGCATCATTTAAAGAATTTAAAGAATGTCCAGTGAACTTGCAAAGTATTCTTTTGGAACCTTTTTGCCTCGTACCGTCCTGCATGTAACCAATTTGCCGAATGGTTTCCTGTGTCTGAGCTTTTAGAGACATTAAACACTTTGGACATCTGGTCCCTATCACCGCCACTATGATCAGTTCTGGCTCTGTAAGTTTTTCCAGAATTAAACCTTTCACCTCAAACTGCCCTGAATGACTGTACAGTTTAATTACACTGAACTTAAAAAGAGGTTACTTCCCTTTAAAAGAACATTGTCATAGTACCTTGGAACTCTACAGACACATAGTTGCTAAGGATGTCTATAAAATGTGAATAACAGTAAGGAAACAACAGCGGATCCAGACACACCTTCCTCAATCTCCTATCAGGCTCAGGCCCAGAATACACACTTCACTTCACAGCCTATACATTCCATATCTGTCAGATTACATTTATTAATTCTCATATGCTGTCTGTACCAGTTTAAGCTCTCTCATCGAGGAAGTTATACAGAGTAGAGCTGAGTGATACCACTGCAAATCAATATCACAATTAACTGAACATTTTACCTTGATTATGATTAATGGAACTATTATTCTGTTTTGGTTTTTTTGCCATCATATTTCTTCTTTTTTATTATGTTGCTGGGACCTTTTTAAGCCATGCACACATACTTGGCGATGTGATTGTGCTTCAGATGTTGAACCAGACGGATGTTATTAACAATGGTTTTTTGTCAGTGTTTGCGTTTGACTTCTTTATGTTCAGTGTTGCCTTCACTGAAGTCAAAATGCGTCCAAACGTCAGACACTGCATTTTCCTTTGGTACAAGCTGCTCGAGTTGCTTGGATGACCTTTGTGTTTAGGTTCTCCCGCAGGTTGCTTCCTTGTAGAAGATTGAATGAGGATTTGATGACTGCCTGTGTGCCAGCGTGGTTTTAAGGAGACAGTACATGAACACACAGTGGGGTATCTATTAACAGAAAAAAAGTGTAATATAATTAGAAGAAATTAAAAAGAGACTGGTACTATTAATCGAAACATCGATAGAATTGATAAAGCCAGAATTACATTGGGGACAGCCGTGGCCTGGTGGTGGTTAGGGACCTGGGCTTGTAACTGGAAGGTTGCTGGTGTGATCCCCAGAGCCGGCAGGTCACGACTGAAATGCCCTTGACCAAGGCACCTAACACCTCATTGATTAGAAGTTCTAAATAACAATTCCAATTAATTTTTAATTCAATGCTCAGCACTTTGTCAGGGGTGTATTATTCAGTGGGATGAAGGGTAGCCAGTCAGAACAGAGCTCATTTACATAAATCAGTAAAGGGTACGGTAACAAAAACAGCCTTTTTTGTCTTTGATTTGTAACTGCTTCATCTTCAGCAGGGCCGCAGCAGGTCTGGAATCGACTCGCAGTCACTGCATGGGCTCAAGGCAGGAACACACCCTGTACAGGGCATCACACATTCACCCAGTCACTCACACACTAGCACCTGTGGACACTTCTGCACGGCCAGTCCGTCTACTATATGTGCCTTTGGACTGTGGGTGGAAAGTGGAGCACCTAAAGAAATCCCACACATACACCGTGACAAGCCACCAAACTCTTAACAGACAGTGACCCGACATTTGTGGCAGTGACTATCTGCTGCTCAGAGTGCTGATGTGGAACCCAAGGTATGAAAAAATGAGAAATGTTGCAGATAGAGGCTGTTTAAAATGGCTAAGATGCCAGAGATGGGCATATTATCTTATTTGTATTTATTTATGTATTTTATTTACTATCTGACACAAACATGTAGACGTTAAAGCACAGGCGAACAGCACTTTCTCTGGAACAAGTAATCCACCTGTATTAGCAAAAACAAACCACTAGAATACCACTACCGCGCGCACACACAAACACACACTTTCAGTTACTCTTACCTCGTCCACACACACACACACACACACACAGTCACATAAACACACCATACACACTCACTTACACATTCAATTACACCCCCCATCCCATCTCCTTCACGCACACTCACTCACGTAAACACAGTACACTCACAGACAGGCACGCACACGTTTTTAAATCACAAAACGGCCACTGGAATTGGCTGATGTGCAGGGCTGCCCTCTGCAGCAGCCAATAGGGGCTCACGACACTGGGAGTGGGCGTGGTCTTGCTCCGAATCCCCGCCCCTCTGCTCTCTCGCAGGAAGGAGCGGGTTTTTTCCTCCCTTTCTCACTGAAGAGAAGGCGAGCTGTGAAAGGCAGCGCTGTGTCTATCCGTGTCCACAACACCCACAAACTCCCTGCGCTCACACCTCCGAAAGGCGGGTGACCCGGCCCCGGTCACTCTGGGAGTGTGAAAGCCCACAGTGCTGTCCCTGTGTCCGCCCTCCTGTGCACACTCGGCGGCAGCTGTGCGGCCGGTAAACGCTAAGCTAGCTACCATTAACCTGACGCTTTGTGTTTCTCTCGCCTGCAGCCCCATCTCAAACTAATCTCTGATGTTGTAGAGCAAAGAGATAAGGTAAGTTCCCAGTTCCAGCATTTAAGCCTTACCCACACTTTCGCCAGCTTGTCTTTATTCGGCCTTTTTGTACGAGCAGTTTGGATAGCCGTTTATTTTGCAAGTTGTTTGCAATTAGCCGCTGTGTTAATCAGCAGCAGCTCTGAGCCGAGCTAGCTCATTAGCTCTAGCTTAGCGAGGAGGAGGCGGAGAGCCGCTAGCTAACGGCTGTGTTTATGCCTTCATTCTCTCTCTCTCTCGCCCTCCCTTAAGAGAGAGGGATGCTCCACATCTCTTCATCATACTCTCCTGATAACTGCCGTTGTCTTTACGAGAGAGCAGTCAAGGAGTAGGAGATAAGTTGACGCTAGCTCTCTTCTATCATGGACATCAGCGTGTCAAGGCATTGTCTTCTGGAGCTTGTTGAATGAACTTACGGACAGGGCTTCTGAGGAGGGGGGGTTGGTATCAATCAAAGCAGGATTTCTTGGATTAGCCAGATAACTTAAGCTAACAGATAACAAATTCCGTCTTATCCAAAAGGGAAGGAGCAGGATGACATTCCTATTGAACGGTCCTCAACTTTGGGCTCGAGTAACCTGGCTAATGTGAAAAATCATACTTTGTGGGATGTCTCCCTGGTTTATACTTGGAGTGTTCTGATGTGTCTCTGTTTGTCTAGCTGTCTATTTTCTTCTGACTCTGTCTTTCTAACTCAGCATGTTTCTCTCACCCTTTACTGTCCCACTACCACCTCTTTCTCAGGAATACACCTTCCTCTGGTGGTGGTGTTCCACTTGTTTTGTATGGTGTTGATATGCTGCCTCTCTCTCTCTCTCTCTCTCTCTCTCTCTCTCAGCTGTTGATCTACTCCTTGTCAAGAACATTCCACACTGAGTGGTTTGGTTCAAAACATTGTCAGCCCACAGATGAGAAAACTCGTATCCCAAAACTAATATATGAGATTTTCCTCTGTAATATTGCTCCTGCTGTTTTAATTGCAACACATTTTTTGTTCTAGACGTTGAGATTCCGGTTGTTTATTTTACAATGAGCTGACGCTTCTTTCTGGTTTGATGTTTAAACTCTGAGCGTCCCAGACTGTCAGGTAGTTGTGTTTGTGTTGTCCACAGCACATGGATGTGTGGTTGCCTCCTCACTGGTGGTCCAGAAGCCAAGGGGTATTGGCTCAATTTTACATGTTCATACCTTCTTAGGAAAATGTAGGCTATGATACAAATTTTACATTGGAAATGTGATGTTAGAATAACTCCTCTTGTAGCCAGATGTTTATATTTTCAGCTGCTGCCACACAGTTTTATAAGTGGATGTGACTATTATACTCTACAACTGAGCCAAACAATCATAAGACAGACCCTTGGTAGTCAGATCTGCGTTACGTATGTCATTGTCTAAAGATGCGAAACTAGTTCTTATACGTCAGTGTGAGTTGTGTTAAATTTCCTAATTGTGCATTCGTTGTGTAATGTTAGAACATAAAAGGACGGTTGAACAGTCAACACGTAATAGCTCCTAGATATAAAAACATTTCCAGCTCAAATTAACAGACATTGCTCAATGTTGCGCTGTAAACATGTACCGGTCAGAAGTTAGAACTCAAGGGATAACTCTCAGTTGACACCCTGTTTAAAGAGATTTAAACAAGGGATTGTGAAAGCTTGTAAGACAACTGGAAATAAGTCGTATAATAGACCAATTTGTAATAACTCTCTTGTAGCATGTGCAGAGGTGTTGTGGTGATGAGACTGTAGTTGCTAAACAAACAAACAAACAACCAAAAGATTAAAAATGAAACCTACACTGTGCTGTGAGAGGTTTATTTGCTTTTATAAACAGTTTGCATCATCCTTTTAGCCATCTAGATGACTCCAGCTGCTTGTCAGATCATTAGATGAGGTACCACTTCAGATTCAGAACTCCACTGTTTTTTGCTGTTTATTTTTCCCTCAATGTTCCACTAAGGGTGCTTTTTTAATTGGAGGTTTACTCCCGCTGTTGAATAAGATCATAATCATGTCATTGTGTTCCAGTCCATTCAGTGTGTAGTAGACACAGGCTGAATTGTATGGCCACCTGCCACTGTGTTGCACCACAACCAAATGGAGCTTTCAGCGGCTTGTGATTGGAGGAAGATGGAGAGCGTTTTTTTGTGGAGAATCCTGTCAACATCTTTTAACCAAGGGCTGCAGTTTCTTAGCAGTGATTTTACAGTGACTGCCAGTGTCTTATAGGCTTGTTCTTAACAGTATGCTTACAGTTAATGCTAGCTGTGGCATTTTAAAGAGCCCATATCCTACGGTGTATTGTATTTATTGTTGACTGTGATGTTCATATGGCGTTTGTTTTGAGTTATATTCTAAAACCAGCCGGCATTTATTTGCCCATTTTCCAACTTCTCTTCATCCTTTTTTTTCTTATGGACTGCAAAGGCTGTTTTTTTTTGCTGTCACTTAAGACATTTTTGTAGAAGGGTGGAAATAATCACAAACAGTGCCTTTAAATTGGATTGTATTTGCACATTGGTTTCCATAATCGTTGTATCATACATGAATGATACATTTTGAAATGTTAAAAACGTTTATAAGTTAGCCCACATGTCCAAACAAAAAACAAGGACAATGTAGTTTACCATGATAGGGGCTCTTTAAATACAGTACCCTACTGTATGGCTTGGGAAGCATGTGGCAGTTTACATAGTGGTCTCTTGTCTCTGTGGTTTAGTTTGTAGTAAATGTAGATGTGAAGAAGCTGTGTACCTGACTTTTTTTGCTAAAGCTTTGAACTTGTTTAAGGAATACTGTTCCTTTAAATTGTCGTAAAACCTGGACAAGTATATTCCATATGTGTTGTTTATAGATTTTAACAGTTTTTGCCTTTTAATGTGTACTTTATTTCTGCCTATGGCTTGCTGTGATACTGAATACCCCTTAACTTTGCTGTGTGGCCCTATAAGTATTCATCATGTCATGTTAGGAACATGTGGAACCTTCTTTGTTGTTGTCATTTTGCCTGTAGGTCATTTCCTGTTGAGGAAATTGTAATATTTTAGGGTTTCAAAGGTGTTAGAACTGCTCATAAAACAGTGATTAATTGAACTCATTTGATTCAGCTGTGTTTGGCGTTTCCACTTCAATAGAATGTTTTTCACTTATTGCCAAAATTAAGAAATGGAAAGAGAGACTTGTGCTGATGTAATGTGTTTTCATCATGTGGAAATGATTAGCAAATTTCAGTCAGGTAAATTCAGTGCATAACTTGTTTGAGAAATCTTTTTTTTTTTTCTACATTTCTTACTCATGTTCAAGAAAGCACTTGTATCAGGCTGTTCTTTTAATAAAGAACTGCTCCGTTTTATTGTTGCTGGGCTGGAAACATGGTGAATTTTTTTTTCCCCACTTCTTTGTCACACAGAACTGGAGAGAGGCAGCCGAACGGCGTAGGAGGCATCTATTAGTAATCATTCCCAACTGGCTGGAGGGCATGAAGAGATCTCAAGGGTCTCGCAGAGAGGAGCTGTGTTTGAGCAATTGAACAAAACCCGTGTCACAAACACTTCCTCACAGCTGTGCTTATTTTTCCTCTCTTAAAGAGACTCAATGTATTTGAATCTTTCTTCCCCTCCAACCCATTGTGCACAGCTTCAGAAACAGAATAAATAAAGAAAGCAAAATGATTTTTGTTTTTCCTTCATCAAATGACAGTCTAGAGTTGCTCCCTGCTGTCGAATCTTGTACGCTGAACACACAAAACGACACGTCAGTCATTTTCTAATGATAGTGACTCATAATGTGTTGCCTTGCTCACTGTTGGCTCAGTAAGCTGTGAACATTCACATAGACTGAGAGAAACCGTCACTTTACTGATGGTCTTTTATTAGTGTAGTTTTACATAGAAGATTACCGCTCACATGGAAGTGTGACACTGCCTACTGTGTTCTCTTGCCCCTTGCCATATTATTTACATCAATCATGTTGTTTCCTGCAATCCTGGAATTCTGCCTCTCCTTTTCAGAACAGGAGGAAGCCTTGGGGAGACCAGTGACAGAATAGAAGTAATCTGGTTAGCGTTTTTGGCATAGTGCGGATCCATCTTTTGAGCTAGAGTGTGCTCAGAATTCACCCATGAGGGCAATTTGGAGCGGCCGCTGCCAGAGCCTCTGTGAAGCAATCGCAAGGAGAGCAGTAAATAATGTGTTGTAAATGGAAGTACTTTTCTATGAAGTGTCAGGCAACCTGGGAGGAAATCCCATGCGAATGCTGGCGTGCAGGCTGAAGTTGATTTGTCAATACTCGGGCAGAGGAAAGCCTGGGTTTCCATGCAGCACCAGGACACTTGGATATGACTCCTTTGATCTGAGGTTGGATTTGTTCACTTGTCTGGAGACCTCTGCTGTCACAATATGAGCCGCGTGGCTCAAAATGGCATGTTCCTTCAGAATCATCTCTGTTAGTTGTGCAAAGAAAGACTGAAGGTCTGGGTATTGTCAGCAACTGTAAAATATGGTATGACATTTCTGAATAACGTCTCGATACAGGAGACCTAAGACTTGTCGTGTTGCCAGATATAATCGTTGTCTCATAAAAAAGACAACTGATCTCATGTATTAAGACTTCTAATGAATAAAACTTGAATAACTTGAAATGTGGTGCAGTGATCTCATCAGACAGATGAAATTGGTTGCTGGATGTGTGTACCTACATAGTTGTGGTCAGTTTATGACAAAATGGTTATTAGATGCATACCTCTGTTGGTGGAGCTTTTGAAGCCTATGTAAATTGTGTACAATTCATTAGCGGTGTGTCTTCATCATACCTGCACATATTAAAATAAGTTGCATATTTTTGGGGTCATTTTTAAGTGAATCTATCAATTTTTTGAATGCTGTCCTAAATGTAAAAGTCTTTTAAAATGATGGATTATCTTCAGATTTGTAAATCGGACTGTATAATGTTTACAACCTTCTTTTAGGGTTCCCCCTCCCCCCACTTTAAATAGTCAGTTTATCTCTTTAGCCTTCACGTTTACTTCATTGACCTCCTCCTGAGTTTAACTGTAACAGATAATCTGGCAGACACTGCTAGTTCAACTCGTTCATTCTTTGTGCTGTCATTTCCCAACAAGAAGGTTGTCTTTGATTTGTCACTTGCATGAATTGCTGTTTTTCCCTTCAGTGTTCGCTATATATCAATGTCTGTGTCCCAAAGAGCATCAAGCAAAGTCTGATATCATGGACAGTGCGAGAGTTTGCCTTCAGAAAAATCCTTGATGGGGCATTCAATTGCTATGTACTCATTAAATTTAACAATCTGCCAACGCTTGCTGACAGCACACACAACAAGCACATGCTCTCATTCTTCTCAGAACCTGTTTTTTCGTGTGTTATGGGTGCCAAAAGTAGGGTAATTGGCTGCAGCAGCGAGTCGCTCGTCTGTTGTTTTAAGATATTCGGCTGACACTTGGGGCAACCTGGCAGAAATGAGACAGGCCGGCTTTTTTCCCTCCCTGATGCGTGCAGGCTTACCGTGGCCAGTGCGGGTGGAAATTTAACTAGTTGCCTTGTGGTTCCCTGTAGTTTTCTTTCATCTCTTCAAAACTTGAAGCTTGTGCAAACATGCTATATCCTGTCTCATCTACAGCGCTGATGAGGAGAAGGTTGTTTGTAACAGTGATTCTCTGAAAATAAAAAAACTGCACAGACGTTTTAAGGTGGTGTGCATGTGACTTTTAGGTTGGAACCCTGAACTGTTCTTCATGTATTCTGTGAGCTAACTTGTGCCTCCTGTTGCCTTTAGTCTGTTTATACAATGGGTGTAATTTGTTTTCAAAATTGTGGGGACAAGGGTGAGGGTTGAATAAAAAAAAAAAAAAAAAATCCAGACACTTCTCTAATCAGTAAGACACAGGATTACACTTATATCTTAATATCTTAGTAGTAGAGAAGCAGAATTAACTATGTAGCTATATATATATCAGAATGTCATGTGTCACTTAAGTGTCTGAGTAATGATAGACACATGTTCATATGTGGTTTTAATGAAAGGTTTATGTAGTTTACAGTTTATTATACTAAACATTTTTTGTATGTGACTTATGCTTATGTTATATAAGATCTATATATATTTTCCCCACAATCCATCTTTTGACCCAACAGAAAATTCTGTTCCAGATTTACTATGGACCACTATAGTGTAATGTATATTGGTATATAAAATGTACACAATGAAAAGTACTAATGGGCTGTATTTACAAATGCAGGTCTAAAACTGTATTGTATTTATTTAACATTTATGCTTCATAATAAAATCTGGTTAAACAGGTTTAATTGTGTTCTCATGGAACTGTTCACTGTACCTGAAGTACTGATAAGTCACAGTATGTTCAGAAAGGCATGGTGACCTGATGCAATTTGTCACCATAATGACAAATATTGTCAGTTGCCCAACCCTACTCCATGGTTTACTGTCTACCATAAATCACATGGGGAAATGGCTCCCCCAGTGAGTATAAACTATACCTGGGTCTCATTTTTCTCTTCTCCATGAATCTTGTAGTTGCATGTCATGATGACAAATTAAAAAAGACTATTTTGTTATTATTCAGCCCCTCTTTTTAAATATTAGTGCAGCACATGGACAAACTGCAGACTCAGTAATATACATGAACATTGATAATGTCAAAGGTTTTAGCACTAGAAATTTTAGAACTGCAGATTTCAGCACTATTTAACTGTTGGCTCAGGCACTGAGTGTCTTAAGCTTAAAAAAGTCAGACACCAGCAGTGAACTATGTAGAAGCTTAGTTTAAAAGCTATTTTTTTGTGTTGTATTGCATTAACAGTATGTTTTTTTTTGGTGTAGAGTTGGTTAGCAGTACTACATTTTAATGAATGTGGAGTTGCGTCCAGTGATTTAAAAGTACACCACAGCTTTAGAGCACTTTGATCATTGGTTTAATTCATTCGGTTATGATTCTGCTTGCTCTTCCAGCTTGAGGAAAACAATTGTAGTTAATGAATAGACTGTACTTCCTCCTAAAGATGACAAATGTTAACTGCAGTTTTAAGCAGTGCTGTGTTATAATAGCACCTAGGACAGATTCAATTAAACTAGCCGTTTACACTGCCATAAACGTCAAAGACATTCAAGCGTTGGTATTGTATGACATTTTAGTGAGTAATTCCAGTTTTGAGGCTTGTAGCCTGGGGCTTGATGTTATATTGCAGCAGTGTTCTGGTGTAAAAACGGTGACCAGACACGGTCAGAGCTGATGGTTGATCTCGATGCCAGCAGTGCCTCGAAGAATCAAACAGGCCTGTGCAAATTATGAGAACCTCTCACAGATTACTACAAGATGTCGTCCTCAGATCAGACAGAGTTTTGCTTTGGGGAGTCATTCTGCAGTATTGGAGGGTGGGGGCAACTTTTGTAATTTTAAAGCAAAACCAAAGCAGATGTTGGAAAATGAAAGTGGTGCAGGATTACTTTAGGCAGCTATGAAAAAAGGAGGGGGAGAAAAGAAGATGAACAAACTGGTGTTTTTGTTTTAAGAGCAGTGCAGCCGCTTGGCTGGCTGGCTGTTGTCAGTAAAGAGAGTGGAAAATGAGATGCCATCTTGTGGGAGAATGGAGCCATATTGGGCCGTCCCTACCGACTGGAGTGTGGGGCTGAGTGTGACACTGCTGATTAGCTAAGAGATTGCCTGCTGTAATGACACGGCATGAGGCTAGCTTTGTGCTGAATGAACACACACGCACACACACACACTCACACACACACTGCGTAGCAGTTTTTTATTACTTGGGCCCCGCAGCTGCCTGTCACTGCTTATGTAAAGCCTCCTGGAATATTGCACCATCTTTAGATACTGCCCTTTTCCAGGGCATAGTCATCTACAAGGGGGAGACACCCATACACACAGGCCCACACACCACGGTTCCAGTCTGGTTTGTCTATTTGTAAGTGCATTAATGTGAGGAATGAGGGAGAGGGCGAGGCGGAGTGGAGAAGATGTATTAGGGAGGCAGTACAATTTTCTCAGATGCAGCAGCTGTGACAGTATGGGCTGAGAGCAGGGAGCAGGGGTGTTTTTATTGTGTTTGATGCACGCTTTTCAGCGCCGTACCCTGTAAACACACTGGGCCATTCATTTCGCCTAAATGTTTAACTGATGTTTTGAGCGGCATGGGCCGGTATTAGTTTTATTGAGCGGTTTCGTCTTCAGCAACAGACTGTAGCCGTGCTGCAATTTACCGTATTAAATCAGACAGGGTGTCACAGCAGAGATAGAGAAGGGATACAAGCAAGGGTAGGCAGACAAAAATATTTGCAATGGCCACTAAGACCAACAAGGCAATGAATCTTCTGGCTAAAATTAAGAGTTTGTGGCACCAACAATAGGGGCATTTATCATATATTTTTTCATTTACAATTAATGCACATGATAAATTTGAAAAAGCAAATATTTGTTAAAAATCTGTATAAACAAACAAAAAAATCTGTATCTGTATAAAATCACTGCCCAGCTGGTGATCCCTGTAATGTTATGCAGTTGTTCATTAAAGACTATTTAGCCTTTGCACTGATAGCCTCACAGTGTAAGATGGTTTTATTCAACAACCTATTTAAGACCTGAAGTGCAATATCTTCCAATAGAACAACATATAGAACATGAGGCAAATCTGCTCAGCAGCAGGAGGCAGTCACCACTCTGCTACATTAACTATTCCAATGGTTTTAGTTAATGAACTGCATCAAATTTATATATATTTTTTTGATTAGCTCAGTGTTCCACCAGTGCTTTTAAAAAAAATAAAAATAAATAAAAAAAAAAAAAAAAAAAAATTCAAAGCAGGTGGCCATTTATTTTAAGTGAACAAAATGTGAAATGGCTGAGGGCACTGGGCCAATGTCAGTATCTATCCCTGGATACAAGCCCGGTTCAACGTGTTGAATAAAGGTAAGCCTTTGTTTGTTTTTTTTCCTGACACCTCAAGGAAATGTAAATGATAATCAATACTCCATCAGCGATTGCTCGTGGCCTGCATCCACTGTGGACTGTTGGCACGAGCTGTAAAGTGATTGATTGGCCTCATAGGCAGCGATCAATAAGGAAGATGTATGCACTTAATTAAGAGCCACCAGGTCATGTGAGTGGATATTTTTTGTATCGTTATAACTCTAATAATAACATTATGGGTTCTTGTACTGCTGGCTGTCTATTTACTTTAATAGCAGCCTCATTTGCATACGGAGTAAGGCTCATTAAAGGCTCTGGGTGAGACTGCACCCTTTCTCCCCCCCTGCTTTAAAAGAACTTGTGGGTGAGAGCGACATCACAGGGTGGGAGATAAAAGACTGGGCTGCAGCAGGGTTGGCTTATAAAGCAGGTTTGGACTCTGCTTTCGGATGGCAGAGCAACGCTGGATTTCTTTTACTGCCGTTTGTGCCGCGTGAACCGTGATGATCAAGTCCTGCCCTGATGTTTTAATGGGGACTGTGTGGGGATCTAAACGGGTGAATTATGGGCCTAAGGGGAGACTGACCTTGCTGCCTTTGTGTGCTCTAATCAGCTCTGAGTCATCAGAGAGAAGCCGCCGCACGGCCTCTCCACCACTCTGCCCTTCCTTTGCCCTTGCAGTGGGGCTACATCCTCCTGACAGCAGCGGCCACTTATAAGCAGTGCACTGTAGGATAGACACCTTGTCTTGTAGTGACTTCTCTCCCTAGTGCTCGAGTGTGTTCAATTCAGTACTTTAATATTTCCCAACTGTATCGTAGTATCTTATTGAGTTCATTTTACAGTCACTCAAGGGTGTAACCATTTGAATACTACAAAATTAACTGAAATGAAGTGTGTATTGAAATGTACTGCTATATCAGTGGCACAACCGTAATTTGACTTCTGTGTTGGATACAACACTCAGTGAGCAAAAATAGGCATCCGGGTGCAATCTATCACAGTAAAGTGCGCAGGCAGGCGGGAGGATCTTATTCATGCTAAATGAAAACAGAGACATTGTATACAAGGATTTTTATTAGGCAGTTCACTACTTAAATGATCACTATTATCCACTATTATCCATTTCCTTTTTTAGGCAATCGAATTGAAAATTGCTTAGATATTGGTATACGGTTATAAATAGTATATTCCAGTACTACTTGTCCTCTCTCTCTCTCTCTCTCTCTCTCTCTCTCTCTCTCTCTCTCTCTCTCACTCTCTCTCACGGTCTCAGTAGAGACAAAAGCTGAGTGTGCATGAATAGGTTTGCTGTCTCTATTGTGTTTGTAGCCTACACACTACCGCTAGAAACCAGAAGAGCAGGGAGGAGAGGAGAGAGAGAGGTGAAGAGGGGAAAAGTGTAAACAATAAGCCACAGCAGCGCTATCCAATGGATCAATTTGTAATAAATCTGTTGCCTCAAGCTGTTGAGCGATCGTGCACTGCAAAAGGTGACTGCATTTTTCTGTCTTAAGCAAGGCGCTTCGGATTAGGTTGACATTTCAGTGCATTTAATGAACCCACTGGCATGAGAATGCAAGGAAATTTAGTGAAGACCAGTAATTCACTTATCAAAACAAGATTTTCTCACCCACTCTTATCGCTGAAGCATTTCCCTGCAGCATGCTCCCTCCCTCCCTCTTTTCTTCCTACCACTCGCTCTTCCCTCGTATAAAGAATGGTTTTGATTGGTATGATCACATTTTCATGTAATCAATAAATAATGAGTCACATAAGATCATCACGCTGATAGAATAATTAGAAAGGGAATATAGCATTAAAAGCTTTAACGGCGTTCTGGAGTCTCTCTTCATATTTCCACATTGAGTACAGCGTGACTTACTCGCTGCTGAAAAGCCTGGCTATGATTTTAATGGTCTGCTCAAAATGTAGTACTTGAGATTTTAGCTGTAATATGTATTCATCTGACAAGAATGTAAGGGTGTCAGTCATCGGCTTGAGAGTGGAGGCGGTAATTTGATCCCCACCATTTTAAGTGATCCTTTAGGGATTTCACACGGTGAGGAGAGCATGGCACGGGACCTCCCTCATGAAATAAACATCAGCAGACAGGAGGAGACAAGAGGAACGCAATAAAGTCTAAGTCAACAGAATTATTGATTTTATTCAAATGACAGTTTTAGCCCCAGTATATGTGGAGAGATGAGATGCCATTTATTTTCTGTGCAGTTAAGACACCTCTCTGAGCTTTGGGAACCTGCGAGTACAAGGCTGCCATTTAGAAAAGACATGATTCGCTTGGATAGTAATGGGTGTTTTGGCAAAGCTCTCGCGTCCACTTTGTTTTTGAAATGGAAACGTATTGATTGCTGGATAAAGTGGGTGGTTAGCGCTTGCGCCTGTTTTATCATGAAAGAAAGATAATGAAAGCAGAAATTAATTCTAGCGCATATCGTTGATTCTCATGGGACTAATGTTAAGGGGGGAGGGGGAGGAGGGATTCATTGTGCAAGTCAAAAGTGTTACTATTCAAATCAGATAGATTTGTCTTCACAAAACAGGGGGGTTTTAATGCATGAACACTTTAATTGGCTCTTTTCTTATCATTATGTTGTTTATGTTCTCTTTTTCTTCTTTCCCTGGGGTTGTGCCTTAAATACATTTCAATATTTTAATAAGAGGCTTCTGTTGGATTTTGAATGTTGTTGCATTTTTATTGGAAAACATTTTTGGACACTGCCAGATTCAAAGCTAAGCTACTGACACAGCTTCCCTTTTTAAAGGCATTCTTTTGAAAAGGCTGTTTTTGTCTCAACGTTGTCTTTAATAACCTGAGCGCCTGGATGCAGTCGTGTCGGATTCTGTAGCATCACAACATTCACTTTTCATAGAGCCCCCTTCTTATCTTGTTGACATACATCGCTACTTCTTATAGAGGTTATTATTGAGATCCCCTCTGGTTTGAGTGCTACTGTATAGCCTACATTAATTTCCCCTTTCTGAAGTGTGGTGGGCATGTGTGTGTTTGCTCGTACGCTTTTAAACACTCCTGTCAAATATTATCATAAAAGGGAGCATCACCATAAAATGGGTGCTTGTGTGCATGGATGAGCGATTGCCTGTGCTCTCGCTTACAGTTTCTTGTAATTATTGGAATTGATGTTTGCAGTGCCGCTCTAAATCTGTAGGCTCTGTGGGTAATAAAGATGGGGGAGCAGTGAAGCTGCTAGGCTGCGAAATAAAAGGCAATCAACCTTCCACTTCCTGCCTCTCTCGCGCAAAATGAAGCAGCAGAAATACTAATTAAGCGAGGCAAAGAGCGGCGCCTGACTCCACTGTTTTCTCACCCAGGCGTTGTGATGAAGATGCCTCAGCCTAGCTTTTGCTGCTGCTGCTGCCGCCGCTGCTTTCCCCCCACCAAAACAATCCCTCTTCATTATTTTCCTACAGTGCCCTCGTCTAAGCTTCAGTTTAGAAGGGTTTTCCTCACAACTTAAAACTAGTTCTGGGTGGTGTTGATAATTTACCATTAGGATTGGGTACAATTACAGTTTTTTTAAAGGTTGATAACAGTTTAGTGCCTCAACATCAATATTGATTCTGTTTTTTTTAATTAAAGTGGGTGTCGCTTAAACCAGAAATGTACATGATGTGGGTGTATTTACTGAATGTAACAGAATGTAGCCTAATGTGCTAGTGTTAACATGTTTATAGAATGCATTTTAGACAGTCACTCAGCAGTTTTTGGACCAAGCTGTATGCCCACATGTTTACTGAACTTAGCACTGAATGAAATAATTACTGAATATTGTCTAGTACTGAATTAATTTAGTTAGTTAGGATACATAGATTTTTTATTCTAAATGTGCTGAGTTTAGATCTGTTTCACAATGTTGTCCAAGCCTACAGCGATATCAGACATTATATTAATAATATATTTGAGTGGTGATTTTCCAAGCCTAAAGAACATATTCTGTGCATTTAATGTAAACATTAACCAAACAGGAACCACGTTTACAGGGAGGAAATATACACTTTGGTTTGTGTATATTGAAGTGCACTTTCAAAACCATTCAAGTGCAATACCAAAGCAGAAATGTCTCTACAAACCATGTATTGCTCAGAACTGTTCATCACCAATTTATCAGGAAGGTTGCAGATGAGAAGGTTACAGTGATGGAGAAAGAAGTGCGTTCTTGTCCCTGGAGATTTGTTCCATCCCAACCCCCATGGATCGGTGAGCCGAAGCTGGCCCTTTCCTGATTGTGATCGGCACCCGTGCTGAAGCGCTCTGTTCCCCTGGCCGCTTTGGAGAGGGAGGCAGGCACGCTATTGATCCCACCATTGATTTCCGAGATCACTGCCTGTTTCTGATGACACTGGAGTTGGCGCTCTCTTTTGTCATCTTAAGTGTTCTTTGAATCCTGCCTAGCCTGTTAGTGAAGCTGGCATAGTAGCATAATTGAGGCAGCTTTGTAACCTCCGTATTTTTTTTTTTTCCCTCCCAACGAAGAGATTAATTATTGTCTAGTCACATGCAATCATCTCTCACCTTTTAAGCAAATTACAGGGGCCGCACGTGCTCGGATTTTTCCACAAAGTGGCGGGGTGTTTTGTTCATTCTTTCAGAGGCTTTGCAACTGCTGGCAGGTTTCAAAGCCAGGGATTGCTGGGGGTTTTAAACAGTGTATGCACCAGGCAAGCTCTTTCTCTCCCTGCCTCCGCTTTACCTGTAATCCTGTTTTATCTGCTGTTGTCTGTTTGTGGAGGTGTGTGAGGCCAGGAACCCCAGCGCAACCCCTGCTTACCACTTTGGTCCTTTTGTTGTAGAAAATGTTTGTGGGACTATGGTGTAAAAATTCAGAACAATTTCAGTTTGATTTGCCTTTTGATTAAGTGTCCTGATTGGGTTGGATTTTATTGATGATGATGAATCCTAGACATGAACACATTTATATACCCCTTGCACGTGCATGTTGTAGATGTTTTATACCAGGAAGAAACATATTGTCCTTTTGATTCAAAACAACATTAACTTGTTTCTCAGAATTACAATCACATCCTCATTTGAAGATGTGGAAAAAAAGCTTGATTTGATTATCACTGTTATTGTTTTCCTTTTTTTTTTTATTCCCCTTGACAGGGGCTGGTCAGATTGATCCTCAGTGCAATCTCTGGCCAGTACTATCATCTTCTGCTCTCTTTGCACCATCCCGACCTGGGTGTAGCCTTGCTAGGAGACCACACACTCCCTGCTGTTGTCCTCCTCTTGGCAGAATGCTAATTAGCGCAGAGTGAATCTCACCCTCCCACGCTGCTGAGAGAGCTATGAGCATTCCACATCGCTCGGAGGTGAAAAATGCTTTATTGAGTGTAACTAGTCTTAAATAAAAAGGCTGGGCGTCCGTTGTTTCTACATGTTTTGGCTGACCCCTAGTCCTTTCTGTTCATAATGAAGAGTAACCTGTTCTTGGCACCTATTGCCAGTCCTTTTTTTTCTAAAGGAGTCTTTTGAAGATTTCTTTGGCACTACCAAGGCACTGACAGTGAGCTGTGTGATATTAATAGTCACCCAGCAGTGGCGTTTAAAGGGTTTGGTCCGTGCTCTCATCACTCACCTTCATGTCAACTGTCAGCACACAAAGGCAGCTTTCTGTCAGTAATTATCACGTAGGGTGCTCTTTGCAAACATGAATTAATAAAAGTGTGGAGGGGTGAGGTGCTGCTGCCTCGTTTCGTTTTGCCTCGCACCGGGGCACGCTTGTCTCACCAAGCCAGAAGGGCTCGTTGTAATGAAAGCCAAATAATACTCTTGACAGTAGCAGTTTAAATTTCACTCCTTGCTGAAGCAGCTTTGTCACATTGCAGCCATCAGCCACTGCGTCTTTGCCTCAGCGAGAAAGACTGAAGGAGGGCAAGAGTGAGCGAGAGACATTGGAGAAAGGTAGAGAAACGCTAACGCCGTATCCGACTGCTTCACGGAATGTTGCAGTATGCCCCGCTAATCATCGACATGCACTACAAATTAGAGTGAAAACAATACAATTCTCTTTCTCTCTTTCCCTCTTGCTCTCTCTCTCCTCCCCAGAGGGTTTTGTCTTGCCTGTGCAGCCGTGGAAACAGCAGAAACAGGGGTGGGTTGGAGGGGGGGGGTTTAGAGGAGCGATTTCCTCTCTCATTGTCTTCCCTCACTTTACCTTTCTGAGGCAGTGCCAAAGGAGGGCTTGTCTGGCTTGTAAATGGCGGCGTGGCGATAAGGATGATGAAAGGGAGCAATAAGGGTGACCTTTCCTTGGATAGAGAGATGGTGCATGAGAGAAAGAGAGAGTGGGAAAAGGGGGAGACAGGGTGAGCCATGCTGGGGGAAAGGCTTTGACAGGAAATGACAGGCATGCCTTAATTGTGTCAGACACTTGAAATGAGAAACAATAATGTGGTAACAGTTGGCTCCCAAGATTACAATCTGTCTCACAGGTTGAAAGAGTGGAAGTGGAGGACTCAGAGAGCGTTGGAGCGGCTCGGCCATAAAAGACCATGTTTATATTCCTCTCCCAGGCTGTGATTGCGCACCTCAGCTCCTCTCTTTTCCTCTTGTTCGTTTCTCTCTCTCTCTCTCTCTGCCTGCTCCCAGTGCTGCCGTGTGTTTTGTGTCTGTGTGAAGCGAGCACCGCCGCAGCACCACCTGATTTGACTTGGTAATGCCGCACTGATGAGTCTGGAGGGAAATCGGCCGGAGGAACACAAATGCGCTGCAAAACTGCTCCGTTAAAGATGCTGTCAGTTTGCTCCCTGCCGCTGATAAAAAGTGAGAATGAAGTAGGGGAAAGGAAGGGGGGAGTAAGTAGATATAGCTGTCAAAGACTCACTGCCTGTAGCCGCCCACTGTTCTGCGTAAGGTCGCTGAGAGGTGTAGATTGGCACAGGCATCAGGCACCTAGCTTGTAATTTATTTTACTATTTGTGGCAAAGCAAAAGGTAGAGCTCTTCTTGAGCATGTGGCTTATTTACATCTTGATTAGCACTGCTTCTCACGGGAGAAAGAAGATAAAACCCTTTCATTGTTCAGAATAATGCGGTGCTGGAGAATATTGAATATACTGAAGACATAAAGTGAAGCTATGAGCAGTTTTGAGATAAGGGCAAGCTATTAATTCATGTGATGGATTTTAAGAATACATTTTTATTGGCGTTGGAGCCTTTCTCCTGCGCAGTTTAAAAAGACACACACACACATTTTTTGCACACTAGCTGCCCAAGGACATCACAGGGGCTCAGGATCCTGGCCTTGAGTGAAGATAATTAACTTAAAGATTAGCTCCAGTCAATTCCCAACACTTTGTTCATAATGCATGTGCCTCCAGCCCAGTGCACTGTGCTAACTAAAAGATGCACCATCCAAATACCTGGAAGGGCATCTTTTTTTCTCTGTTTCTCTCCCACTCCCTTGCTCTCACTCTCACCCTGTTACTTTTTCTCTACCCTTTTCTCTCTTTAGCTCTTTGTTTTTTTTTTTTCCCATACATTGCTTCTCCCCCCCCCTCCCTTTATCCGTTTCTCTCTGTCTGTCTGTCTGTCTGTCTGTCTCACTCTTTCTGTCTGTGTTATCTCAGTGGGTACTGTGGCAATTAATATTAATGCAGTGTGAAGCATGCTAGAGTGGCCTGATCCCTGTGCCGGGGTAGAGGAGCAGCGGTAAATCCGTGGCGGGCGGATAAGGATCAATACAGGATATGACAATCCTAATGTGCTGGCTGAGCGGAGAGAGGGATAAAGATGGAGGATAGAGAAGAGGATGGCTTGGGGAGATGGCACCTTCTCTTTTTCGGCCATGATTACACACAACAGCTGCAGCTACCATTGTGAGCGGCTGTTTATTTAGTCGCGCGGTAATGATGCTTGACCTTTGTATTCAAGTCCTTGCCCGACCTTTTAACATGGCCACCCCCTCGGTCACCCTACCTAAAATCCAGGAAAAACGACCACTCTGTCTGTGTGTGTTTGTGTGTGGTCTGAATGTGGTGCGAGTTAAGGCAAAACAATAGCAATGGTATTTGGAAGAGTTTGGAATAAATTAAAAAAATATATACATGCAAACAGCAGTGCCACTTTTAATGAGGGTAAGTTATTATTCTGTTTCTCAATGTAAACTAAGATGGAACAAGACAAAACATACAAACTGATGCGATAAGACCTACACGTTGCTCTATTCCTCTGCTCGTTGTTGCTTTTTTATTAGTACAAACATGTTCAGTGTTCCTGCTGTCCTGATGATACCTCGAAAATGGGATAGATAGATGTACCTAGAAACACATACTGTGATGTAATTTACCACAGTTACTATAACATTGTCCAATCGCCCACCTCTAGGTCTGGAGTATGTGCTCATATGTGAGACTACACTTGTTCCCAGACTGTGGTTTTCAGTGAGACAGCCCTGTTGTCTGTCCTGGATAAATAGGTAGTGGATATCTCTCCATTGCTTTGTGAAAGGTCTGTTAGAAACTTTGAGGACTGAAGCTGAACTCAGATTTAGCATATGTACTGTTGCTTCTACAAAGCACTTCATTATGCAAGATTGCAATAAACTCACTGTGTTATGATTAGCCAGTTTCCTTAAATCAGAGTCAGCCACCAGCTACAGACGTAATCTCTTCATTTTCTCCCAGGGAGACGAGGGAGGGTGAGTGTACACAGAGTGAGTAAGAGAGAGAAACGCAAGGGAGGGAGGGAAGAAATGAAAGCGTAGTAGGAGTGAAGGAGGAGAGGAAAAAATGGTGTCTGAAAGAGAGCCTGTAAATCATCCAGCATTAGGAAGCTGT
Organism: Hoplias malabaricus; assembly: GCF_029633855.1. Classification (NCBI taxonomy): domain Eukaryota; kingdom Metazoa; phylum Chordata; class Actinopteri; order Characiformes; family Erythrinidae; genus Hoplias; species Hoplias malabaricus. The sequence goes on from NC_089804.1 coordinate 48,661,320, forward strand.
GTAGTCTTTTTGGCAAGTGCTTTGCACTGTGAGCTGTTTGGATTTTTTTTTCTTCAAAAGAAGAAAAAAAAAGAAAAGAAACACCAAGAAGAAAAAAAAGAAGGGAAAAAAGTGACGATATTTTGTTCCATTAGGTTGGATTGAGTGTTGTTCTTTTGTGTCCCTGTGTTTGCACTGAGCGGCTTTCATCCTAGGGAAGGTTTGTTTTTTCATCTCGGGCAGCACGGGTAGCGAACGCTACAGCACAGGGCTCCCTGGAGAAGCCCATTATACAGGAGAGATATCAAATCATGAATCATTTATGCTAGCTGCGCGCACGCGCACCACCTGCATATTTAATGAAGGATTATTGCATTTCATAAACATATTTTTTTTAAAAAATTGAAATCATATTGATTCCTTCAGTTAAGAGGGAAGCGCAGCTCCTGATTGGATCTTATCTGTTTCATCATAGCCATCCAGCCCTCTGCTTGTCAGGTCCCCCCTCCTTTCATTTTCTCTCAAGTCAATTAATTTTTTTTTCCTCAGCACTTTCATACGTTGCTCAGTAGCCATTTTGACAAGCTCTGTTATGAACCACACACATAGTGAGAGGCCATTTTAACAATTAAACAGTGCATATCATTGAAAACTAATTTACCCTAGCTTGACATTGGTTGAAATGCAAGACATTCTGGTTCTGATTTTGTTGTTTTTGTGATGTGACAAGATGTATTTGCATATAACTGCCTATTCAGCCTGCAGCTTAACCTGGCCATTTGCATTGAACATATACAAGTGCTTTTTCGAATGAGGCAGCCAATCAGAAGAGGTCATTTACATATCATTCTTAAAGGCACAGAAAACAGAGTCTCTCTCTTAGTAGGAGCTATAAAAAAAAATGTAACAGCGAATTTAAGTGATGTAAAAATTGGCCCATCATCTCAGGCTAGACTCCACTCTTTCTTTAAAATGGCATGGTAGTGCGGGGTTTGGTGGAGGTGTTGTTTTGTCTCTGGAAGTGTTTGGACAGACCCTGAGGTTAATGCACCTGAAAAGAGTGATTAAGGTCAATGTTGGTGTCTGCATCTGTCACTGAGACACAGTAAAGGGGGGCTGGGGGTCCGTACCAAACCCCAGTGTTGTTACAACCTCTGCCTGTAGAGTCATCACAACCTACACTGGCTACAAATAATCCGTTTCTCTTCTTTATGGAGGATCAGATTGCTAAAGCCTTAGCAAATACTGAATATCCACCGCTCACTCTCACTCTCCCTTCTCCCTCTCCCTCATTCTCTCAAACACATTCACACTTCAGTTTCTGTGTAAATATCACACTCACTGATGAGGGGCCAATGTGCTTGCATCTCCACAAGGGGATTAGGGGAGCCATTTTGTTGATCTCTTTTGTTCTGTCTCTCCTTGAGACTAGTATTATTATTATTATTATTATAGTAATATTTAACTTACAGGTAGGTGGATTTTCTGTTCGGGGCTTGTATTATGAAATGATTTCTCATAGATTGTTGAACAGTATCATTGCTAGGCCTGGTCTCTTAAAATTTGTCTGTTGGTAGTAAAGTGGGCATTTGGTAAATCTTAAAGGACAGATTAAAATTTGTATAGCGGGTACCAGAGGTTTTGTCCACCAAGGTTTTTTAATACGCTCTGAGATGGTTTCCCGGGGGTTCTGATTTCTAGTGAACTCCCAACCTTAATCTAGTTACACACACAACTTACACATTTTGGACGCCAGTAGGGTTACATCTGGTTGCCCTTAGCTACACAGTAACACAGTGTGTCCTGGAAAAGTAAGAACTGGTGTGATCCTCACATGCAGATTGTTCAAAAAAAGTGGTCGATTAATTAATCAAACTGCCGATTAATCGGGCCGATTATTGCAATTTTGAAATTGTCGGCATCGGCTGATACCTCGGTTCGTGAGGGCGATCATCTAAAAATGCCCACAGGCAGCGGTCTCAGTGTGGCTGTTGTGAAGTGATGTTGAGCGCCCCCTTGTGTCTATTTCACCTTTTGAGAGCACACATTAGTGGATGACGTGCAACAGTAAGTGCCTAGACATAAGACGGTGAGACTTTAATCCCCTTCTGCAGAATCCAGAATCATCTGGCGGATCCATTGTTCTTAATCAAAATTAATTAGTTGTTAGCAATCAAATGTTTTTATCGCACAGTCCTCAACAACCAATTTTTCAGAAGTAATCCAACTATCCACATGTACTGCTCTGTACGGATTGTTTACACCTGGAGCATGACACCATTTAAATCTTGGATGTTTAAATCAAAGCAAACATGAAAAGATCACTTCAGTGTTTCTCTTATAAATTCACTTCCAATGTCAGGAGAAGCGCAGCACCAGTGAACATCTTCTAAAACATCAGGACAGCTCTGTAATCGCTCCACAGTTAACGTTTGTTTATTTTCTGTGGAATGGTAAAGCAGTGCTCTGGAGTTCCTAGCACCAAGCAGTTGGAAGTTTTTACATAAAGCCTTTGTGAATCCAAAGCTTGGGGACTTCCTTCCTAGATTTTTTATTAGGACCTGAAGATCCACGAGAATGAGCCTTTTAGAACATTCAGGTCAAAATATTTGTTCTCTAATAAACTCCAGATGCCTCTGCCATGAGAGAGAGCCTAACATACCAGACTGAGACGGTGTGGGGAGACTCGTTTACAGACATTGGGGATCCGTAAACACATTAGACCGGTTTCTTTTGAATGTCGCCTTTAAACCCATTTAATTGATTCACCATTTGATATCGATGAGTCGTATTACTCATCAGTTGTTTAATGAATAATGACCACCAGAAATTGATATTAGTTGTAGGTTTATAGATGTTAACAGCAAAACAGGATACCAACCTTTTAGGGTTGCCTCCGAATATTTGGATATCCGTTCGTTGGGTAGGAATTCAGTTTATAATTTTAAGATTCGGATATATATGATTTTTTTTTTTTGATAAATGTGGCTATTGATAGAGGCAACCCTCCACTTAAGCAACACCTCAATGAAGCTCTTGTTGATTCGTGTACACTCTGTGCCCTTAGTGGCACCTTATTTTCACAAGTTAGCAAATGACTTGGCAAGCAGAGCCATGATGGAAGCTGCAGTGTTGCCTTAATTTTAAAGCGGGCGTCGAGCGCCGATTTTCTGAACAATACGGCTGGCCCCAAGTATTTGGGTATTGAGATATTTGTTTGTTGGGTATGTATTCAGTTTCTAATTTTGAGATTTGGAAAATAAGTCTTTGGGATTGTGGTTATCGATTTAGGCAACGCTCCACCACACCACCGCTCTCCAGCGGAAAAACAGTGCTCTCCCCACTCCACCCATATTCAGGCTCATCAACATAAAAGCCTTCATGCTATTGAAGCGTAAAATCATAGCCTAAAACATGCTAAAACAACAATCGTACAACGAAGCGAGGTGACGCTACAGTTCATTTTGTCAGCTTTGTGTCTGAAGTTACAACAACTCTGTTCAGACTGGTTGAATTGTATATACTCTGTGCCTTTAGTTAGCGAGCATGTAGCGAAGGAAGATGCGCTATGAGCCACAGAGCAGCCTGGAGAGAGGGTTATTAAAGCAGATTTTGTTTAATGTCAACAATATACACCCCACTCACCGAATATTTGAATGTTCCGGCCGAAGCTCTGAAGCCCTAAAATGGTATCTGGGACAGCCCTTGAAATTATAACATAAAGATTCAAAATATATACACCTGACACAAGTGGCTGTGTTCACAGACCAAAAAAATCCTGAATAAACAGGCAGAATGACTTCAACTGTGATATCCCAAGAGGTATCGTTTTCTCTTCACAAACTAGGCAATCTGTGACATTGGCTGCTTTCCATTTTGGAAAAAATGTGTTAAAAAAAAAAAAGATAGTTTTGCTGCATTCAAGAGATGAAACCTTGAGAGCTTCACACAACTCGTCTCTCTGTTGCACAGTTTGAGCTGCTTTTGGAGATGTGAGCACAGTGTGTGACAAAGCAGAGGACAAACTTATCCTTCTTTTTGTGCAAAAGTTTAAGCTGTTGGAACATGGCTAATCAGTAATGTTGGCTGTCGCCAGTGTCATAGATGATAGTGATTAAGTCATTTCACAGTGCCTGTGACAGTTTACAAAATATTACAGGGGAAATAAAATGATTTTAACCTTCCAAAACAAAAAAAGTCTGATGCTAGGCATTTTTATGTAATTTTTATGTGTGAATTGTGCAAATTGGCTACAGTCCTTTTGAAGAACATGACTCAAGAATAGTTATTTCAGCAAAGGCATCAGCACAAGTGCATTCTGTCGTTGAGGCCTGTCTTTGATAAAAATTGCAGTAAGGTTCATACCGCTTGTCTGTGTTTACACTGAGCTCCTGTCGTTTATTTCCTCAGACCCTCTCAATGCCCATTTTTCTGCTCCTATCTACATATGTTAAGAATAGAAAACATGGCTGATTTCAGATCCCAGCCTCAACAGAAGCTTATAATCAGCAGTGGTATACCAAATAAATAACAAATATTTATAGTTTTTATGATAAATAAATATATTTAGTGCTGACTGTTGATTTAAGTTTTCAACATAGACTGTAAAATACACATCTCTTTAAACTTTTTACCGGATATTTTAAGAGTGGAATATACAAGCATTTGGATATTAGTTTATTTTACAGCTAGTTATTATGAAGATTTAATTATTCCTCTTGGGTTCAGTGCAACAAGGAAGAGATTTGTAGATTTTGATTTGTGCAACTATGAGCACTATTTAGTTTTTTTAGATGTAATATGAAAGATAAAAATGATTCTTATTCATTACTAGAATATTGTTTCTGGGAAACAATGTTGTGTTGGGGCTACAAAATAATTATAAGCAGTGTAATTTTGTGTTTTGTCGAAAGCAGATTGCTTATGGATACTTAACTACTTTGTACTGATGGTGCTATGTTTGGAAAGGGCATCATATGCTCATTTTCCAGTGTGTGTGTCATATTACTGGGTTTTTAAGTCATGAAACAGAGTATTTAGATTCTAAGTGTTAATAATTTGCTCGAATTCAAGTAATGATTGTCACAAACTAATTACTGGCCATTGTGGATTGTAAGGCAGTGAGTTGTGTTCCCTGGTGGGAGAGGGGGACGGCTCCATAACTCTGCTGCTGGTATTTAATTTTACCTACTTACCTGCTAGAAGTTATGTACAGGGGGTACTCGACTTAACAACGTTGATCAGTTCCTACGTCGCCTCGTAAACCAATTTTTGGTGTAAGTCGGAACATACGTACATACTGTACGTAAATAACATACTGTAAGCACTTATCCTTTCCTAACACCTATCCTCCTCAGTCCCGAGTCGCGTAACCGTGTATTCTTCCACCGCGCACACCAAACACGAAGTTTGCGTTACGACGTTTACGACGCAAAACCACTTAAGTCGAAACAAGGCTTTAAACAGTAAATGGGAGATGTGTCGTAACCACGAAACATCATAACTCGGGACTGACGTAACCCGAGGACCTCCCGTATCTTGTTTCTTGCCTAGTACTCCTTTTAAACATACTGTATGTAATAGGTTAATGGCAGTTGCCATGGTATCATTACTAATCATCTGCGTCAGTGTAATCCCACAGTCACCGCCAGCTATAAGACATCAGACCTCTTTGGAAAGAATGGGTTTGTCAAATTAAATCAATTAATTTAAATGATCAGCCACAAATGGAAATGACTGAACATTTCTACTACCACTTCAGCAGGTTTACTGGTCTATTATCTCCTGTCTATTTGTCTCTGTGAGTCATAGGTGTAGTAGGTATGGCCTGAATCTTGCAGCGGTGCCAAACAGATGAGTTTTAGTTCTTTTAGTCAAAGCTGTTTTATTTATGTTTCACCCTTATGAGTTAGAACCAGATCGTATCTGTGTCGGTATCTGCTAACGGAAAAAAATCTTAAATTTAATGTTTCTAAATGTAGTAATTGAGTCGCCCACAAGCTGTACCAATATAATCAGGGCTTTTGCAGGCATGGGCAGTAAGCTTGTGTTTATTTGTCAAATTATTTGCTGGATGGTGGTGGGGCTGGCATTGTTGTATTAGGGTAGTTGGGGTGCCCTGGCTTCGGCATCTACTCAGGCTTTTGGAGAGTTGTCCCAGCAGATTGGCCTGATTCTGACCGTGCCAGCTGTGATTAATGGGGGCACGGATGGTGCTGTATAAAACTGGATTTACATAGAAGCTTATGGCACACAAGTGGATTAGCTGGCTGCAGAGGTGAACGCACGTAATAGACTCTGATGTTTTTTGTTTCCCCACAAACAGAGGTGGAAAAAAAGGAAGAAAAGAGAAAAAAAACAAAAAAAAAAATATCCAATCCAGGTGCAGTGACCTCCCCAGCCTCCCTGCTGCTCTTCTGCCTGCTTGATCATGTGTATCTGAATGCGGAACGAGCCTGTCCTCTCGGGGCCCCTCGTGACTAACCTCCTCTTGTGCACCATTGAGAGAGGACTGTATGAATGTGTGGAGTGCAGAGGGGAGGGAGGGTAAGATGGCTGCATGCACTGCTATGACTGGACTCTTCTGTTAGGGACAGCTGTGTGGGGTCAGAACAAAAAAGTGCCTTCTTTCCTAAGTAGTACCCAGCTCCTCCTTCTCTTCCTCCTCCCCCTCCTTCTAGCTTCCCCTCCATCACTATGACAGCCCCTCTCCCTCAGTGCAGGGTGAGGATGGAGGGGGTAGGGATGAACTATACCAGCTTTGAAGGCACTAATCGAACATTTAGTTTTTTGACACTAAGGGTGTAATTATTTTGATAAAAAATTGAGACATTTTTCCAAAATTTGAAACAAATTGGTGTGATCTAAATTAAAAATACTCTAAATATTATTATAGCTATACTTATGATTCAGAGTATAAGTTGTTACACAGTACTCATCTATGAGAACTGTTCTGTTTAAGAACTTGTAGTTTGGAATATAAACAGAAATGTACTGTAGAGACTAAAGAGCTGTTATGTACTTACCTTTTAACACAGATTTTAAGGTCCAAGTTTAAAATAGACATGCTCTGGAACATGAGTCACTGACTTTTTTGGTCACAGACACTTCAGAGTATAATGTTCTGTAAGTGGAGTGTAATGTATAAGTAATAATTACTTAAAATGATACCAAAAACATTGAAATTATAATAAAATAGTTTGTCTTTCTACAGTTTTCTACTAATCAAATGTGGATCCGTTCTGGCTGGTCAATATCTCAGCTACTTATCTGATGTATTGGATCAGCCCATCACTATTTTACGCCATTGTTCTAGTGAGGCTCCTTAGGAGACCAGCAGAGAGCTGCAAGTGATGTATTTATTCCTCAGTAAATCTTAACGGCAGGCATTAAAAGAAGACGATAATGAATTGGTCCTGACGCATCCAGGCGTCTGCGGGCTGTGGTCGGTGTGTGTGTGCGCGCTCACACTATGTGTCCTGGGTTGGGTTGTTCTTGCCCTGCCATGCTCTTCCCATGAGTAATTGGCTCTGACGGCTCCTGGTAGGTGCAATGATACCGATTCCTAAGCTTGCGTGAGCAGCATAAGACCAGGTTAATGCCTGCACGAGTTGGCTCCCATCAATATGTCTGCTACTCACTCTCTCGCTCTCTCTCTCTTTTGCTGTACCTCACATTCTCTCATGCTATCACTCAATGTTTTTCACTCTTTTGTGTTCTCCCTCTCCCTCTCCCTCTCCTTCATGCTCTTTTCTTACCTATTGCTTGGCCCTGGCACTGTATTAAAGTGAAAGACTTGCTTGCACTGTTTGTTTGATTCTTACAGCAGCCAGTGCTGTCATAGCTGATAAAAAGGCTGTCCTGTAGTTTGCTGCTCAGCATCTGTGTTTACTTTCCTGCCCTACTCTGAGAGAGAGAGAGAGAGAGAGAGAGATTAGAGCCTCGTATGGACATTTGTCAGCAAAACAGATGTGCGTTCTGATCGACTCATAGTCCTCATGATACAAATGAGTGATGAAGCTGACTAGGTCAAAGAGTCAGAACATATTTTCTCTTCATACTGATATGCCTGTTCTTCGTGTAGTTTAATAATTTTGTTTTGTTATTCAGACTGGGGCTGGGTGAGTGATATGGTTATTTCGCAGGCTTTTGGTGATAAACAGTAAACCTTAATATCCGTGCCTCTTTTGAGATCTGAAAATTAATTTAAAGTTTGTGTTTTTTTGGCCAAACAAAATGTATATTTGTAGACAAGGGTGGGCACATTATAAGCACTCCTATATTCAGTCATTCATTATCTGTAAACGCTTATCCAGTTCAGGGTCGCGGTGGGTACAGAGCCTACCTGGAACCATTGGGCGCAAGGTGGGAATACACCCTGGAGGGGGCGCCAGTCCTTCACAGGGCCACATAGACACACACACACATTTAGACATTAGACATTCCTTCACAGGGCCACATAGACATTCACACCTATGGACACCTTTGAGCCGCCAATCCACCCACCAACGTGTGTTTTTGGACTGTGGGAGGAAACCGGAGCACCCGGAGGAAACCCACGCAGACACAGGGAGAACACACCAACTCCTCAGAGACACTCACCCGGAGCGGGAATCGAACCCACAACCTCCAGGTCCCTGGAGCTGTGTGACTGCGACACTCCCTGCTGCGCCACCGTGCCGCCCTCCTATATTCATGATCTTAATGAATTTTGTATTTTCCATAATAATTAATATAATACCATAAATATTGAGTGACCTTGAGCATATTTTACTGCTTTTTAGTAACTCAACTCCTAAAAATATATGTAGTGGTTTATTGGGTGTTTATTTAGGCTTCGTTGAAGTGCAGATGTTGACTAATTTCCGCAGATGAAGCTGGCAAGATGGAGCATGCCAAGGTTATATTCAGTGTGTGAAATTTTCAAGAACGACAGTAGAGAAGGTCAAACACTTAAAGCTTATTCTATTTACTCATTGGTAGGAACTAATCAGTTGAAAGAAAATAGCCTCACAGATGATCCTGTAATTTGAGGAGAGTTATGTTATGACTTGGAGTAATGCACATGCCTTGGCCCTCAGTTAGTGTAAAAAAAATCACCTGCCTGCTTTTACACACAGTAGTTGGTAGCTGTCATTTTGTATCTTATTTTTTTTAATGTTACTTTTAAAATTAAGTATTATTTTTTTAACAGTGCCCTTCCATTCACTCTGCAGTGGTCTGCTGTGCCAGAGAGCTGGCGGGGGGAGGAGTGTATTCACAGCAGTGCTTTGGAAAAGGCATTACTGTACCTTTGCTTAATTGAGGGGAAACTCCCCTGACACCTGCTTAGGCAGAGCCTCGTGCCAGTTGGAGCCATGGAGAGAGAGCGCTGGACCCTGACAGAGTGTGCAGGCTGCTAAAGGCCATGCAGGGGGCTGGCAAGGAAATTATTAAATAAAAACACACAGGACATTACACAGAGTCCACCCCCGAAGACCCTATCCCCTTCCCCCACCTCAGCAAGCATCCCGTCTCTGTCATCTTCTAGGTGCTCGGGTCCATCTCTCCGACCCTGATACAGCTCGGAAATAGACTTGCTAAATATTTTAGCACTCAGGAAGAAAGGAAGCTGCTTTTATGAAGGGAAAGCACGATAGAGGGGAGAGTGGGCCGAAGGTTTTGACACACATTGTTCAAGGAGATGAGTAAAGGGCGGGCCAGGGCAGCACTCTCATTGGTCCATGAAGCCAGCTCCATTATTGCTCTTATCAGCTGAGCAGGGAACTAGAGCTGAGTGAGAGGTTGATGTAGTCGGATATATCAGCGACGAATGACTTGTGACTTGATACCAATTAGTTTATTTGGTTATTTATTTAATGATAATAGGACATGGGTTTGTATCGACAGTAAATTACTGATTAAACACATTAAATAATATTTGTACAAAATATTTTATTCCACAATAGCGTAATTGTCTGTGGTCAATACACTGATTTGTGGTTTGGACTGAGCTTTGATATATTTTTATGTGTGCGCCAGTGTTAATCTTTTTAAAAACAGTGCCTGAGCCTGTAAAGTCAAATTATGACATTGTGTACAGCACCAAGAGAATCTCCATGCATCTTGTCTGAGTGCTGTTTGAGCAAACACATCAATCCTCATAGATATTATTACACTTAGCCTCTGTGGCACTCACTCTCTCTTTGCTGCTGCCTCAGTATTGATCCAGTGCATGTCGAATAAGAAAATATTATCCCCCCCTTCTCTGTATTGTATTTGCTATAATCAAGTGTTGCCAGATTTTCCCTATAAACATTGCCTAAATGAGTGGTGATGGGAGGTGTTGTGACGGATAGTGTATTAGGCACTGCCTTGCTCTCCTTCCTCTGCTGTTTCTAATTAAGTGGGGCCTGCGGGTGCCGCGAGGAGGAGGCGGAGACTGTGCTATCCCAGCATCCCTCAGGAGCGTGTTAGATTAGGTGTCACTTGCAGGTGTGGCGAAACGCTGATGAGTGAGCACAGGGGGATTATGGGATTGATGGGCTCATATGGTTAACCTCCCAGAAAGGGTAAACACACGAGCCATCTTTTATTCACTCCCTACGAGTGCTTTCATTCATATAGAGGGGTTTGATGGAAGTGTCATTGGTTTGTCACGTAGAGAAACAAAGATGAATGCAGATATGTTCCCTGGAATAGAAACACACAATTTATTTGGAATAGTTTACTCATTCATACAATTTGCTGTATAATTAACTGACTTGAGTCAGACAGAGAAACGGATTTATCAGTATGAATATAAACCTCCCTATAACAAGGGGTGCTGGGTGCTTTTACAGCAGGGAGATATAACGCCTGTTCAGAAAGTCACTTTGTGTTGTATGTTTTAGGAAACATACACCACAGGATACTTTACGTAAAGTGGATCTTTTACTAACCTGCAAGATTAATTATAGTTTAGTGGCTAAATTAAAAATATAAAAGATAGTATGACCACAGTGTGAGAAGAGAACAATAAAAACAAGGCTAAGTAATATTTTGGAAGGTTTAAAACACTATATAAACCAGAAGTTACGTTCTGGTACTGGGCCAGAAGAAGATGTTTATGCACAGCGATGTAGAAAAATAATAATAAAGTATTTCAGTGCATTGGGTGATTGCCTTCCGTTGTTGAGGATGTTGGACATTTTAGCTCATACTGTACATTAATGGTTTTAGTTTGTTTGTTTTATTTATGTATTCTGTCCAACACTTGTGCATTGTTTAGTTTATTGTGAGCGTTTTGGTTTTGGTTTTCAGCCATCTATAATCTGAGTTTCGGTTTTGGCTGTTTAAAGTTTGGTGGTTTTCTTTATACTAAGTCTTTTCTACATGCTTAAGCATCACAGTGATTGTGTTATAAGTGTTGAAATATCTAACAATGGTTTAAATCCTCTGACAGAATTGGAGTAGCATGTAAAAATGGTGCAGGGCTATGGTGTGTGTAATAAGTGGGTAATTTTGGAAGGCATGCTTATCTTGTGCTTTGTAAATAGCCTGACAGAGAGAAGAAAGCCAGAGGCTCAGGGTCATGGAAAGGAATGCTTCTCTTCCCTTCAAGCTCCTCCATTCATAATCTCTCTCGCACCTTTTTTCCCTTGTCTTTTTTTTATTATTATATATAATCCTCCTCCACTTTGCCTGTATTACAATGAACAGGCCTCTGCTGTTCAAAGCATGTCAGTGGCTATGTTAATAAAGAATTCCGCTGAGGTGACAGGCTCAGTGTTTTAGATATTTAATTGAAGTTTCAGGTTCCTTTAATTAGCGAGCCTCTGCATGCTCTCCATCTGCCAGTGTTTCTCTTTAGACGGGTGCTGGAGAGAGTGAGGGGGAGGTCAGAGCCATCGAATAAAACCGGGAACAACAGGGATGATGAACAAGGGCCAGAAAGAGAGGGAGAGGGAGGGATGGAAAGGATGAATGGGAGGAAGTACTCGTGTTGGGGTTTCTGAGGAGCTTTTCCTGAGGCTTGGACAGAGGGGTCATGGAATTGTGCTAGGAGACCAAGGCTCTTAAAATAAACCCTGACTCCACCTACTACTCTTACAGGGCCTGCTGGTGTCAGGGCTGTTGTGGACACACACTCTGTGTTGTGGATCCCTCTTCTTCTCTTTTGGCCACCAGACAGAGAGGCTTCATCAGGTCCCAGCACCTGGCCACTCTGTAGTTGTAGGGCTATAGATACATAGATGCTACAATGCTATATTTATAAAATTAATCTGTGTTTCCTCACATTGTGGTTCACTACAGTAAATAGTGTTATTATTGTGTTTCTTCTTTGCATCTCAAACATTTGACAAAGCAACATTTTTTTAAAAGGCTCTCTATAACATTTATTTAATAAAGCTGGTCTGGTGCAAGCCACAGTGCGATGCACTACAACAGTCATAATAAATAGACAGACTTCAGACTAAATCCAATTTATTATGGACCAGCAACAAAACCTCAGAAAGGGAAAATCTCTCCTCGCTCTCCTCTTAAATATTGCACTTTTTTTTCTTGCAGTTCAAACACAGAGCTTGTAACTATTTCCATAACCACAGTGACATTGCACAACATGCAGGTAGTTTGTCAACTTTTACTATAGCTGCTTACAAACAGACAGGTATAGACTAAAGCTATAACCAAAACTACAATGTTAGCTTTAAATTTACTCTCCACAGCAAAAATTAGACAGTGAAAACTGTGATGGGGGTCTATCAAATTACTGAAAATCTGGGAAATTTTGGGACAAATGCGATATGGGGATTATTTTCCAGAGTTTAACCACAACAGTTTTAGTGCCACTGCTACTTGTTGCACTATTAATGACCTAAATCCTGACACAGAGTTGCAGTGAAAATATAGTGAGCAGCTGTTTGTTGCATGAATGGAGCTTGTGGATAAAACAGTTATGAACTGTAAATGTTGTGCTACGAGAGCCAGAAGGCAACACATCCAGCACGGCCGTATGTTTGAAACAACATCAGTCTGGTGTGTCAGTGGAGAGCAGAGTTCTATCTGTGTGAGGCTTAGGAGTCTCATATGGACTTGACTCCCAACTTGATATAATGTTATTAAAAGGGGTGGGGGGTGTCTGAGAGAGTGGCAACCACCGTCCTCAACCGCTACATCACACACATTTTGACAGTGTCAAAATGAAAATCACTAATACAAACCATGCAGTGGCACAAAATACTTTCAGATTGAAAGCTAAAGTCACTGTCCCACATTTGTCTGGGTGTTTTGTTTTATTTATTTATTTTGCGATCCATGACTCAAAATCCATGATCTTATCTAAACTGAGTTTTGTGATTTTTTTACACGACTTGGTTGTATATATGATGCATTCATTTAATTATGCAATCATTCAATTATACATATATTTGTGTAGCTCATTTGTATGGAGCCATTATGAAGATATGTAAAAAATAAAAGAATATCAATAATGCGTACGCTAACAAATATATTTCATTCCTTTGTAAATACTTTGCATTCCTTCACTTGCATGTACCCTGCTTACAAAGCACGGTGGTCTCACCTTGTACACAGATGTTTCATATGAGCATGCTTGTGACAGCCCAAGGATATTTGATATTGAATTGATTTTTTATACTTGAATTGAATTCATGCTGGGCCCACAGACATTACAGAACAATAGGCAATTCATTATATTCACATTATTTATTTTCGTTATGCCTTCAAAAACAAACTGCCATCTAGAAAGTTACAGAACTTTGATATAGGGTAGAAAATTAATTATGATGTAAGTCACTGTTTTCCTGTTTTTTAAAATTGATTGTGGAGTAGCACTCTTCTCTGGTTTGTTTACAGTCAGGAACGGTATGTTTGAAGAGAAACAAAAAATTTTATTGCACTTGGCTGAAGTTTTGAAGTTTTTATTCACTGTTTAAATTACTACAGAAACTCATTTAAGCTCGAGCTGATAAGTTTAGTGATCATTTAGTTCTGTGATTACTTTAATGCCGAGAGTCGGTTAGATCTAGAGCAAAAATAAGTCAATATTACCCACCTATGGAGCAGGAAAAGAGCCATATCCTCATCGTCAGTTCATGCTTTTCAACGTTCGCTGGTGTCTTCATTGCCTAAATTCTTCCACAATGCCACTTTTCTGTTGTTAGCAGAGAGAGGAAGCCTAGCATACTGGAATGAGAGAATTGTTTTTTTTTACCCATCTAGAGACACTGGGGCTTCGTAAACAAGTTAGATCAGTTTCCAGCACGCAACTGGAGTGCTAGCAAATGGTGAGAAAATGACAAACTGAAATGTCAAACTCGTGAAATATCTATTCATTTATATACCACTTTCTGAGGGATGGCAAAACATTTGCTAAGAAATGTACATTTCTGTACATTCAAGTGGAGGTGGATTCATTCCTTTAATGACACGGACCTTCAACTGTTGGGTAATTTTGTAAGCGAACCTTGGAGTACGTATTTGAGTATCATTGACTTACAGGGAGCATGTGGTTGGACTTATTTATTATTTCTTTGCAATCTAAAATTATGTACCTCATGGTATAAAACTGGTGCTCTAAAATGTTTGTGTAGTGCCTGAAGGCATTTTAACAGTTACGAGCTGATAGATAGATAGATACTTTATTGATCCTCAGGGGAACTTGCAGGAAGTGTAGCGGGTGGTATAACGTAAAAAAAAATTAATTGGATAAATGCATTGTATTGTCCAAACAAAAGCACTCTGTAATGTTTTGTAAAAGAACCTAGAAAAGATGGCATGGCTCAGAAGGTTCCTAATGGGGGGAAAAAAATCACAGTAGTCAGATTTCTCAGTTGTTCATATGATTAAAGGAAATTGATATTACAAAATATATTTTCGTTATTTCATTATGCTGTCTCCTCCTTTCCACAGATCCAGGGTCACCAGTAGTTTGCTCCTTTTACATTACTGTGCGCCCCTGCCTGCCAGTCTGCTCCCTGGTATTTATAGTAGGGCTGATTCTGAACAGGAGTTAATGACCTGGTCTAGCATTGTCAGACTGCTCGGCTAGAACTTGATATGCGTTGTTTGCTCTTTGCACTGTTGTCCGTTTGAATCTTGCTATGCTTCCTGCCTCGGAGAGAAAGAGCAAATGAGAGAACTAGCTTTGGATATGAGTAAATGAGGTTGAGATATTAAGTAAGCGTGCTGTAGCCTAAATGTTATTTCCCAAGGCTCTTCGGGTGTTGACCCTGCTTCACACCCTGCTTTCATGTACATGCTCACTTTAAAGGAATACACACAAATGTTTAGGAAAACAGACAGTGAATATGCAGCTCAGCATTTAATGTAAGCTCTGACGAGAGCCTTTTTTTTTTGCAGTTTAATATCTTTAAAATCAATCAGGGCAACACAGTAAAATAATGTTGCGGGTGACTGTCTGTGAGGAGTTTGGTGTGTTCTCCCCGTGTCCGCTTGGGTTTTCTCTGTTTGCTCCGGTTTCCTCCAACAGTCCAAAAACACACATCGGTAGGTGGATTGGCATCTCAAAAAGTGTCCATAGGTTTGAATGTGAGTGTGTGTCGCCCTGTGAAGGGACGGCGCCCCTCCAGTGTGTGTTCCTGCCTTGCACCCAGTGATTCCGGGTAGGCTCCGGACCCACCGCGACCCTGAACTGGATAAGCGCTTACAGATAATGAATGAATGAAAAACGTAAACAGTCACCTTTTTTGCCCACTCTTCTTTAAAGACCGCTGGTGTTTATAAGTGTTGATAATTATTCATGGTGGGCTGATTATGCATTTAGTGTAGCACTTGACAAGTTTGCATTTTTCTTTTTTGCTCACATAGGACCAAATCCACGGTAGTGGACCACAGTTATTAACAATTACTGCTTGTATTCCTTTCAGTAGAGACAAAGGTTTGAACCCACACCAGCTCTGTGTGGAATGAATTGTTGAACAGTGCTCCACTCTAGCACTCAATCACTGCAGTGGTAATGAATAGACTAACATTGCAGTATTACATCATGCCAGAAAATGACACTTCACATGCATTGCTGCTATTGTATGTAATTTGCACCATGTTCTTGATTACCAGCTTTTATTATTGTATGCACTACACTATCTGTTTAACCAACATTTTGATGTAATAGCGGCCGTCCTTTGTCTAGAACTACATGAATAACAGGAAAGACTTGAGTGTTTTGTGCTTTTCCTCTGCTTCCTCAGCTGCCATATCTTTGCGAGATGATTCTTTTAGCCTCTTTCTCAGCTCTCTCAGTGATAGTGATAGGAAACGGGGCTGACCTTGGATCAGCCCGGGCTGGAGCAGGGCTGATGTATGGGCTCCGTGTGCAGGGCGGCAGTAAAGGAAAGCCATGTTTTTATTTCCCTGCACAGGGCACTGTGTCAAGATGTATAAGCGGGTTCATTTCTCCCCCCTCCCTCTCTCCTTCTCCTTTTCCTTCTCTCTCTCTCTCTCTCTCTCTCTCGCTCTCTCTCTCACTCCTGCTGCTGTTTGAGAGGAATGCTAAATGTCAGGCACCGGGCTAGTGTACTGCGCACCCGTGTTAGCTTCAATAGAATAAGTATCAACAGAGGGATGATTTGAATTTATTTGCAGTGCCCTCGAATGGGGAGTGAAGTGAGTGCCTAGCGAGCCGAGGGCATACACAGTAACGGCTGTAACATATCTCTGTCCTTTTGTGTGTATTTTTGCCCAGCCTATTTGTTATTGTCAAACGGAAAATTGACCACCATCTGCTACAGGCTGCCATATTAGATTAAACAAAACAAAAGCAACAGAAGAGAAGTCCATGGCACTCCATTCTGTGGCTTTGAACAGAGTGTGTGAGGTAGGGAAAGGGGGTGGGGGGGTAAGGCGGGTGGATTGAACGTGACGAGGTGCTTTAGTGGTGGGCCGCCTGCAGAGAGCTCTCTGCGTGTATGGAAATGCGTTTTCAGCGACGTGTGCAGCTGGTGATGGTGTGAAACCCTGCACAGTGTGACACCCTGACAGTGTCAGCTCCCATCCGTCAGTGCTGTACTGCCTTGAGCATGAGGACAGTGTATGTGTGTGTGAGAGAGAGAGAGATTGAGAGGCAGGCAGGGGGTTCTGTCTATCTGTGAACGCCTGTGTGCGACACCTCTCCATGGCCTCTCCATCAGCCTTGCATGGAACGTGCTCTCTACATTCTAGCACTCTGCAGCCCAGCCTGTATTCACTACAGCAAGTCCTGTTTAAAATAGAGCAAGCTCAGAGCTGTTGATCTCTGCTGAATGCTTGACTCTCATACTCGTGATAAACACCAGCTTCTGATCTTTCATCTTTCAGGAGTGGAAAGATGGTCAAACTGAATTTAAAATGGTCATTTTCTAACATGTTATTTCATGTTCCTTATGCCATATTAAGCACAGCTCATATTCTATCATTTTAACAACAAAGAGCTTACTTTCTTGGGATTTTCTATGAAAATATAATGGCTTTTCCTGCTTCTAGAAATGTATTATTGTTTGGTCACCAGGCACCTGTCGGCAGGGGAAAATATCAGTCAACATCATTTATCACCTCCCACCACCTCTGCCCTTACTTGGGAGGGAATGCTCACCTAGATCAGACTTTCCCTGACCCGGTGGATCACACAAATATTGAAAGAAAAATGATGAGTGCTGATTTTTTTTTTTTTTTTTCTCCCTTTCCCTCCCCTCCTACATCCCCACATAGGCTTGAATCCTCTACCCCTGTGGTCCATTGAATATATTGTATGTTTTTCTTGATTATACTACCAGTATTTAAAAATGAATACAAAGCGAAAACATAGTAGTTATTTCAGAAGAAAACTAATTTGTAAAATGCAGACATTTTAGCAAAGTAGCCCAGCATTAACTAAACATTCTGCTTTTCTCATGTACAATAAATACTTATTGTCATTTGATATTATTATTATTATTATTGTTATTATTTTGAAACCTAGTATCTACTTGAAATTTGTTTGATATCAACGTGCACCCCATTTAATAACCTACTTATATGCAGCAATGCAGAAAAATACAGACACATCTTGTGATTATATTGCTATTATTTTGCAGCATATTCTGAAAATGTGACAATATCTATTGTAAAGAAAGATAAGGTTCAGTGTTTCTCAAACCTGTCCTTGGGGAACCTTGGACAGTCCACTTTTTTATTTTTTTTCTCCTTTTCCCTTCTCCACATCCCAACTCCCAGTATGTGGACTATCTAGGGGTCCCTGAGGACTTGTTTGTGAAACCTTCAATCTATCTTTTTCCATTACAATTCAATACTGTTTGAATGCCACATCATAATCTTCTGGGCTCACATTTTTTAATACGGCTCCTGCCAAAAGTTGTCAGCATTTGTCCCTCCTGTAGACATTTCGTCTTGGTCCTGCTTGCAGTCCCACGTACTTCATAAATAAATCATTTTCTTCTGAAATACAATAGCTAGTGGACATCACCACGTATTAAAGTTATTGTTAAGCAGGTTGTTTATTCAAAAATAAATAAATAAATAAAAACCACAAAGCAAGAATTATAATGTTTATATCAGGAGGCAATGCTTTGCCTCAAACAACATGGAAAAAAATAAATATCCTATATATACATCTACAGCTGGGCTAAATTAAGAAGATAATTACAAATACATGTGCTGCCTATAGGTATAGGTACTCAGTTTACTGGAATACTATAAATAACACGGCACAATTTAACTAATTATTATTATTAATGAAGATGATCACCAAATGAATCCTGAATGCTGTGAGAAATTTATTTTTCCATTAAAAGCCACAGGGTTTTCCATTTTTTGTAGCACATTAGATGGATGGATAGGTAGATGTATGGATATGGTATTCATCACAAAGAAAATTTACGTTAAGTTTTTCAAATGATCATTTGCTTTATTTATTTAATTATTTATTTTTGGACGTGTATATTTTCTCCAGCTCCTGCACTCACTGAATTGGTGAACCACCTGATGTGGTGCATGATGTTGAAATTTAAGCATTCAAAACTCTGCTGTACACTCATTAATTTGGACAATATAGATACTTTCATTTTGTTGTAAAGCACAGATGAAAGGTATTGTGTATCATTTTGGCCAAAAATTATTTAACTTTAGCAAACACCTCTGCAACACGGTGGAATTGTAACGGTTCGAGATGCTCACATGTTCTCATAGATTGAGACTTGGGGATTTGCAAACTATTGCCATATTAATTTAGCAATGGCCAATATTGCAATAACCGATTAGCATTATTCTGCTTAATGTGTTTTTGCTACATGGGCGGTGGTCATCTTTGAAGTGAAATATGTCTCTCTAACGATAGATGAGACTCTGGCATTGTTCAAAATCTTTGATTCTGGGACAAAACAACCAGAAGAAAAATGAAAAAGCTCATTTACCCTTTTTTCCTCAGTCTGGGACAGAAAATCTAAATGTGTCTCTTAATGAACACTCTCCACCCAGAGAGAAAATGAGAGAGAAGGAAAAAAGAAACAGGGGAGAGCTGTGCTGCATTGGTCTGATGGATGTGCATCTGACGGCTCAATGTGCTTACCTAATGGGAGCTGTAGTTCAGTCACTGCACTTTTTATTTTTTCTCCTTCTCTCTCTCTCTCTCTGTCTGTCTGTCTCTCTCTTTCTCTTTGTCTGTCTCTTTTCTCTCTTCTTAAGCATAGGAAAAAGAGAGACCATGCTTGGCTAAGCAGCGAGCAGCCAGTCCATTTCTCAAAGGTTAATAGAGCTGCCTCATAATGCACACTAATCAGCAGCTAATCTGTTTGCTTTCTATTAATACCCAGCCAGGTCAGCAGTGACGAACGGTTACCTCTCGGTTCGGAGGCGTGTAAAATCGTGAATTGTTGTGGGTTTTTTTTCCCCATTTTGTTGTTTCTGGCCCCAAAGTCCATATGCCACTAAGAGTGAGGGTGTTATGTTAAGTGGAGTGAGGAGGTGTATTTTCTCTCTCTCTCTCTTTTTTTTTGCAGGCAGAGGAGCTATGAATTTCTAATGGGCTGTGAATCCTCCAGAGAGGCCCTGTGACCTGTGGACAAATGGGAGAGAGGAGCGCTTGTGTTCTTAAAGAGCGCAGAGCAGCTTTTGTTCATGAGCATTAGCATTAAATCACTCAGATTTAGTGGAAGCAGCATTGCTTACATCTAATCCTAACAACCAATGGAAAAAAGGATAAACTCCAGCATTTTGCAATTCAGCCTGTAGGACCCCCCCCCCCCCCTTTGTTTTTAGTACTGTGCAGATTTTGTGTTATGCTTATTACTAATAGGCTGCACTGCATACTCTGCAGCCTTCCTAAGTGCTAGGACACGTAGTCTAGGCTGCGTTTTTGGGAGTAATGAATGTATAATATAATGGCGTATGACAGTGGAGGCTTAGTCATGAGAGCTGTCAGTAGTGTTTGATGTTTGGAGAGAGCTTCAGAGGCAGGCGGAGAGGCTATGGAAGGATTTCTGCACCACACTGGTCTGCACTGTCAAATGCTACTGGAGGAAAGCAGGCAGGGAGGGTGTTGCATGAGGAGACAGACTGCTATTCTGTTTTTCTTTTCTTTTTTTTTTTTCTCCCCCCAAAACAGCATAGGAAAAGGTCAGATGTCTTGGTCGTGCATACACGCACGCACGCACACACACGCACACACACATACACATATATACCCAGCCTCCAAGAGCTATGATTAACAACCTAGCGCCATCTCTTTCTGCTCTCTTTAGCCGGCAACGTGAGGTATAAAACCATGCATCCTCTCTTTATTATAATTTACTGTATATTTATTTTACCATACCCTGCTTCTTTTAATGCTTTACAAAGTTAACTAATAATATTATATATGCATATCCTATATGTTAAGGCTCCCCCTCGCCTTCTCTTTTTCCTCCCAGCTCAGCTGCCTGTGCTTGGTGGCCATGTTGCTGCAGATCGATGGCAAGCAGTGGACCCTGGCCGCATAGAAACATGAGCAGGGCTTTAGCATGATGCTTCTATTGAGTGGGTTGCAGTGGTTCCCACGCCCTGCTGCTCTGCTA
Organism: Hoplias malabaricus; assembly: GCF_029633855.1. NCBI lineage: Eukaryota > Metazoa > Chordata > Actinopteri > Characiformes > Erythrinidae > Hoplias > Hoplias malabaricus. The sequence goes on from NC_089804.1 coordinate 48,682,322, forward strand.
AAATGACAGTCTGACACACAGACAGGCAGACAAAGAAGGAAGGAAAGATATAGGTATATATTTAGAAATGGTAGTAATTTGAGTGTACTCTCTGTACTGTGAAATTTTGGCAACAATTAAAGCTTTTTCCTGAAAAAAAAAAAAAAGTCCATTCATTAACCTCCTGTTTGAAAATGGGGTAGGTTTATGCCAATGCAGTTGTTAAGGAGCTAAATAAATGAATGGAGTCAGTGTTTTAATACAGCGATCTAATCTGCCGAGTTAATAACCTTTATCTCTAGTAATTGCAGGGGTCTAAAAGCCTTAATGCTGTGGAACAGATGTGTCTGGTGGCCCAGAGAAGGTTCAGTGGGTCAGAGAATGTGTCTGGACAGAGTTGGAGTGAGAGCGTGCTTTATTTATGAAACGGTCACTTATGAAATTGCAGTGAGCCATATGTTTAGACATGCGGCGGATGTATAATATGCCATGTCAAACAGCGTGCTGGTGTTTTGTTAATACTACTGTCCAAGTCTGACTCGATTGCATTTTGTGACATTCCTGTCATAGCGCTGTGTGTATAACCACATTTTATACGTCATACACAGAGCGATGAAAGGAGCAGTCTGTCTTGTGTGAAATGTGAGGGATTAGCGGTGAGTGTGTGTGTCAGGGCTGGTAAATCAGTGTGTTGCAGCTGCTTTGTGTTTTCAGTGTAAGCTCTGCTGTCTGTGGATGCTGAATGTGAAATGTCGATGTTATTGAACAGGTGCTGTGTGGCTAGGTCCTGATGTTTTTATTTCTGAGCGCTCTGGCAGCAGGAGGAGGAGGAATGGGGTGAGAAATTAAGAGTGAGTGTGTGTGTGTGTGTGGGTTTTGGCTGGGGGGTTGGGCTTGATGATGTCTCCGGAGGTTTGATGCTTAGATTAATTTTTGCAGCATAAGTGCTTCCACTAAATGTCACAGAATCAAGTGGTTGGGTGAGAAGTGCGGTCACCTAGATGAGGCATTCATGCTTTCCTGTTACCACCCCCCAAAATTCAATGAATTGAAGGCTTTGTTGAACAAACCAGCAGTGTGATTCCACCATGTCATCCATTAATTTATTCACTTTGCTTCCCCATGTGCTAGAAACCGTGCCGTGGCCGTGTGTGGTATTTACTCATTTATCGCATTGGTTCATTAATGCATTCATTTGTTTTTTCTATCTTCCATTTGTTGAAGTCATCGTCATTTTTTTCTTTCTTTTCCTTTCATTTTCAGTGACGTGCGAGTGCATGTTGAAGGACTTACTCTGGAGAGCTTGGAGGTGAAGGCAGCCAAGGTTAGTCACAGCATCTTAGCCACAGATCTTAATACATCTTCACTTCTACATACAGACCTTCTGTTTTTCTGCGCTATATTGAATCCCTGCTCCCCTCCTCCATATGTCTCCTTTTACTTTTCACCATTTGAAGAGCTCTATATTCTCAGCAACACATGGGATGTTTACCAGTTTTAATGCTATACCATGGTAAAATAAAACCCCAAGAAGAATATAACTATTTCAGATTTGATTCCAATCAAATTAAATAAACAATTTCCTACTCTACCCACAATCTGTTTTGTTTTTTATAACAACTGATGAGGTGGAACATATTTAAAGCCTAAGCACCAGCTATGAAAGTGTCAAACAAATAAATTCAGTGGAATATGAGTTCCTAACTTGTGTTTATTGATAGTCAGAAAACATGTTATTTCTTACAAGGAATAAGGTTTAAAAGACTGTTGTCCCCCCAGCCCCCCCCACACGGTGTTCGGAAACTCTAATAGGCGTCTTGCTTAAGTTGCACTTAATTTAATGCAAAATGACGAAAAGGTGTGTTGTTTTTGGCTGCAATAATTCAATGTACAGTGGGACATCTGTGCACAAATGGCCCAAAGATCCCAAAATATCCAGAAAATGGACTAAATTTGTCCACTTTACACGGGCACTTTGGGAAGGACCATCCGCTCACTCCGTTATCTGTAGCTCATTTCACTGGCGCTTTTCCAACAATATGGGCATGTAAGGACACCAACGAAAGGTGTTCAAGAGCCTCTGTAACATGGAGGTAAACAGGGTAAGGACACTCACTTCACCTGTTTTAGTTGGTGTTAGTTAACGTTAGCTTGACTCGCTAAACTCGGTGGCTCAGATTATACTCGGCTACGTAGCTGCTTTACGGAGGTTTATAGTGTCGGATGAATTCGAGTTCGACTTCGATCACATTTACAAGAATAACGGTACCTCTAAATTTGAGTTTAGCTTATTGCTAGGCTATTGTCATGAATAATGTTGGTTATTTAGCTAGATACTGTCATAACAGGTGTTTTACCGTAGTGTTGTTCAGCTGTTGTCCACCAGTGACGTCACGGTTGCGTTCAAGCATTTCCGTAGCGAGCTCGGGTTTTTCCGTCAATTTAATAAAATTGTCAGTTTTAAAGCAAATTAAGCTGCTATTTTCATTTTAATTCATACTTACATATGTCAGTAACTAAATAAATGTGAAATATTCATGGAGGTCCATTAAGTGGTGCTTAGCCTTTAACAGTTTGCTTGCTGTCCGCTGTCATACTGAAATTTAGAACTGACCTTAGATCCACAATGATATTATAGAACCTGTTCAACATCACAAAACCTGTTGTTATTGAAGAATGCATCTTGTAGGTGGAGCACGGATAAAAAAACGGCGGGAGTAAAAACAACTAGCGCTAAAGCATCTCTCTGCAAAGCACACATCAGGACAGTGTTCTAATCTGAAGTGTAAACAGTAGTAAAGCTGGTTATTCTGTATTAATATTGTAGTTTTAAATGTGTAGTTCTGTTACTAATACACAGGAGTTTCAGTAAAAACAGTGTATCAGCATAGCACTTGTGAAATTATTTCACGGTCTCTGTGCATTTTAATAACACCGAAAACTGTGATAATGCTGCTAACTACAAGCCTTTTTTCTGTTCTAAGTTGTCTAAATTTTATTGTTCTAAATTCTAACCTGTTTAAAGGATTCTACTTCTGTATGCATTCATTCTGTATACTCAGTATACCCCTCCCCCTTTCTTAGCATAAGCTTGTCACCAGCGCATTGCTTTGTTTAACAAGGCCACAGCGCTGCTTTCTAATCTCACCACACACATGCATGCCAACCCAATTTCACCTGCAGCAGATCTGTGTTAGGATGTGATTATTTTGATGTGACCTCTCTTTTTAGCCAGTTAAAAAGTGTCAAGCTGAATCACAAGATGCAAATGACAGTAATAAATCTAGTAATGATATGGAGGAGATTCCTCTCAAAGCTCGGGAGCAGGTTACTTAATGAGTTTGGTAATTGGCTTTCTGCAGCTCTCTCTCTCTCTCTCTCTCGCTCTCTCTCTCTCTCTCTCTCTCTCTCTCTCTCTCTACCTCTCTCTCTCTGTCTCTCTCTCCGTCCCCCCCGCCCCACATTTTGTGTCAGTCACATGGGCCCCTGGCAACACAGCTCCTTTTTACCTGGCCTTTTAACAATATACACACACAAAAGCAATGAAGTGATGGCTCTGCGTCTACTGTCTCACTGCAGATAATAAGATGGCTCCTATCACTTGTGATTTGATGAGGGTGACCTGAGCGGTGAATGGAAAGATGGTTATGGACCTGTTATGATGTGTGTGTGTGTGTGTGTGTGTTTTTATAAAACACAGATGTTGTTATACAGCCTGGTGCCACTTGGACTATATCAGCCAAAATCAGTTTGGTATTCTGATCAAATCCACACATCTGTTTAAAGCTTTTTTTTTTTAAACTGTGTTATATTATGGACTAAATCACTTTTTCAGTGCATCTGCCCTTTAATGTGTGTATCTGGAGAGAGACTACCATGCCATGAACTGTGAAATAAGATCACAGACTCAGTTTATTGTGGGTTGTCTGAGTTTTAAAACATGGCATAAATTGTGATAAAGCTCTTTATCATTTAAGGGAATGAGCACTCAAACATTCCGTTCTGAACAGGGCTGTTTGGACAGGGTAAGAACCGTCCTGTGGTGCTTTATCCATGTGGTATTTTGAACAAAACATGTCTCTCATATTTTGACTTGTGGAAAAAGGTATGTCACATCCCCTTTAACCAAATACATGATGGGGCTAGTGTCACTTGTATGTCACTGTGCATCTTTAGTTCTAAAATGATTATTTAAAAGAAAAAACATCCACATTGTTATAGAACTTGTACTGTTTTCTTTAAACTATAACTTTCTTTTCATACTCTCATACATCTCAGTTGCTTTAATGTATTGATCAGTTCCATTGAAAGGTTCTTTAGAGAAGCACATGAAGTTTATCTGTGCTACTGCTTCAAAGAACCCACTCTGACACCTTCACTTTTTAAGTGTGATTTAGACTTTGCTTTGACAGAGTGCAAAAGCAAGCATTGCACCTTCAGTTTGAACTTCTGCCCCTCGGTTGAGTGAGCTTTGTGTGAATGCTTTTAGACAGCAGCCTGACTTTTGGCTAATACCAATGCTTTTGTGGTGTGCAGATATCTTTATTTCTTTTATTTGTAAGAAGGCTAATTAATCTACATTGTGTTCATGTGTCTGATGAAGCCTTAAATATCTGTATGCACATTTCAAATGGTGGAACGTGCCACTAGATCATCCTGTTAATGTAGTAATGTGTTGGAAAATAATCAAACAAAGCTAGCCTGTGAGCTCAATTGTAAGCACATGCACATTTTTAAATGTGTAAGTATTTGACAATTGTTTGACAAGCGTTTTATTTGGTGGTTTTTCATACAAAGCATCATGCTTTCATAGTACTGCTAGTGATTTGTTTTGTTTGCCTTCAGTAATCTAATTTAACTTAAGCATGCAGGTTTTAACACAGTTCATTTCTGACAGAACTGGGCTTATACTGACTGCCCACTGACGGTCCAAAGTTATAACTCTGTATACTGATGAGGACATTCTGATTTGAAAGTGAAAGACTAGGGTGCATGGCAGGTTTTAAAGATGTGAGGGCAGCTGGAAAGATGTTAGTCTTTTTAAAATTATTCAGTGCTGCAGCAGACTTGTGTGTGTGTGTGTGTGTGTCTCAGCTGGGTGTTCTGCGCTTCTGTCGTGCGGTTTGTTTTCTCTCTTTAGTGGAATGTACCTGCAGCTCGGGAGAACAATAACCCCACTGTTGTTCCTACTGAGTGCCTTCCACACGCCGCTTTTCAAACAGACCTAAACTTTCCTTCCCTTTGTTTTCATTCTGCATAGCTGTGTTCTGACGCACTGGCAGGGGCTCATCCCACTGTAGACTCTCTAAATCCAGTGCTGCAGCCCTATGTTCAAACTACCAGCATGCCAAATACATAAATACACAGGGATAGTTTATCAGTACTGTGATGCCTGTATCAATATTTGTTTATATACTTTTACCTGAGACATATTAAAGTCTATTAAAAGCAGGGACTGTGTTATTTGTAAAACCAGGCACATGTGGATGGGCTCCACCAGTGTGATAAAGTTTTTGCTGTTTTATTGTTATTTGAAACAGCTGGAGAAATGCTAAAGGCCTGACCCTCTGGTCCATTTTATATATATATATATATATATATATATATATATATATATATATATATATATATATATATATATATATATATACACACACAGACACACACACACACACATACTCCTTGTTGGTATATGTGCAGTAGTTCTACATTGTTTTGTGTGTGTGTGTGCTTTTTTTTTCCTGATTAGCGCTTTTGGTTTAGTTAAATGTTTGTTGTACTTAGTGTAAGGCTGTTAAATGCTTAGCAGATGTTATTAGGATGCATGTACTGTGGAAAATGTTGTTGTTAGCTGTTTGTTTTACAACCACACACGTGCATGTCTGGATACTGGTTTCTACTTTTGAGATTGCCTTTCTGAAGTTCACTTTTCTGTCTTATCTTAGTGGTACGACCACAACCTCATAGTGAAGTACACCTTTTAAACAGCCTCTAATCTCACAACTTAAAAAAAAATATGAATTCAGCTTAGAACTTTATTACATAGACATTTTATTTGTAAGTAATAAGAAATAAGTCATAATCATTGTGATAATAAAACGTGTATTGTTTGTGCATGTGGCGTTTTAATTAATATTTTATTTTGCCATTTATTATAATATGTATCTCATTGGGAAGTCACTGCCAAATACCCAGCCCAACACTTCAGGGCTGAGACAGACTTGCATGAAATTAGCATGCTATCAACAGTTCATTGAGCCCTAGTCGCATAATAAAAGCTGCCCAGTTGGTTACTACAGCCTCTGGTGTAAAAATTTAAATCAACATTAAAGACAGTTAATTGTCCAAGGGTAGCCTTAATGTTGCAGCTGAAGCATTTCAGTCAATTTATATCTTACTAGAGACGGCATTGAACTGATGTCCAGTGTTGCTGTCAGGTGGATATTAGCAGAAAATGCTTGGAAAAAAGACTTCTGATTCTGTAACCCATCTGCCCTCAAACGCTGCAGACTCAGTGGTGGCATAAAGCATTTAATGGACTGCATTATGTGGTGAAACATACCATACAAATGTAAAAATGACTTTGCACATATTCGCACAGTGGAACCTTTTTATTTCTCAAAAGTTTAATAGTAGAAATAAAGTTTATTTAAAAAAAAAAAGTATAACATTAATGTGTTTCAGTTAAAAATAGCTCCTTTAAAGGCTTTAGTCTAGGTTTTAGCTACCACCCAGTGCTCATGATTTCACTGTTGGTGTCAGAACAGGAAAAATGGTATCATGTCATTTCTACCTCACACCAGAGGCGTTTTTGTTTCAATGTTCTTCACAGAGCACACATTCATATTCTGGAAGTAATTCATATAACTGTTAATTGCTTTCTAAATTATTAATCAATTCCAATCAGTTGAAAAGGGACTGAGAGTGCTGTGTAATAGCCCTGTGTGGTTTATGAGTCACCCAAACCCATATGCTTCCCTTTCAGAAACGTTTGATGGTATCAGCCTGTGTTATCGCTCACACTGAGATGTAAACAGTGAATCACAAACAGGAGATTTTAAATTGCCGCTTTGGAAGTCTTGCTCTGAAAAGTCGGGGCATTATAGATATGGTTTTATACTCCGGGTCTTTGTTCTTCAGTGTCTCATTACACTTGTATTTTTCAGCATGTATTAGATAGAGCCTGGAGTGGTCTTGTAGTGTGCTTCCTCTCAGCATCCATAAGGGGGCAGCCTGGGAGGATACGTCCTGCTAAACAGGGATTGCAGGCACTCGCTCTGTGATCTAATGGATTTGGACAGCAGAGCTGTAAGCAGTGGCCTCCATTCGTGTTGTCTTTCCACTGCCCACAAGAATCTGTGGCATCTCTGGGAAATTTGGGTGTGATGAATGTATTTAAATGTTATACGTATGCTCACTTGATAGTTTAGCTAACCACTTTCTGGGCTGTTTCTTGTTTGGCTTCACTTTACACTCTGTATTATTGCTTTATATTTTGTTCACAATGTTCATATGCTGCATTTTATTGACCAAGGGTTGTTGGACTGGAGCAGAAATGTTTGTGTTTCTGGCACACTGATGATTGAAGAATGGCTGCCCTCCCTGTGAGGCAGTGGTATTTTACAAATGCTTACGTGAGGGTTTTTTTTTGTTTTGTTTGTTTTTTCTTTAATAAGTAAATTAAACACTTCAGTGTGTTTGCCTAGAGACAAAGAGCCTGGCCAAGTAAGTACAGTGAGTGTATGAAGAATGTGGCTAAAAAGTAGCACCTGTCCCCTTATTAATGAATTAATTTCTATTCAAACTGACCCTTGAGCACTACTTATTTGTTATTAATTATCAGAGGGAAAAAGTAAACGTGTCTTTAACCGAAAGTTAGACACTTTATCAACTAAAAATGTTATGACAATGGATGTATTGTGTTTTCATCCATTGTGTTTATTACACTCTGTAATTTATTGAGAAAAATCTAAATAAACACCTAAATAACACCTCCATTCGATTACAGTTATCCTGTATAACGCTGAAAAATTAATAACTTGTACTTAGTGTCCATTTGGACTGGAAATTACACAAAAGATTATATTTTGCATTGTGTTGTTTCTAATTGTTTTCCTTTAGGCAGTGGGGGGAAGTGCTAGTTTCTCAGATTAGCCATTTACAGCTCGCAAACAAAGGGAAAATTCATGACCGTCCAAGCAGGAGCTTCACAGCTTCTTTTAAAGACCTGCATTGAGCTCATGTATGCATGAATTCAGGCAAGCACTGCTGTTTATTTTCAGCTGTAACCACTCATTTGGGTCTGTGCATGGGTTTGTGTATGAGGACTGAAAAACACTGCGTCTGACAGGCCGTTTGCCACTTGTCTCTCAACAAGCTCTCTGCTGTGTTATTACATGAAAGAACGATACACAGTCTTCCCCTTCACTTGTGTGATCTAATTTGTTTGCCAGGTGACAGCCACACATCTGGAATGGCCGGTGCTTATGCTGCATTTTCCTAATGCTGCGGGTTTAGCATTTAACTGCCGCTTGAGAGACGAATTCTCTTGAGGTTGTATAGCTTGGCAATGTAATAAATAAAGCCAACACACGAGTGTCACAGGGTTTTGGGGTTTCCTTGGCTTGCCAACTGTGGCTGAATGGCAAAGTAAACAGGCCTAGCTATGCAGAGCCCTGCCTCAAAGTGATCTCTCAATGAAATTGAGCGTTCCGTGCGTTGCATCAAAGAGCTTTTTTTTCTCTGCCTCTTTTTCTCTGTGCTGTGTTTATGATGTTAAATAACAGGTTGGTCAGGCAGTTATCTCACAAATGACTGTTTGAAATGGGAGAATTGTAATGTTTGGGTTAGCGCTTGTCTGTTGGGATTGTCTAAGAACACAGCTTATTTTGGAGTCGCTGTAATGAGGCTGTGTAGGAAAATGTCTCTTTCTTTGAGCAGAGCCAGACCTCGACTTAAAAATATGTTTAATTCCGTCAAGGGTGAAGCCAATTAGACTTCCTTTATTTGTCATAGTTTAAGTATGGGGATCTTTGTTTATTTAAAGCTCATTTTTCAGGTGACTCTGGACATTCACCCTGCTGTTGACATAGCTGTTTCAGGTGCTGTTCTCTCAGAGTGTCCGCTCATAGCTTGGATGACGATCCTTTTGCCGTGTTTTACCTCAATCTCAAAACGTGTAAAAGAGGCTCCTGCTAAAAGTGCCAGAATGCTAAAATGGCACCGGGTAAACTGAAGTCAAGTTTTTCTCGTCAGCTTGTGGAGAGAACCTGTCAGCAGATGCTGTGTGTGAGAGTAAATGTGAGTGGAAGTTGCTTGTGTCTCTTGAAGGGAAACATGAGTGTTCACTCCTGACGGCAGCATCAGAGTGTGAATATGACCCCTGGCGAAGAGAGGGAGCAGGGAAAGAAGAATAGCAGCGCTGTGATCATCATCTAAGTTTTTTTTTTTTTTTTCTCTCCCCCCCCTTTCCAGCAATCCGGACTCCCATTGTTTAGTCTTGCCTTGAAAACATCTTCTGTGGGCTCTGCAGTTTACTTAAGGCTACACAGAACAAAGTAGGGCTTTTTATTTATTTATATATATATATATATATATATATATATATATATATGCGCAAAGTACACCTTTTCAATAGCCATCTGAGAAGCAGTTATTTTATTTCACTATGCTGTCTTTTACTGCTTATTTTAAGTCTTTTAAATAAGGATAAAATGCCTTGAATCCTTATTTTTCCACTCTCCTTTTTCCTCTCTCCCCCTCCTTCTCCTTCTGTCAGAATCTTTCTCCTTTCCACTTGTCTGCAGATCCCTGCTGAATGTATTAAATGAAGTTACTAGATATGAGTGCTTAAGGGGCCAGGGCCTCTGGGGCTTGCCAAGGCGCTCACAAGCTTGGCTCACTCATCCATGTCACCTTTTTTCTGTTGTTGTTTTGGCTACTGACTGACTTATTTGTATTTTAGACATTTTGCCCGTCTGTTGAAAAATAGAGGCATAAATGCAGCATCCATATAAAGAGGTAAATGAGTGAAAATAGGCATGACTGCTCAGTTTGCATTTTCTAAAGTGTTTAATGAGACCTAGACAGAACTGATAAGATTGAGGATTGATGGCTGAATGGATATTTTTCTTTCCTTTCAACGAGATATAAATTCTAGTCCCTCTAGTCTCGGTGAGCCTTTGTTTTCACAAGCAATGAAGAAAACAGGAGCCCCACTTCTCTCCCCTCGCATTTTTATTCTCTTTTTGATGTAGCATGATATCTACAATCTGCTGACAGCATAACTAATTTCAGGAGTTATTTTCTCTGTCAGTCAACATTCTAGTCTACGGCTGCCTTTTTTACAAAGTAAAATGAGACAGTGCTATGATAAACTAATGTAATCCTAGACTGCACACCACCAGAGCTATTGTGATGGGGTCTTGAATACATAGCAAAACTGAAAAGATGCAGTCAGCTTCCCCGATACATGCTTAGGCCTGTAGAATGTGGAGTGCTTTGCTTGTAAGTGCACCGGTTGTCTCCTTTCATTATCGGTTAATGGTGCCCAACTTGACAGGGCCATGTGATAAACAGAGGAGCTGTGAAATCCTGGAGGTGGAGTTTTCATCTGCCTGATAATGGGATCTACTTTGTGCTGGAGACTGAAACTGCCTTTGGAAGAACCACATGAACACAGGAAATGCAAAGCATTCACCCTTTAAACAATCCAAGTCCCATAAAGATCTGGGACACTTTTCCTTCAAACTCCCTGCATTATTGTTTTTTTCCCCTGTTCTGAGAATAGCATTTGTCTCTGCTGAAATACTACACACTTTCACAGCGTGTTCCTCAAGATTTACAACATCCATCAGCATAGGACGAGTTTGCAATGCTGTTTATTTTGTGGCGTGTCAGTTTGTGGCTAAAATGTGGCCATGTGATGGGTTTCCAGTTCCATTAATGGATGTCACTCACCCCTGAGAAATGCGGCAGTGTGTATGCGTCATTAAAATGATTTAATATTCATCAGCTCAGTCATGGTCTCCCTTGCATTGTTTGATTTTATTATTTTTTTCCTTGCTGCGGTTTTGTGCCTGTGCCTTCTGCATCTATTCACTTCAGTGCAGTAATTGACCGTCTGCAACCGTGTCAAACGCACCGTTGTGTGTTTTCCTCCTGAGCCAGGAACTAATCTGCTATTGGCAGCCCGGGAGCCATGATTGGTATCTCTTTGAAAAGTGCATTCTCTAAATATCTTCCTCTAGCACAGTGAGAATTTCCTCTTAGGTTGGGCTCAGTGCGAGTGCTGCTGGGGCAGCTGAATAAGGATGGGTATAAATAAGGATGTACTTGAGTAAATGTAATAAATATGCTTGAATGTGCAGCCCAAACGCTTGCTGGGAGGGAAGAGGTTGCCTGCTGTGTGTGTGAGCGTTGTGCATGCACACACGAATGTGTGTGATTTTGTGTGTGTGTGTGTGTGTGTGTGCTCTGTGGGTCCTGGACTGAGCCGAGGATTGTCAAGAGAACAGGAGTCACACTGTCTCCAGCTTCCCTGGAGCTGAAGAGCGTTTGCCAATGCTCGGATCACTAGGGACTCCTCCTGCTTTTGAAAACCTGACAGGCTACATGCTTTGCAGCACAATAAAGGGTCCACACCACACTAAATTTGATTCCAATTGATCCTTTTTTTTTATTTTTAGTATGTACGTTTTGCCCAGATTAGACACGAGCGGTTTTTGATTATATCAATATCATCAGCACATCAGAAAATGTTATATAAGATTTGAAATATATGTTGGGTAAACCAGCACTTCACCATATGAATCAAGAGAACAATGCACTTCCTTCATGACTCAGTGCTCAGTACTGGAGGGTGACTACACTGGTGATATTACAGGTTGCTATTTTTCACAGTAATATAAAAAAACATGGAAGACTAAATATTAATTACATTTGATTGGAAGAATTTATGAATTTAACATAACTTTGTGCTCAATAGACCATGAGTACAAACAAACAGCCAAAATATCAGTTTTGATTTCAGTAACTTGAAAGAAATCTGATAAACTACAAGCTTTTAATATTAAATGGTTTAGATAAGGCTCCCAAGTGGTCTAGATTTCTAAAGGCCAGAGTAGTGCAACACTGGGATAAAGACAAAGAGTCTAATGCTGGCAGTTGCTCCTCTGATGTCCAGAAAACAAACAACAAGTAAAATGAACTAAAGTGAATGCGAACACTTTGATTTAATGTGACCTTAATGTTTTGACCTTGAGACATGTAAGATAAGGTCATTATATGCAGTTGGTTGAAAAGCTTAACTGAATTGTAATCGAGCCCTTGCAACAACAAATCAAATGTTACATTATTTTGTAAATACCTCTTTTTTTTTTTTAGCATTTCGTCTGTTTACTAGGCTTTATTTTTCTTTAAATGCATGATTACACTGAACATCTGTTTATCGCCACTGATGAGGCTGGACAAGTAAGCAGTACTAATATAAAATGGAAATTGGTGTTCTTAATCATATTTTTTTTTTTTTTGCCATAAAATACAAAAAATGTATTGTAGGGTTACAGCAGATAAGCACTAATACAGTGGAAGATGACAGCAGATTTGAAATTTGAGTTATTGTGTAAACAGACATAAAAACGGTGCCATGCCTAATTGACACACTACCAAATCCCTTTGACTGTACATTTATAAAACATCCAAAATCTTGTGCACGAGAGAAATGTAGTTAGACTGGAGTTCCTCAACCTAACGGGAATGACTTTAATACAGTGGAACCTCTACTTACGAACTTGATCTGTTCCGTGACCCGGTTCGTAAGTGGAAAAGTTTGTTTCTCGAGTCAATTTTCCCCATTTAAAATAATGGAAAAGCAATTAATGTGTTCCAGCCCCCACCCCGAAAGTCACCCTTTTTGCACTGATATATGTTTACAACACTCTCAAATTAGTAAAAAAAAAAATACATGTAGCGTTACTAAAAATAAAAAAGAAATACAGTGGTAACAGTAATTAAAAAGAAATAAAAAAAGTTAAGTGGTTACATATAGTTTCCTTGGAGATGTGATGACTGGCTGGAGGAGCGACACAGGCACTGGCGGTATGACGGGAGGTGGGTGGAATAATGGAGAGTAGGCGGGTGAATGTGGGGAGACGAAGAGTAGATACATCTTAACTTAGCACAAATTTTGATGTCTGCTATTTACACTAATGCTAAATTGCTAAAGCTACAATTTGCTAATCTTAAAAGCTCACTCAAGTCTGGGCGCTGGGAGACTCGCCTATTGGGGTCAGTGGCCATTTCCAGCCGCCGGCTCGGGTTTGTTTCTAGAGTCGTGGTTCGTTGGTGGAGGCAAAAAATATTCAAATGCCCGGTTCGTATCTTGGAAACTTCGTTAGTAGAGGTTCCACTGTATTTAAATGATCTTGCTGAGACTGCGCATGTTTAGTAAATTAAAACAAGAACTATTAAGTCTTGGGTAAAATTAAGCATATATATCTGTATCATTATAAAGAGTATCAGTGTACAGCTTTCAATTCAGTGTTGAAAAAGGTGAAAAAGTGATCAACACCGTAATTTGATCTGTAATATCAAAACAGTAACACAGATAATATCAAGAATAATTTTAAACGAATCTGGGCCTCAATCACAAATGTATTGATAGGTCTCCAGTCTGCCGATGTCCAGTCTATTGTGAAAATACATAGCCATTCAAGACATTATAAGTGATTAATTGAAGTCTGGCTCCAGCCATCAGCTAAACCCTAAAAACCTGTGTTCATCACAAAGACATGTTTAAAGTTATTTCTAAGAAGAAGATCCCTTAATGTATTAAACCTGTCTTAGGTATAACTTAATTTTGCGTTGATATTGGTTCCTTAGGTTTATGACACAAAGTACTTGAATTTGCCTGTTTCAGCTGTGTATTCGCAACTCTACAGTTCCAAGGCAGAGATGTTGACTGTTTATTTCACTCATGACACGTCTCCTGGTCATGAACCCAACTCTGCGTCAAATAAACACGGACATTTAAAAGATTAACTTCATCTTCAATGTGAAGTTTCGTTGGCGTCTCAAACTTTGAGGTGTAAAATGATGTCGAGCGAAAGTGAACGCGCAGCCTTTGTTTGGTCTGTCATCACAACAGCGTTCATTACTGCAGGGAGGAGCATGCGCACGCTGCTTTTCTTTGGCCAAATGGAACCATTTCCTCGATGGCATGCTTTAAAATTTATATCTGCCACGTGTTCTGATCATGTGGGCTAGATTTCTTTCTTCTTCTGCCTGGGAGATGAACACAGAGGCACGCTGCTTCTTATAATGTTATTCCTCATTACGGGAGAGGAGTTGAGCTCGAGCACTTTGGAGCTATGACGAGTTTTAAACGATCAATCACGATCCGTTTTGGTGCTCCTTTTGTCCCCACGGTCATTTGAATCCAGTCCATGTTTTGCTTTCAGTAGCGCGTGTGTGTGTGTGTAAGAGAGAGAGGGAGAGAGAGAGAGAGAAAGAGAAAGAAAGGGGGGGGGGTGTAATTCTCCTTCACTAGTGTGTGGATAAAGAAAGACTAGGTCAGCCATGTGGATGCGTCTGTTGAACAGCTGAAGGGGGGTTAGAGAGGGAGAGATAGAAACGAGAGAGGGAGAACGTGGTGTGTGCGTACATATGAAAGAAGGAGAGGGAGGGGAGCGCGTGTGTGCGTGTGAGAAAAAGGAAACGGAGAGTGTGTAAACGCCGAACTCCACTGATTTTTTTTTTCCCCCTCCCCCCCTCTCCCTTCATACCCTCGAAGTACTGCACTGGCTCCACTTCTCAAACGTTTTCGGTCTCACCACACGGCGAGAAGGACTTGAGTGAGCCGTTTGTTTTCACAGAGACACCCCCCACTCTCTCTTTCCCCTCCTTTTCTCACTGGCGAGTTGAACGTGAATACATTAGCAGAGCGAGGGCGTCTTTTGTTGAAGCAAGTGCCCGGTTCCATCGGCGGCGTGTTTTTCTTTTTTTTTTTTTTTTTTTTTTTTTTTTAACCGGATGAAGTGATACAGTTTAGCCTTCGGGCTCCTGGCTTTTTTCGCTTTTGTTGGGATTTCTTCGGTCTTGGCCCGGGCCGATAAGTTCGGCAGGGTCAGCTGTTGGACGAGGATTATATTATTACACTTGGTTTAAGGCGGTGGAGTGAAAGTTAGCCGGGCAGACTGGAGACTACGGCGGGTGAGTAACGTTACTACTACTGAGCCACCACGGATAAAACGCAGCGAGTGGAAGAGGAGGGGGGGCTGGAGACGGAATGCTGGCAATAGTGCTGGAAAGCACGGGGTCCACTTGGAGCTGGGAGTGTGTGTGTGTGTGTGTGTGCGCGTGCTTCTGCGTTTTACTTGTTTCATTTCTTTTTTTGTTGAGCCAAACTGGCAGAAGCGACTTCATGTGCACTCCATGACTTCTAGCAAACTAGCTTCATGACTTCTAGTTCACTACTGGAGGTGTCTACAGTGTTTACCCCCCACCGTTAAATCCGTGCCAGAAAAATTCTGAATGTTTCCTTTGGCCTGTCTGTCTGAACCTTAAAGTTGTTATTCAGAGGTCTGTAGTAAATGCAGAGTTTTGTGCATTTTTGTGCAGAGTTTTGTACAAGTGGAAAAGAGCCTCCATTTGAGTGCTGTGTACACTACATTAGCTTTAACAAAAATAGGCTTCAGAAATGAGCCTTACTTAATTGATCACATGAGATATGGCCTTTTGATCGAATAAGACTTGTTATTTTAACAAGACGACAGGAGATTCAGTTGTGATTTGAATGAAAGTGTTACTATTTTGCGTAAACATCCAGTGTTCATTCAAAATGTAAGTAAATCACTTCATACCAGAAATGTCATCATAAGTGTAGTGTCTGGATGTTGAAGGGGTCATTTCTTTAAGACGCCCTTTCTACTTTTCTGTAAGGGTAACCCCAGAGACTCATTTGTATAGCATTGGTCTGTTCTGTTTTTATTTATTTTTTAAACTTCTATGCCCCAAAAATGAACTATGAATGCTTGACATTTCAAGAGCTATAAAATCTCCATGTTCACCATGGCCTTTATCTTTGTCCAGTGATATGATACATATGACAGATTGTGAGGGGGGAAATAATTTGGTAATCTCTTAGTCAGTCACAACAACGCCTACAATGAGGATTCACCCCTCCCCCATGGGCTACCCCTTAGAGATTGGAAATGATGAGTTGTAAACATTTGTTTACTGCAAACCCTGAGAGCAAACCTTTTAGATAGACTTGCTTGACCAGTTGTTGACTGCTATGGGATAGCCAAGTCAGCTTAGCTTCTTTCAGTTGAATTAAGCATGTGAACCATGGCCTGTGATGGTCCATGAGTGATTAGTCAAGCCTGTAGCAATGTGGGTGTTGTAAAGAGCACGAGTGACTGGCTGAGGGGTGGGGGGAGGGTGGATGGTGGTTGAAAAGACTTGTCTTAAACAGTATTTGTTTCACAGTTGGGCTTATCTGATTTCACTTTACAAGTCCCATGTGTGAGGGGGAAGTATCTTGTTTTCTCTTGTCTGTAAATGCTCTTTTATTGTCCATACTTGATTTTCATCTGGTCTGGACTGTGAAAGGCTATCTTCAACACGCCCTAAAAAAGGTGGGGGTATGGGGGGTGGCAATGAAGTGTATTTTGTTAAAGTATGATTCAGTTCATTTGAGGGTGTAATGAATGGAATGCTGCTAATGTGGCTTTTCCATTTCATGGACCCTACTCGGCTTGGTTTTTTTGCTTTATCTTTACGCAAATATGGTACCTGCTTCCTGGAACAGGGTCCCTTTTTTAAATCGCCTGGTACAAAGAGAGCCAAGTAGGTACTAAACATGACTTTCCAGGGTACTGATTGGCCAGAGAGACACAGCGAAATGCAGATCTCCAGGACAAAATAGCTACTCATAATAGCTACAGTAGTGATCACGTTATGTTTTTAATCTAACTCACAGTGGTAGCTCATAAAATTATGCTGTGGTGTTTTGAAGAGGTTCAAACGCCCCTTGGATTGGTGGCTGGTGGAAAAACTCCAGCAAGAACTGGATGTGAAACTCTGCTGATGTGTGAGAACTGGGGCACAGAGCCGTGTTCAGCCCAAAACAACACACAAATACAGGACGGTTGTTGTGGTTTTCACAGCCTGTGGTTCCAGTTCAAGTTTTGTGCTATCACCTGCTACATTTCTGGGGGTTACTGTACTAGTGGAAAAGTCCCCCCCCGCCCCAATAGCACAGGGGTCATATAAAGGTCTAGTCATGAGGCCTCATGGTGATGATAGGAGAGTAAAGATTGTAAACCGTGTATTTAGTAATATGGCGAAACTGAATTCTGAAATAGATTGTAGTAGATAACCATTGTTTGTTTGTTTGACTGAAGGTCCATGAGATAGACAAGCCCACTATAAAGACACCTACTCAATGAAATCAAAATGAATCAGAATGAACAGGCTGTCTGGTTTAGGAGTTCTAGGATATTAACTGGCACCTGGTTATGGGGTTAATTTTGTCAGTCCTCAGTTTCACCTCACATATTTCCTGCTTGTCTCTTGTTAACTGGCAAGTGACCTCTAGCTTAATGATTCCAATGTGATTAATTCACTGGAGTGAGAGACTGCTGGTTGGTTAATTCATAGGACAAAAGCCTGCAGATAATGGGCTGGAAATCGAGGTCCAAACAGATCTATTTACCCTGCAGATGCAAAAGGATCAAGCTGGCACATTCATCTTAAGTCAATGACTTGTATAGTCACATATTTTCATAATCTCTTAGAACTATTTCTTTTTGAAAATATGTAGATCAAAGACTTGATGTTAGTTGCTTACTCTCAGGGTGAAAAATGAATTGAGGCATTTAAGATTCTGTAATGCTGGAAGGGCTTCTGTGCAAGCTGTTATCTCACTATCAAGCGCTTATGATGTGGTGAGTTGTACAGAGAAGATTTTCGTACCATGAGTCAGAGATATGACTAAAAGATAAGGATTAAGCATTACTAAAAGCTGAAATTTGCCATTCTACAGACATCTCGACTTTAGATCACTAATCTGTAATCATAACAGGCATGTGCAGAGTATCTCTCCTTAATCCTTTAGTTTATAGAATAAAGAGGAAAAAAACGTTTTATGAACTCTTGTTACTCATGCCATGGCTTTGAGGATAGCCTGAGGTAAAAGAAGTCAAACATTTAGAGAGCAGTCTCCCACAGAGGAACTCGAGGCAAGAGCAAGGAACAGCATGTTTTCATTGTCTTGTATTACCCTTAGAGAAACCTCATTGAGAGGCAGGATAACCTTAAAATCTATAAGCACTGCTTAAGTATTAAACATACTACTCTTGTTTGATTGAAATCTCCATGTCTAAGCGTGTATCCCCATTGACCTGCGAGTTGTGTTTAAGTAGAAAGATAAAATGTACCCTCGTTTGACTTACTGCGTGAGCCGAAAAGCAGCTGGTGCACCATAAATAAGGGGAAAGTGGAGTTCCCAAATGTCCTTCCCACTCACTGATTTTAAGATGTGACTGTGTGTGAGCATTTTGGATGTGTGGGTGAGTAGATAAATTGGAGGTTTTGTAGGGTATTTTTCTTTTGGCTTTTGAAATGACAGTTCTTTTTGTTTTCTGGCTTCGGAGCTACTATTTTGTAGCTTGAAAATGAGAAAAAAGATGCTGCTCTTGTATTTTCTTTCCTCCCCTTTCTCTTGTTTAAGAAATCTCTAAGTTTCCATGCTGTTGCATCTTAGAATCTCCCTAGAGGTCAACCAACAGTTTACACTAACTGAATAATTGAATTAGCAAGTCATGCCGTTTCTGAAGAAAGTGCTCACTCCTGCTAATGTTGGATATATTTACCAAGCGCCTTTGACTGTCACATGCAGGGAGAACTGTGTGTGAATGCATAAGAATGGTAAATAGATAAATCTGTGGCTAATGATGGGAGCGCTGTATGTTTTTTAAGTTGCCTTTATGATTCGTCTGTGCACTGGAGCTTCAATAGCAGTGCGTGGGTGTATGATTAACTGTGTCATCTCTTTCCCTGAACAATTGTTTGACTGCTTGCCTGAGTGGTGGAGAAAGTCTATTAAATGTTTAATGCTTAAACGCGCACTGCCTGTGTGTTTCAAAAGCAACGCTGGAAGAGAGCTTGTTGGTGTATGTTAAAGGGTGTTATTTTAGAGCGTAAATATAATCATACATTTAGGCTTACCTAATATTGACTAAATTATACAGCAAGTTCTCAATCTTGTGATACTCAATGATGATAACCTTGATGATGATGATGATAATATGATTGTTAGCCTGGCAGAGAGAAGGTAGCATTTTAATATCACGTAAAGGGCCATTTATGTACATTTCAGAATGTTTCCTATTTGTTGTGAGCTATATAAATTGAAACATTTTACTTCAGGTGAAAATGTAGAAGACATCATGATCAAACTTCAGTAAGAAATGCATCAAAACGAGGGCAGTATTTATGATGTGTATGTGGTGTCACATTCCTGTTCTGTGTCTTTACGCACAAGGCCAAAGAGATAATTTGTGTGTTTGAGTGCCACAGGGAGGAGGTGCTGTAGGAGCTCGCTCACTGGTGATGTCACAGTCTGAAAACGGTTTTTGGGGGGTGTACAAGCCCAGTAGCTTACCGCAGTTGTGAGTTTAGCGCCAAGTTTGGATTAAAACAGAGAGGAATGAAGCTGAAAACAAACAAAATACTCTGACTTTGTACTCACAGGTATGAGGCATTGAGCCTCAGTTCACTGGAAAACCATCTGCTGTGGTGTGTTAAGCTGCAAGTGCCTGCTAGCTCAACAGCTATGCTTCTAAACAGAGTAGAGTCGCTTATTTCGTTTGTTTTAACATAAGATTTTATGTTTAAGATAACATAACAGTTAGGGCTGTCAAGGGCTGGGCAAGGAATACTAAGGCTTCGTTCACATTGGAGGTAAAGAGGCCCTGTCATACGTGACACGGATGTGTCGTTCATGTGGCTGTGTGAACAGCACAAATCACATTGAATCGGACTAACCGCTGAGAATAATCTCCAGACTACGGTCCAAAGCATTTTTTTTTATTCGAGGTGTTTAGCAGGTGGAAATGACTAGGTCAAAGGGTTTCCGTTTTGTAAAAAATACAGGGAAAATACAGTTTTCTCTTTTATGAGAAAACACATGGAAATGTATAAAGGAGTTTTTTATAAATAAAACAAATAAGAAAATAAATTTTTTAGTAGTTCTATATCAGTTTGATATTGTCGGTATAAAGCTGTATAAATGTGGCTCCAGTAAATATTAAACTCGTTATGTCTGTTCTCGTCGTCTTCTCTTTTGAGACTCGTGTTCGTGAGAGACCTGGGAAATTTGCGCTTGGAGTGAAAGAAAAATCAGTTCACATTTTAATATTCTATATATAA
This sequence comes from Hoplias malabaricus, assembly GCF_029633855.1. NCBI lineage: Eukaryota > Metazoa > Chordata > Actinopteri > Characiformes > Erythrinidae > Hoplias > Hoplias malabaricus. The sequence goes on from NC_089804.1 coordinate 48,702,734, forward strand.
CTCGTTTGGAATAAAGAAAATGGAGGTTTTGTGACACAGTGTTGCAGTAAAACAACAGTCCTGTCCCGTTCCTTCATTTAAAAAAACGAAAGTGCTTTGCATGAAACAGACAGACGTTTCCTTCTGGTCAGCGCCTGAAGCGTCGTTCTATGTCGTGCGGCTCAGTTTAAAAAAAATCTGATTTGGTCACGAAATCAGAGTTGATCACTTTCACCTGTTGTGTGAACGTAGCCTAAGATACTCACCCGAGAGCCTCCGGAATGGCCAACTCCCGGGAAGAATCTGTTGATGCCGTTTTCTTCTCAAGTTCAGCGAACTGCGTTGGTGTATCTGCAGGTTGTTTTTATTGGCACATTTTACAGCCAACGTTTTAATAGCACCATTTGTTTAGAAATACACGTAATTGATATTCAAATAATTGCGATTATGTAATAATCGAGACAGGTCTACTAGCAGTGCACCCCCTCACCCTTAATCTTTTGAGATGATATGACGCTATGAAATATATTGATACCGCCCATCCCTAGCCAGCACAGGCATGCCTTATTTTTAATATATAATAAATAGCCCAATTATTTCCTTTACAACATAATCTTTGAAAACCTTTGTTTTCAAGAATGTAGCAGCAAAGGCCAGGTTCCTTCCTTTATCTAACTCAAATTGTCAGAGAAACATCTTAAGCATTCTGTACATAGGTATGCCTATGTGTGATCTTACCCTTAAGGGCATCAAACGGGCGGTGGCTGGATCAAAGGCAGCGAGCCGGGGCTGACGGAGGGGCTTCTTCATAAAGTGTGTTGTAACGGATCAGTTGCTGCACGGAGGCAGCTGAATGTTTGACAGGGCTTTGGGAGGCATGTTATTTAATCTGCTCGCATGATGGAACCGGCTGCTATCGTGTTGGCTCTCTCTCTTTCTGTCTCTCTCCCTCTCTCTGTCTCTGCTTGGCTGTAATGGCAGCACATCTCTGATTGAGCTACACTCTGTGCCTGGGAGCCGGTGGCAGGGCTCAGCCCCGTAATGTAATGCTTAATGAATTAGAGAAAGGGCAGGGGTAATTAATGTCATGTTTGCACTTCTTGCTCTTGCTATTGTGCTGTTGTGGAATGTCTGTGCTCATCATGGTCAAGCTCAGAGTCTGAACTGCACTGTTTAGCAGGTTTAGAATCTTTTAGCAGTATACATAGGTCAGAGTGCATCTGTGATTTGTTTACTACAAGTGGTGCTCTGTGAGAAAACCTACAGCTTTTTAAGAGCTTATTTTGGCTTTGTCATTTTCAAGCTGGCAACATGTCAAATTTCAACTTGTCTTCCTCCTTATATGGAGCCTTCTTTGTTTACAAGAATGTAGGCTTCTTCTTGGCACCTTCCCTGTGACAATAGATACAGTAACCACAGACGCCTGCTCATTGCTTGGGCTACAGACAAACCTTACACAGGTTTGTCCACAAAAGACCAAGATAAGAGACACTTAGGAATTCTCCCTGAAGCTCATACATCATAGATTGATTGTTTAACTAATTGGTTAGCATTTTTTTTTTAGTAAAATATGTATAGTTATGAATTTAAGCCAAATTGTGTAAGCTCTATTTTTTTCTTTTCCTTTAGCCTTTGTAAATGTATGGCGCATACATTTCAGCAGAAACAGAGCTCATTGTTGTAAATGTGAGCCCAAGGAGGCTGGTAGGAAATTGGGATAATTGAAACTGATATATTTTAATAAGCCCTGAAGCAGCCGAGTCCGAGCTCCAGGTCTTTCACACACGGTAAGAGAAGGGGACATCTGGACCTGTTCATTCAGGGCATGGTCATAAAGTGAGCAGAGCTCTTGCACAGGCCCTGTTGTTTTCCTGTTAATTCCATCACAGGACACGTTTAGTTGGCCAGTGACCTTTGTCGACTTGATGGGGAGGGGAAAAAAAAAACCCAAAAAATGATTTTATATAGTTGTTACAAAGCCTGTTTAGAATTCAAGAGGGAAAACACTGTCAGCTTTTAAGTGCTTTCATGTTCAGCTGAAATGTGGGCTCCCTTCACAATCCATAATGATGTTTTAGCTAGCATGTGCCATCCACAACTAAGCTGTGTTTGGAATAAAGTAATTGAGAGCTTGTGTTAGCACATTTGAATCCCTCCCTGGATTCTTAGAGGGTGAACAAAGGGTTCCCTGGCCTCTCCACCTGCAAACCATTTTCAGTTTTAGTGCGAGCCATTAAAAATGGAGTGAAAAAAGTGACAGGTTTGAAACTTTCACAGGCGCTCCGCTGAAATGTGTGTACTTTCGAATCCTGTTTTTGTGAGTAAACATTTAATGCAAGTGTATCACAGCTTTATTTATGCATTAAATCTGCTGTTAGTGCTGAATTATACATTAGCCTGTAAATAATGCAGCGAGCATTCCTCAATGATTACTGGCCAAGCTGTGAAGAGTGAGTTTGCTAATAATTTGCTCATTGATCTTCTATGTATGCAAACTAGTTGTGGGTGACATGCTGTCTGCTTAACGGACCTTTCCTGGCAAATGTTGAGGATGTTGTTTGATAAGCTTTTGCTTGGGTTTATTTATTTATTATATATTTTTTTTAAGTTACGTGATACCTGCGCGGCGTGTTTTGTTTTATTTGTTGTGGTTGAATAAGCTGCCAATTAGAGTAGAGCTAGATAACATTTTTTTTTCCTCTAGTGAACAGAGACGACAGTAATTATGATCAGCAACTCAGTAATGGTTTGTCGCTGTAAGAGGTCTCCTGCATAATTATTGCTACACTGCTTTAACTGTTTTTTCATTCGATTTCCCCGTTAGAGTGACCCCTGTTTTAACCTTTGTGGTTGGGCAGGAATCATAAGAGCTTCTGGCACCTCGGGTTTGATCCACTTCATTTGTCATCTCATCCCTAGGAATAATTACAGACACGGCGGGCTGCACCCTGGGGAGCATTAAAGCTTATGACCTTTCTGCTCCCTTAAAAGATGGGCTTGAGACAAAGCAGCCCAGAGAGGAAGTTGTTATTAAGAAAATAATGGCTTTGACAAGTTGGGGATTAAATTGTAAACAGACAGCGATGTGTATCTGTACTTGCTGAGGTAATTGATTTTTTTGTTTGTCTTTTTTTTTTTTGCTCTAGCTGTTTTAATGAAGGAAATTTGAGTCTGAGATTAATACCCCTTTGAATCAAGTGTTTACTTTTGACAGTTGAGATGTACATTTAGCGCTATACAGGTTATTTCATTCTGCCCAACAAAAAGAATGCTTACGAAATGAATGATGAATCCTCTTAAGAGGATTGGAGAAAGAGTCTTTCTCTGTCATTGAGAGTACAAGGAAAAGATTGGTTGGGGTGGGGGTTCCACATGTGGTTCTCAAATTGGCTCTGTGTTCCTGTGCTTCATCAGTGTGAAGTGGCTTCATCACCACAAAAAAGAAAATCAAATTCTATTGTGGCAATACACTACTACCCCCCCCTCAAGCTGCCATTTAGCTCTGCAACATAATTGAGCATTTGCATTTCCACTTGATCGGCCGCTCCCTACAGCCAAGTGGAGGGCTCATATATGTTTGGTGGCCATTGAAACCCAAATTTGTCCTTTTCCCATTCCGACTAGCTGTGTTTGTGAGTAAAGATTGTATATGTTACAGTTGAGGTTGGGCAGCTTTAAGGTATGTGTAAGTGTGACGTCAGGTCACCAGCATGGTTCACAGTCAAACCAGTCTTAGTTATGTGTTCGACACAATGCACTAATCTGTTAAACACATCTCAGTATCTTCCTTTTGTGTGAGACTGTATTGCTTGAAAGGCATGTCTGGGAACTAAATTTTCAAAATGGAAAACTGTCACTTGATATTATTATATATTAAATCAAGTACTCAATTTTTTTATATTGGGCGGCACGGTGGTGCAGCAGGTAGTATCGCAGTCACACAGCTCCAGGGGCCTGGAGATTGTGGGTTTGATTCCCGCTCCGGGTGACTGTCTGTGAGGAGTTGGTGTGTTCTCCCCGTGTCTGTGTGGGTTTCCTCCGGGTGCTCCGGTTTCCTCCCACAGTCCAAAAACACACGTTGGCAGGTGGATTGGTGACTCAAGTGTCCATAGGTGTGAGTGAATGTGTGTGTCTGTGTTGCCCTGTGAAGGACTGGCGCCCCCTCCAGGGTGTATTCCCGCCTTGCGCCCAATGATTCCAGATAGGCTCTGGACCCACCGCAACCCTGAACTGGATAAGTGTTACAGATAATGAATGAATTAATTTTTTTAATTCCCTCCAGTCATTGATTTAACACCTAAGCTACTCTCTACTAATCAGTATATTTAGAATATTTAGACGTTATTTTTAAGAGGAAAAGTAATCGACCAGTTACAAATGACTAGGATGTAACTCTACACCTATGCCTTCATGCAGTGCTCACCATTTGAATATGTAATTTGTCCCCTCCTATATCTTCACTTACCCCTTTTGCCATGCCACAAATTGGTTTGGTTTCTTTTATTTATCACATTAGAAACTCCGACAGTTTGATTTCTCCTGTTTGAGACACAAAACAGCAGTTTCAAAGCAGAAATTCACAGCCATGGGACTTACTGCTTATTTTGCCAACGATGCATCATACAGAGTAAAAATAAATGGAAAACCTCCATGGACATGTTAAACATGATTAAAACCTGTTTTTCTCTGAAGTGATGTCTTTAACAAAAGGTAAAGCAATTGGAACAAAACTTTAAGAAATACTGTTTTGCCTTTTACTGCTATACTTTACTTTCATCCTTTAAAGGAATTGAATATAACCCAATTAAACTGCTTGATTCTGCACTCATTTTCCTTTTTATAAGCTCCGCTAACCATCTAGGTGCAATTTGTACGTCTACATTTACAGAATTTAGTCAACCTGTCTGTACATTCTTAGCCTCCTTTCCAGCACTCTAACTGTACATGTCTCACCACCACTTGAGAGTAACTGCATGTGCTGAAAACTATCAACCACCCGAATAATACCTACTCTGTGGTGTTTGTGTGTGGAAATATGTAATTGTAATAATACACAGTGCACCTGTATGATGAGTGGGGATGACAAACTGGCCAGTGAGTGTAGAAACAAGGAGGTGGCTTTATAATTATGGCTGATTGGTATATACTGATTCTACATCATGGACAAGTACCATTTATTCCCCAAAGAAGTGTCTTGTCAGGATGCTTTATTCTAGTCAAGATGTTATAGGATCGTAGGCAACTTGAAAATCTTAGCTGTCGTAAAAATTTGCCTTCTAATCATGGATAAATTAAGTAACGATGAGGGCCTTAATATGAACCAGTATGTGATCTTAGCCGCTTTGCTTGAAAATGTATGTATTTTCTGGATAATCTTCCAGTGCCCGAGGAAAAACAGGCTATTCTGTTTCTTTCCCCACTTTGGATTGTGTTTTTGTGTGGAGCTCATTGCAGAAGAATCCCTAGCTGTTTATTAGATCCCTCTGCTTTGTCTTCTCTAGAGCTCCTAGTCCTTACGTAGGCTTGGTTTTGGTGCTGGAATTCAGCCGGTGCGCTTTGAGCTGCCATTCCACTGGCAGACCATACCCTCTTTGAGTCTGAAAAAAGAGAGATGTTTTTGTTCTGTGTCCAAGAATACCTGTGAAGTACTGTAGGTCAACCCTAGGAGCGTTTGAAGCATGCAGAGATCACTGGAGTTGCATTCACACCCAACAGTAGCCACCCACAAAGCTGAGGCATGAAATCTTTTTATCATTCCCCAGTTTAAGAAGGCAGACTTGCAGAGAGCATGTTGTTCATTCACACAAGCAGCAGCACCGCTTAAATTCTTGTTTGATTAAGGATCATTTGCATTTTTGCTGAATGTAAATGTGTTTTGTTTTCAGACTGAGCCAATCCAACCCTATGGTGGAGGGAATAGGCGTTTGTCACAAAAAAAAGGAAGCAGTGGCTTTGGAGATATCTATAATCTCTATCAAACACCAACACCCTGTTTTAATTTCTTTAATTAATTTATTTTTTGGGGACCAATATCCTTCACTATACTTGGAGTCATCTCCCATTAGAGCAACCACATCCTTCCTCATCCCCTTGGTATATAATAGAAGTGATTTCTCCTTCTGATAAGTCTAGAAATAGGCTTTCCTTTGGGAGTGTTGAGGGGAGCCAGCTCCAGTTCTGGCTTGCGCTGATTAAAGGAACACTTGTAGATAATCCGTTTGAAACGTGTCTGTTTCATGGGGTGGTGTAGGGGGACTGGGCAGGAGAGATTTGGATTGGTAAATGCTTATCACCTCGGTATGAGCCGCCACTCTGCTGGGATAAATATTTAATGATGGGGAAGCTGAAATAGAGCCGTAACAGACCACTGGTGAGAAATGGAGCTGCTATTTATATGCCGCTTTATTCCTTAAAGTAATGGAATGGCGAGCAAGCCCAAGGTTATTAGTGCACATGAGATTAGCTGTTGAGTTCTGAATGGCTTCGGGTTGTGCGAACACGTTTCGGAGTGAAATGCCTTCACAATTCTCACTTCTAACTTGCAGAAGTGTATCGACAAACCCTTGTGAAAAGGTGACGTTTTCATTGTTGACACTTTCCGCTTGTACAAACAGGACCGGCCGCTAGTAATCTTTTTCTGAAGCAGTCAACACAGTTTATCCTGATGTATCCTCTGTGTTGTGTTCTAGACGATTGGATGCATAATGTTTTTCTCACTGCTGGCTGGACTAGTGTTGCCGCCTTTTGTTGTTAGCAACACTAATGGTTGCTAATGCTCAAGGTTGCTGGCATCTGTTCTCACTCAGCTTACTTTGGAGCCAAGTCTCGTGTTTTTGTTTTGAACTCTTGCCATTGGCCCTTAGGGACCTGTAGTAGCCATAGATAGCTGTTAAATATTATGAAATGAACTGAAGTTGTAATGTGCTTGGTCTTTGGATAATAATGTTATTTGCTTGAGTGTTCTAGACGGCTGCAGTCTGTATGTGCATTACCTCAATGACTCAGGCCGATGTCATTGCGACTTGAGTGGCACTCTTTACACAGTTCCTGGCTCGGGCTCAGTGTATGAGACTACTCTAATTCTCCAGCCAAGTTGAAAATGGGGCCTTCTTGTGTTCCCTCATGCACTCAATTGCTGTTTAGACTCGCAACAATTTTGGCCATTTTAGTGTAAGCGAACAGGTTCCAAATGCAGTGCACTCTGTCTGCTGAATGAACACAATGGATTACATTGTGGACAGAATGTTTCCATTGTGGAGATGCAGCTCTTGCAGGCACTTCCGAATGGCCGGATTGGATTACCAGCTCTTCGTGGCCAATTCAGATGAGTGCTGAGATCAATGGAGCTCTTAGCTCAAATCTAATTTGTTTGTGACTAAGTTAGTAATGCAGATCAGAGATTATTTCTGCATAAAACAAAACGAATGGCATCGCCGGTGTCCCATTTATTTTCGGCTGTCTGGATTCCAATAGACGTTAATTACAGTGTTTTCATATACGTTATTGAATTTTGGATTTTCTCTTGAAGCACAGATGGAGGTGGGGTGTGACTGATGAGGGATATAAAGGCTGATAATCTTTCTGCTGTGTTTCTAATTGTTATTCTGCTGTGGTGCATGGAGGAGCATTCCATGTTGGATCACCTCAGGTGAGTTTGTTGCATACTGACAGGCGAGGAGAGGGATTCTGCCATGTGCCCAGCTGTGTCATGTGCTGTCCTTGCCATTGGGTCTCTGGTGATGGTAATGTGGTGGCGCAGAGGACTTGACATTCTTCTCCAAGCGTATTTAGACCCTTAGAAATGCTGTGTGGTCAGGATGGCAAGTTGTATGTACACTGTAGGAGAGGTTGTCTAAACATGTCACAGTTATTATGCTAGTTATCAAGTAATCTGTTTTATTATTTCTAATTTATTGAGGACCTGGGATTTTATTAAAAGGGCAAATAGAAAAGTAGTGAAGTAAATAGTAACCAAATTTTACAAAGCCCCAATGTCGTTAAGTCTCTGTAATGTATGCTAGGCTTTATCTTGTTTTTTAAACAAAATAGAGACCTTCATTTGTTGAAAAGCATGAACAGAAATGAGGATTTTGGTCTTTTTCTGCTCCGTAGGTGGGTATTTATTCTGGTAATAGGTGGAAATGTCTCCAAAATCTGGAGACAGCTAACTGCATTACTGAAAGTGCTACAGAACTAAACAACTCGAGTAACAAATGAGCTTCTGTGGAAATTCTAACCAGCCACGTACTAACAAGTCTGCTTTTTCCCCTCAAACACACAGTTCCACCTTAAAAGACACAGAACTTCTGAATGTAAACAACCAGAGAACTATTTCCCCCCACAATCGTAGACGTTCCCTTTAGGTGATTAATGGTATAAGGTTGCTGGTGTGTTGAGTGCGGCCAGAGCTATCTCTGTAAATCTTTAGTACATTTTGCTTTGGAAGGGCGAAGATAAGAGGACACATGCAAACATGAATGATACATTAGGCTTGGGAGAAGATTACTAATAGCTAGATGCAGGAGATGTTATGAATGTGGAATTATGTAGCTGGTTTCAGTAGAATTAGGCTTATTCATGGCAGGGCAAGCAATTTGCTTAAGAGACTCTGAACCTTTTGATTAATGCATCTTTAGCCTGCAACAGAGAGCCCTCAGTCATGATGTCCTCTTTACATTTGTTCCACAGGACAAGGCTACAGTGGGTAGAAAACCCATTTATTTCTGGTTGATGTATGAGGAGAACTAGAAATCTGTGTAAAGGAGCCGCTGAAAGAAAGATGTGGAAAGGTCAGGCCACATTTCACTTTAGCCAAGCTTTTTATTAGCCCAGCCCAGTGTGCACTTTAGTGAAAATACAGTTGCTCAGCAGTCAATGGACTACTCATTTAGATTGACACAAGCGTATACAGTTGGATGAATGTGGCTCTGTGGCAAACATGCTCACGCTGGCTGTTTATAAGCTTAGCCATGCATTCGCAAGCTATTTTAACTTATACCCACACAGACCTGCCCCTGGAGGTTCGCTCCTTGCCACGCTGAGGAAATTCAAAAGCGTGCTCATGAGCATGAAGCCTGTAGATATGGTGCTGCTGAAACACAACTGGAGCAAGATAACATGTTGTCATGGAACACTGTTACAGCATTATGCGTAGAATCTAGTGTTTCCCATGACTGAATATGTTACTGTCTGCGCTGACTTTTTTTTACTTTTTTGCCCAGTTCGGGTTCAGTTTGGAGATGGCAGATGTTGACAAAAGCTTTTTGCCAAATGTATGACCAAATAACAATTATTTAAAATGTAAACAATCTTTCCCTGTTCACTGATTTAGAAGAAATCTCAATAGTTATAGCATTACTTGCATTTTGACTGTAATGAAGGTCACTTAAGCCATCTTTTCGTTTATGTTTAATTTCCCCACATTAGCTATTTCAGTTTTTTTTTCACCGCAACCAAATGTTTATTTAAGCTTAGTTTTCATTTAGAAAAAGCACAGACTTCACCTTCTCCTGCCTGGCTTTGTCATGAAATGCGCACCGTTTGCAGAACCTGCTTTCTGCAAATGCAATGAAGGATGAGAGGTAATCTAATATATTACAGTTGTTGTTGTTGAAATGATGAAAAATATTCCGCCCTCTGTTTGCTGGAGGCAGGCTGCGCTATCAGTTAGGGATCAAGTCTCCATTTCACACATGAATGGGCTGAGTTAATCTCCTGATCGCTACTGTACAGCGTTTTAAAAACACGCCGTGAACTTGCTGGGCTGCGGCAGCCTTTTGTTCGGAGGCCTCGCTCTACTAATGTTTTCTCTAAACAGCTGCTCTCTCACATGAAAATCAGCCTGATAAAAAGAGGGGGAAAAAAAAGGAAGGAGCATGGGGGGCCGGTGCGGATATGGGTTTTGTAAGTGCGCTCTCTTTCCTGGGCGCGTGCAGGGTGCACTAAAACGCCAGGGCCGGTAATAGTCCCAGTCGATGCATGTTTTATGAGCTGTCCAGGGAGGATAGAGGAGCTTCTGATCCTGCCTTGTTCCAGCAGCAGCATTTTCATTACTCCAGTCCCTTTTCCTCTCCTGTCTGCTCGCTCTGAGGCAAGGAAACAATCTGAAATGATGTTTACAGCGCCGTCTGTTTGGACTCCCTTCCCAGACAGTATACAGGCAATTCAAAGCCATGATCTGATGCTTTTTAGTCCCAGGCCTCTCACAGCGGTGTTCTCCGTTTCAGAAGACGAATGTTTAGTAATGGACATCGCATGAGGCGAGGCAGTGACACAACTGAATTGTGTTGTCACTGCAGGCTCTTCTCCACCGTCTATTCCAGTCATTCTTCTAACTCCACACACGCCTCCTTGGGATAGCTGACATCGGAAATAGGACTGTGGTTGGTTTTGGCTCCAAAATGTCATATTTATATTTGAATCTGTGTGGGCCTTTTAAATGGCAGAGAAGAGGGAGTGACAAAGAGGGTGTTATCCACGGCAGACTGCGGCCTCCTAAAGTGAGGCAGCCTGTGGTTTGGAGGGAGCAGGAGAGAGGTGGCTTGATCCAGAAACAAAAGCCGCTCCTAATTAGAGGTAATACCATCCTGTGGTATCTAGGGTGGAGGTGCTCTTGGCAGAGCCGTTAGGCGTGTATTTGAATGCACCGCTTGTTCGCTCGGACCATCTGCCGCCAGTTGCTGGGGTTTAAACCAAAAAAAAAAAAAAACAAAGAAAAAAAAATGAAAGAAAGAGAGAAGCAGCAGCCACCAGATAACTAAATAATTTAGTCTGGAAATGGCTTGACGCTCTGACCTAATGGCATTGCTTCTGGAAACTCATCATCCTGAACCTCGCATGCTTAATTCGGTTTTTGCTTAGACAAGATTGGATAATATATTTTCATTTATTTTTAAAACAGATGACAGTGTATTGTCCTGAATCTATCACAGCTATCTTCAGTGTTTTGGAACGCTTGGCTGCATTATTCTTAAAAATCATATAGAAAGTGCGTATAGTACAGTGGTATAAATTTTGATATTGCAAAAGTAATGAGGATCTGAAAGTACCTACATTGTTATTTGATCATGTTTTTACTCTGTTTACCAGAGCGTTCAACCTAATCAGAGCGTAATGTTTTACAGTAATTAGTCAGCCCAAAGGTGACATGTTTACAAAGGAGTGCTTGTTCAGTTATTGTATTTTGTTGAATATAGTCTTTATTTACTTAGTAGTTTTACGTGATCAAGTTTGTTGCACTCTCTTTATAAACGGCGGAATTAGAAAAATTCGGAATGGCTACCTTTGGAGGCATTGTAAAACATGTCTCAATTCATTTTTGTAAAATGTGGCACTACACTTTTGCTGGTGCAGTTTCTTGTGCATAATCCTCTTTTAAAAAAACAAACATCACCTGCTTTTATCATCGTGAGAGAGCAGCAGCCAAGAGCGAATGAATTTAGGGCCAGAATAGAAAGGCAGGGCCTTGTTTGTCTTTTCAGGGCACTGTGAGTTCATTGGCTTGATGAGGGGTTGAGGGTGAGAATGGCAGCTCCTCACAGCCTTTCAACCCCTCTCTGTGGGTGTCACTCAGCTTCAGTGGGTTGTTCAGAACTCCCCCGCCATGCTAGGCTGTCTAGGAGTTTTTTTTAATATATAAAAAAAAAACCTCTAGGGTTTAGGCTCAGACTGAGCGAGTGTGACATTTCAGGCAAGTGACAAAACATAATCTAGCTTATCTTTTTCTCTTTTTTGAGGTAGAGGGAACCTTTGTACGTATGTTAAAATACAATGCAATAATTCAAGTAAGCTCAGTTGTTCAATAGGCTTCAAACGCTTGCATTACAATTGAATTGATTGTGTTCAGAGTCGGCGGCTGGCAGTGAAGGGGAGGTGGGGAGGCTTGGTGTGTAATGTTAATATCCCTATCTGTGTCTGGGATGGATTTGGACAGTGACATATGTGTTTATGTGCCATTGATTTACTATTGATTGAGTGTGCTGGGGTTGAGGGTGTGCCATGCATGAATCTGCTGCAGCCTTGAAGGGCATTATCTAACCAATGGAACCCAGTGGTTGTGGCTAACAGCTCAATTTAGCTCCTAAATAGTTCCTCCACTGGGTTGATGTGCAAATCAGTGTTAAATGCACATCACCTATGTGCTTTTAAAATGCTTTCCTCTCCAGATTTCATTACTAGGGGAAGGAAAAAATGATTGTGGCTTTCTTGATTTTCCTTCTAGCCTGATGAATTAGGAAAACCTTCTTGGAAAAAAAAAAAGGTCTGCTTTTTTGACAAACTCAATTAAATCACAGATAGATGATTAGCACTTCATACAGCCCCTGTGGCCAGCGCACTCCAGCTGCGCTCTTATCCTCAACATAGAAGGAGAGGTCCCCCAGCGTCCGGCCTGTGATAAGGCTCTCCAGAACTGGCTGCTTTACTGGAAACGAAGGGCGTGCAGCTTTTTCAGCCTGCGTCTCTCAGGATCCCAATCTCTAACGCTGCTCTTTCCATACCCCCAGACAAACAGTGGCTGTGGAGTGCACATCCCCAGTCTGAGTGCATGTCCGCCACACACAAACAGCGGTGTATGTGTATGTGCGTGCTTCTCTCTCTCAGGTATTACTGTGTGAAATGAAGTTGCTCTCAGCCACGCTGCTGATAATAGACACATGCACTGATGGGAAGCAGGCCCCTAGGGGTTTTGTGCGGCTTGCAGGGAGCACACACACTAGAGCACTCACAACCTAGCCTTTAGCGACTGGTTTACCACCTCAGCCGCTGCCGAGATTAGGTTGGTGCACAATTAATAAGACCTTGACTCTACCCTTGAGAATTTTGTCTTTATAAATCCAAATCCTTATTTAGTTACGTGCGCATGAGTGATGTGCATGAAATCGATTTCCTTGACATCACTGCAGATGTGCTTATACTGGGTTCTGTGTTTGAGAATGTATCAGTTGCTGTCAGTAAGTTCCCATTTCTAGTTTACAGCCACGGTGAATACTGCAATCCTGCTGCTGCTTTCAAATAGTACTGTTGTACAGTATATTGAAAGTTCAATTCTGTTTCCTGTACTACATGATGCACAATGGAAGTGGATGGATTATAGTTTAATGTTTAGGTTTCCATATTGAAATAGGGTGACACCACTTACTCAAATGTTAATTTGAATTGCATGGCCATAATGTACCTGTTACCATATCATACAGATGAGAACATGTGGCCTGCAAAAAGCAAATTAAGTTAGCTGCTTGACTTGTTTAATATTTGCAAAAATATGAGATGATCAAGTCAGTGGAGTTAATTTTCAGTTCATTATTTCAATGCCCCATGAGGTAATTGTACTTGTGCTGTTTTAAATGCTGCTACAGAAAATGTATTAACATACATGCTGTTTACTAGTGGCGTATGTTATTTTTGCTTTATACTGTTTATTTAGGAATATTACTGAGAAATTAAATACCAGAAATGTAAAGAATTTTATATTTGTGAATTTGACATATAGAATAGACCAGAAATGCAATGCATTTCATGGTACTTTTTCACTTTTTAGCACAGCTTGTAAAAGAGGGTCCAGCACCTTTACTTTTTACTTAAGCAACAGTAGTGTTGAATACAGGAGCAGCACAGAGAGATCAGAACGGCAGGCTCAGACTTTATCTGCTCATTCACCAGTTGTCAAGAAATGGGGGACATAACCAGAACAGGTTTGCTAACAGTAATGTGACAGAGCTTTTGCAAAACTGTAATGGCTTCTTGACCTGAAAGGATTCGGAAACTAGTTGCAAAGACAGGCAGTGGATTTTTCTTCCTGTAACAATGTATTTGTGTTAAGTGTAGTACAGTACAGTTAAATTGGCCAGTTAGCTTGCTAATGCAATTTTCTTGTCTCTGCTATGTGGAGAAAATAGTCACTACTCTCAGACACTTTCAAGTGTTATCCTCGCTGTCCTTTTGTAATCACAACCTATACTCCACCTAAATAGATGCCTGACTGGCAAGTTTTATATAGCTACTGGACACATGGTCACTAGCTGTACACGATGAATGTTTGTTTGCTTGTACATCTTATGCTTGAATTATACTAAACGATTTTTTTAAGCGCAGACACATGTCCAAAGTCTGAATAAAATTGAGAGTCTTGCTGGAGTTGTGGCTTACTCCCATCATCTCAAACGTTTGTGAGGTTTACGTTGTGAGGTTTACGTTTGTGTAGGTGAACGTTTGTGATTATTATAGTCTGTAGTCTTTCCTCATGCAAATAGTGATGTGGACATTGTAACCAATAACATCACAAAGTACTATATTTAATGAACGAATATCACTTCTATTTGGACTTAAGGTGCCTTCAAAAACATGCACTTCTCACTGTGCACCCTGCACTGTCAGAAAAAAGGTACTGTACAGGTACATTTTTGTCACAAAATACATACCTTTAAAAGTACAACATTGGTTTTAAAGAATAGTCGTGTTCACATTACACGACTTCTCCAGGAGAAGTGATGAATATCTGTAAGCTTTCATTAAAATACTGTACAAAATATAATAATTAATTATAAATCCTGGAGATGAAATGGGGCATATGGATTAGCACAAATTAAAAGCCAATTAATATCAAATATGGTACAGTTATATTTCGTAGAGGTATGGAATTTGTACCGTCAGACAGTAGACTGAGTGCTTCACTCTTACTATTCCTCGGATTCATTTGTTCTGAAAGGAGAGCACCCCAAGTGCAAGTTTAAAAATTGTTCTCCACATGCTCGGTGCAATTATAGTCTTCACCAAAGAGGTTTCTAAAGCACCCAAAACATAAGCACTGTCGATTTAACTATTGTTACATTTTGACTGTTTCTTTCTGGTCACTCGTTAGAACTTAAAATAATTTTTTTTGTTTTTGTTGTAGTATGAAGTATGACCTTATGAAATTCTTTTATTGTTACAACCTTATCCTTCCTCATACAAGACATCATTCAAGCTGCAGCTGATCCTGTTGTCCATTGTATGTATACTGTAAACTAGGAAAGGTCAGGAGTTCACATGTGTGTGCACACAAGCATTGTTTGTGTAATGCTGGTATGTTTTTGGTGGGGGATGGTCTGGTTAAAAAAAAAACAAACGTAGTCCCTCAGGGGGAGAAAAAAAAAAGTGAAGATCATCACCTGGTTTTTAGAGACCAGTCATGCACGGAGAACTTCACACACAAAATAGTTCTGGAGATAATGTTTTTACCTCCTAGGAATCAGGGAAATTGATGGTAGTGTTAAGGTTTAAAATGCTTGTTATGGAGTCCATTGTACAGCAAGACTGGTTTCTTCATAGTCTACCATTTTGAAGTCCTTTATAAGCATTACTGTGTAATTGTTAAAAATAACCATATGTGGCCTTTAACTTAAGGCTGTGATACACCCAGGGAATGGTTTTACTTCTTTGAATTCACAATTCTGATAAGCTTTGTGATATACATGAGTAAGTGCAGTATGTATGAGCTAAAACATGCAGACAGTCTCAATGCCTGAGCCTTTTGGTTTGAAATATGGGTTAAGAAAGTATTGCTTTAAGGAGCAAATGTTTTTTCTTTTTTCTGCTGTATGGAATGGTCTCTAGACATATGGGATAAGAAGCACAGTGAGTCATAGTGTTGCACAATGGAGGGGGTAGCTTGCCTGCTGGGTGGTAAGTAGTGAAGTGGCGCTATTGTGTTTCTGTTCCATTGGATTTGAAGGATTGGAGGGGTTGTCTTTTATTCCAGACCTTTTCTTCAGTTGAGTAATTGTAGTTTTTCACCCGACAAGGAACATCAAATTCATTACAGTTCTGTTTTTCTGAGGCCATTGTTGTAGGCTACAGAAAGGCAAATTGAATATAGACTTTTGTCTGATAAATTTGAGTTAACCATGTTGCAGATAATGCTGTGTTTTTAGGCTAATCTCGCTTTCACAAAATGTAGCCTAATCATATGAGAGTATTTTGCAGCCTTCAATCCCTTCGCAAAGCCTGTCTTAATCCTTGCCAGTCATACTTCTGCCGTTTCATAATGCTCTGATTGAAAACTCATTTGTTGCATCTGGGATCACCAAATGATTTGCATATATTATACAGAGCTGTGAAGCCTGCCGATCACCGCCTTTTTTTAATGTGACACACGAGCAATCGGCCTGTTTGAAAAACGAAGCTCTCTGGCCCCCTGCGTCCGTTTTGCTTTTACGGCAGAATGACGAAAAGCTCACCCTGCTCCCTGTGTATTTTGTAAATTTTTGCCTCAGAATCAGAGACGGAGGCTCCTGTCTGTGGGAGTAATGCGAGAGTGATTTGAGATGAATAAAACATGGTGCTATGAAAGAGTAATGTTGAAAAAGGAGTGTGTTTTGTAATAGAGCCCTGCTGCGTGCCCATTGTGAGGTGATGTGTTAATAGTGAGAGAGCAACTGGGTGGTTAGGAGGCCGAGAAGGTTTAATTTCTCCCCTGTTCTGAAGGAGAAACATATTTTTATTTAAAACCTCCTGGCTCACACCCCTTGACTTCATTGCAGTAATGGAAATGGTAAAATAGGTGCTGTTGGCTGAGCCCCTGAAGCCTTTTCACTGGCTTTCACAAATGGCTGGTTTTGCTTCGTCTCTGTGTGTCTCTCTCTCCCGTTCTCTCTCACTCCCTCCCTCCCTTTTCCATTAAGACAGCTGGTATCTTTCAAAAGGTCCTGCACTGCTGATTGATGTGTAATGGCTTCAAGCCTCACCTGCCCCTCAGCATGTTATTCATCTGTGAGCTCCATGCAGGGGAGGACTGCTTACTGTGTAATTGGTCCTGGTCAAAATTCAGGCTGAGATGAACCAGTGAGTGCATTGTCACTGCCATGTGTTAAAAGCAGCCTTATAGCCAGGAAGATGAAGCCATTTGTGAGAAGGTTTTGCTAGGAAGAAGTCTACATTTAGTGCTGAATGTGTGCAGACCCTTGACACGAGCAGTACTTTTTGGGAAAGCTCTCTGTAATGAACAACAAAGAATCTGTATGCATCTTTTATAAGTTCTAGTTCTTTCATGCATGCGTGCAAAGAAGACCAGCTGCTCATGCTCAGATCCTAATCTTAACCATAAATTTTACTGCGCAGAACCATATTTTACATACAAAGTGTTCAACTGTGTGGAAAACTAAGAGAATATTAAAAAATATTGTAAGCTTTAATGGCAGGTTTTAAGAAGGCAAATTAAAGCCAGATTATAGCTGTAGGATCTTTGTGACATGGTTACAGACTTCCCTTTGCGTTCCTGTCGTTAAAAGTAGGAATTGGAACGAATGTTATAGAAATATTTGTTTTTGAACCATGTTAAACCTGTCTGTGTTATTCGTTACCAGATTACAGCGCCTATGCTTTCTTGAGTCAATAAACAGGCAGTCTACATTACATTCCATATGCGTATTATTATTGTCAGAGTGTTTTATTGATTGTTCAATAATGTTCTAGTCAGTTGGTTTACCGTAATTCACGGTCATTTCAGTTACAAAGATTTCTTTGGGATCCATTCAGGATCTTTTTTTGGTCCAATTTCCAGTCCTAACTGTGTTTCCCAAGTGAATTCTGTTTTTGTTTAAAGCCCTCTTTTATACAGTCTGTTGTTTACAGAAGTGTCACAACTCTTCTGTAATTACACTGTTTTCACCTCTTAGTTCTTCAGTCTACATCGATATTATAATTGGGGCTATGGTCTTTCTTGTTTGTCTCTCAACTCAGTTCTTAGTTGCTTATATCTTAAGATTATTGCACTATTTGGGGTGTCTGTGGTCAGGCTTCAGTTGGGTAGGTGTGTGTTTTGTATTTGTTTGATGGCAACCCTGCGGTCAGTGTGGTAATTAATCATTAGGTGATTATTAGGGCCATGACGTGGACCCTCCATAATCAGCTGGTAGTGTTTGTATTGAGGCTGACGAGGAGAGCAGCTGCCCTGTCAGTTGGTGTCTACTCAGAAGATGACAGGCTGCCGTTGACGAGCCGAGTTGTCAACTGCGCCACCGTGCCTGCCAAAAGCCATTTCTCTTTCCTTTTTTTAACCCCTCCTGTAACGCACATCTGATTCTGACAAACAGCCCAATTCTCCGCTGCCTCCTTTCAGTCTGCTTTCATGCCTTTCTGAATTCGCCCCGGCAACATTGTTGGTGATTGTCAGGTTTTAGCCGCACCAAAAGGCTACAATCATCATAACTTTCAATTCATCTAAAGGGATGGGAGGGGAGAGGAGCGTTTAACTTGCCACACTTGGACCATCACAGTATTTTCAGGCTTTTTTTTTTTTCCTCCATGATTTTATTTACCTTTGATGATTGATCTTTATTTTCATGAAGGTTGACTTAAAAGGAGAGAAAGAGGTGTTGAGAATTTGAGTAAGGGTTTTAAAAACAGGATTTGGTCCAAAGCTGTTTTCTGCCTGCAGTTTGCAGCCAGGTTCTCCTCTCCATGCCTGTCTGTTCTGATTTGCTGTGCTGAGCACAACACTAAGCTAACTCGAGCAACTGGTCTCTGGCTGGGCTGAGCTTGGATTGGCCCCAGCCTGCACACATCCAAAAATCACTAGACATGGAGTTCACCAGGGTCTCTATTCAAGCTCAAGGCCTGCCTCAAAGAATTTGCTGGTTTAATGCAGTATTGTTATACAGGGCAAAACTATCCACCATCGCTTGAATGCAATGATATTGAGAAGGCTTTTGCGCTTAATATCCTGTAAGAGGTTCTGCAGAGGCCGTTTGAAGATGGTGCTGTGGGGAGCCCTCTTTAGGTCACTGTGTGGGAAAACATTCGGCCGCCTCTCACTGCTCTGCAAAATGAACTGAGGAATAGAGCAGGCAGCTTGAAGTTTGTGTTCTTTTGATATAGCTTTGCTCTGAGCTCTCCCGAGGCCAAGCGCTGCTGCTGTGGAGGAGATTGCTCATTGATGTTTCTCTCTGTGCTGAGCAGCTGCACTGCTTAGTGCCTCTGATTGATTCAGTTGATTGCATGTATGTTAATGATTTTTTTTTTCTGGCTACTGTAGATTATAAGAGAATCTCCAGGCAAAAGAGAGGATGATGTTTGTCAGCAATGATTATAAATTGGTAGCATTTCAGGTCTAAGCTTTTCCGGTTTAAAAGTAATTGGGGTGTCTTGGAACAAGAAATGCACTATAATGTTAATGGAAAGATACTATAGGAAGGGACAGATCATCTCAAATTAAGACAGAAGTTTCAAGGTCAGATTTTCTACACTGCTTACAGACCTCTCGTTGTATGGTCGTTAAACGTCAGTAGAGGAATACTCTTGCTTTCTTTTACCCTGTAATGACATCACACCCGAGCTGACTGTGTTCCAGTTAAATACTCAGAAAACCCTATGCCCTATATTTTCGTTAATAGCTTGTTCCTGGTTAACAGTACTTTGTGTATGGCTAATTTAATGAGACACAAATATACGTGCAAATATACTGTTGATATTTGGGCAGCCATCTTGGATTCCGAACTCTGGTGAGGCTTTCCCGACTTGTTGGACTGTTCCATTTGGAATATCCTTCTTGGAACTTGTAAATTCTGACATCTGAGTTGAACTGGAGCACAGCATTCCTACCCCAGGTCCAGGATGAAGTACTGCTGATGCGCTCTAAAACATGTCTCTTAACAGCTTTTGTGTGTTTTTTTTCTGTTTACAGCTCTTCTGAAACACTGGGGTTGTTGGTGTGGCCAAATTTTCCCTGGATTTGCTTGGTAAATTCAGAAGACTGAAGCCCAGGCTCACAGTCTACCTTTCACGGAGGCCAAGCCGTGAGAGGACAGAGGAAGGCACGTGGCGAATCATGACTGCCGACAAAGAGAAGGACAAGGAGAGGGAGCGGGACCGTGATCGGGACAGAGAGCGCGAAAAGCGTGAGAAGGCCCGTGAGAGTGAGAGCTCGCGGCCCAGACGCAGCTGCACGCTAGAGGGTGGGGCAAAAAACTACGCTGAGAGCGAACACAGTGAGGATGAAGACAACGATGCGGCCGGAGGTGGCACGGCCGAGGAGGCCACCAAGAAGAGCAAGAAGAAGCTGCCCAAGAAGAAATCACGCTACGAGCGCACAGAGAACGGGGAGATCACCTCCTTCGTCACAGAAGACGACGTTGTTTACAGACCTGGTGGTAAGCATTGTAAACTTCTTCCTTCTCTGACTGTGATTGGGCTGTTGTGCTGTTCTGCTGGTTTTGCTTCTGTACGCTCTGACATTTAGCACTGAGGAACCTTGATCCGGTGGAGAATTTGACAGTAACATTTACTGAGTGCACTCAACTTCATTAAGAATTTTCTCGCTTCATGCTAGACAGCACGTTTCCAGTTAATTACATGCCAGCCTGTTGTCTAGGTAACTTGTTGGTCTGGTGAGTGCATTCCCATTTTGATTTTTGAAGGAGGCTGAACAAAATGGTTCGACTTGGCTCAGTGAGGGGTGAGAATGTATTCAATAACCTAATGCCAACAATAACCAATATCATTGCATCATCATACCACAAGTGGTTTGCCCTTGCATCAGTAGAAGTCTTATATGTATCGCCTAGATGTAGAGGAGTGGGTTTGTATTGGCTACTGGCTCTGACAAAATTTATTGGAGATTATATAATGAAAGCTTGAAAGAATCGGCCTCTATTTCAGTATGATAGTGCTTTTCACTTGCTTTTTTATTTTTTACCTCGTCTGTCCAACGCAGGCAGGAGTAGGCCGTCATCTAGCTTTGTTTCTATTGTTTTATTTCTGAAATGTGAACTGGGGCCCATTAGGTCTTTATTAGATACTGAGATTGAGCCTAAAGCTCAGTGCTAACCTTTTCCGAGCCTGTAAACACGGCGCCTCTCTCACCTGCTGTTTGGAAATTGGTTGTACATGCGACTAAGGGGAAATGTCAACACTCCAGTGGAGGGCTGGGCATCTGCAGAGCTGCCGTTGTGTCTTCTGTGTGTGTGTGTGTGTGTGCGTGTATCTGTGTGTCTTTGTGTGTGTCTGAGAACCTTAAATCATCTCTGCCATGTCTTTCATTTATCTAGCAGCTAGGAAAGGTCAAGTAGGTGCGTGCTGGCAGTGCATAGTTGTTTAATGTGAAGACACTGAAAATTATAGCCAATGTATAATTTCAGCCCTTCCCCCACTTCCACCCACTCAGGAGTGTTTTTATGAGAGAGAGAGAGAGACAGAGGTGCATGCAGAGGACCCCCACTTCCTTCCAGCATAATATACTCAGAGGCATTATCTGTGCTAGGTCCTTGAAAGCACTGTCTGTCCTAATGAAGCCTTGTTTCTGACTGTGACCCCACAGCCTGTCTTTTTTTTTTTGCACTACAGTAAACCAGAGTGTCTGCTTCTTTTCTCTCAAACAGACAGGGCTTTTAAAATTCACTCTGTTCATCCTGCGTGTTCTTAATGGTAGCAGGAGAATGTAAGCAGTAGATATGATGTCATATGTTTGGGAGCTGTGTGACAGTAATATTGTGGACGCTATGGCTTTTTGTCGTTTATAGGGAAACAAGTCTTGCCTTCTGAGAAAGAAAGCCATTTTGATTTTAATGCAATTCACATTTAAAGAATTTGCATTAAATTAAATTGAATTGAATATGTAGCGTCGTCCCCTGTGCACCGATCTTCCATTTGCACTCAATTTCCTGCCTGGGAAGATCCCCCTCATCTGCAGCAGTCACCACTTTTAAGATGAGATTTTGTGTATTTGTGTGTGTGTGTGTGTGTTGCGGTAGCAGGTATTCTGCAGTTCAGTGCGTCTGATCTGTATGTGGTCATTTGCTGCAGCCTTATTGCAATCAGATTTGATTCGGGTGGCTTAAGTACGCACAAAGCCTGTGCTGGATTAAGCTCTGCTAAATGTTAAATCCTTTTATATTCGTCTGGTGACACACAATATGTAAAACTGACCACCCTTGGAGAGGGTATTAAGCAGGCAGAGAGGCAGACTGGGGGGTTGAGAAGGTGGGGGCTGGAAAGAGAGAGAGAGAGACTGGCAGAGAGACAGAGAGCTGAAACACGGCATTAATTGCTTTTGTTGCTGTAGAGAGCCTAACAAGCATACATGACTCTGTGTAGAGAATAGGAAACAATATTGAAAGAGTTTCCTGTCTACCCACTCAGCTTTCTCTGTCTTTGCCTTCCAGCATTTTTATGGCAAGCTTAGCGTGCATTGATTAGGTCATCTAAAATCAACCTAGCAGCGTAAGATGCACGGTGTAGTCTGTCTCAGGGGTTTAACCCTTTAATGCCGTGCCAAAAAAGCAGCTGTTTCTGATGTTTAATGTACTCTGTTTCAGCTTTAATGTTATTATTTGTCAGAGGCAGAATGTACAGTTTATTTAATGTTTACAGTGAGTTCAAAGTGAGTACAAGACAGCAGTGCCTAATTTTCTTGATGAATTGTCATTGATACATAAGCTAAGAGGGAGTTAATGTGCTCCTGCAAGGAGTGGGGGTATATGTGTGATAGAGAGATATAGGAGTGCAGGGGGCTATAAGAATATTTGTATGGCAGGCAGCCTGGGTGGACTTGAGCAGGGCAGGCAGTGGGATCGATCAGCTCTTTGAGTGCTGTTCTTGTGTCCAGGCCCCCTGTAGCTTTGCGGATATTCGCTACACACAGGCAGCTTATGGATCCAGCCAGCAGATTATACACACATGAGATCAATAGCTCGGGCATATCTCGTTCGGTTCTGGCCATCTGCAGTCCCCTTTACAAACGTGGAGCTGCACAAGTGTCCTTGCAGCGTGCCAGCAGAAGTGTGTTTCCCCCTGGCCCTTTTCAAAATGGAGAGTTCATCTAGCCGGCTGGGCTGTTTCCATTACTGCTCCCACTCTCCACAATGTAATAGACCTCTGCAGCTTAAAGCAGCGGCTCTTGCCACAGGCTGTGCTGCTGGTGCTGGATGGAGGTGGCGGCTTCTGGGAGGTGTGAGTGTGCTGCAGGATCCGCGTGTGTCTTCTGCCTGTCTCATGAGACTTGTGCATCCCTTAGAACACCCTCTCTAATATCTTCTGTCTGCTCCCCTGGTCGCCTGTGGGTGTCTGGACAGCTGTCACCTAATTACGCAGCCACCCAAAGCTCGCAGTCCTGTCAGCAGGGCAGGGCCAAACGCCTCCATGAGCCTCTGGAGCCCAAACCCGTGCACCTCCTTATTGGGTTAATAACACCATTTCTTTTGTTCGCTCGCAGCTTTTGCTTTCACTGCTTGGTTTCTGTTTCACGTTTGTCAGTGAAAACAGCTGAGAGGGGTTACAGAAACTCTAGCCACAGCCCGCTTGGGAAAAATAACGCTAGAGATGCTTCAGTGAAGAAGAATGAATGAACTCACATTGCAGGGCTGCACAATATATTGTATTATGGAAACTAAAAAAAAAACTTATTTGGTTTAAGCAGTATTTTTTATCAGCATTGGCTTTTTAAACCCTAGTGCTTAATTTTCTGGATTTAACCCACCATGTCTCTGAGCAATTAAGTGAATCAGCTCTTCCGCTTTTAAAATAAAGCCAAATACAGCACTGAAAATCAGAGCTAATATATATATTTCAGTCTTAAATTCTGAAAAATGTATTATTTTTAGTGCGTAAACATATGTTAAAGGCTAAGCACCACTTAATGGACCTCCATGAATATTTCACATTTATTTAGTTACTGACATATGAGTGTGAATTAAAATGAAAATAGCAGCTTAATTTCCTTAAAAACTGACAATTTTATTAAATTGCCGGAAAAACCCGAGCTCGCTACAGAAATTCTTGAACGCAACCGTGTGACGTCACTGGTGGACAACAGCTGAACAACGCCGCGGTAAAACACCGTTATGACTGACTGTTATGACAGTATCTAGCTAAATAACCAACATTATTCATGTATGTATGTCAATAGCCGAGCAATAAGCTAAACTCAAATTTAGAGGTACCGTTATTCTTGTAAATGTGATCGAAGTCGAACTCGAATTCATCCGACACTATAAACCTCCGTAATGCAGCTACGTAGCCGAGTATAATCTGAGACACCGAGTTTAGCGAGTCAAGCTAACGTTAACTAACACCAACTAAAACAGGCGAAGTGAGTGTCCTTACCCTGTTTACCTCCATGTTACAGAGGCTCTTGAACACCTTTCGTTGGTGTCCTTACATGCCCATATTGTTGGAAAAGCGCCAGTGAAATGAGCTACAGATAACGGAGTGAGCGGATGATCCTTCCCAAAATGCCCGTTTAAAGTTGACAAATTTAGTCCATTTTCTGGATATTTTGGGATCTTTGGGCCATTTGTGCACAGATGTCCCACTGTACATTGAATGATTGCAGCCAAAATCAACACACCTTTTCGTCATTTTGCATTAAATTAAGTGCAACTTCTAGAGTTGTTGTCCACCATCTACGTCACAGGCAAGACGCCTATTAGAGTTTCCCAACATCCTTGAATTAGTAAGAAATAACATGTTTTCTGACTATCAATAAACACAAGTTAGGAACTCAAATTCCACTGTATTTATTTGTTTGACACTTTCATAGCTGGTGCTTAGCCTTTAAGACTTCAATGAAACAACACAATACAAGAATGTTTATTTTAATATAGGCATTCACAATATCATCTAGATACAAAACTATTGGGTCACTAAATATTTAAATGTTTATTGTGGTATGTTTGAATCATATTCATTTCAATTTAGGTCAAAAATAATGCAGAGCTTTGTTTAAACACATCACCAAATGTAAGACACATGACAGCATGTTGCAATATGTGATTATATTAGGATACATTGTTCATGTTATTTAACCTTCCAGTTTAGTATTCAGGGTACAAACCCTCTGCTCATATGAGAAAGTGTGCTCAGGTCCAGTTTCACAAATGAGCTTCTGTTCCTTCTCTGTTTGCAGAAGTGTGTTGAAGAGAAGGAAAGGGGGGGAAAAAAAGACAGAGTTTAGAGTCATCTATTATTCACCGAGTCGAGACTGAGAGCTGTTGACCACCTGTGTGAGTCATGGGGAGGTAGACGGTACCTCCCTGCAGCTCTCCTGGAAGACAGCTCAGCAGTGGTTGCTCACATAGCTACACCACATTTTCCATATCTTCTGTATCTGCTGTCTGTCCTTGGAACTGAGAGTTAGAGCATGAACGATGTGACTACCATTGTGTAGAGCCAGCACCTGTTCATGGCTAGGAACAGCTTCCCTTATGTGAGCATCTATGCCTGAGGCTGGTATGAAAACACACGTCTTTATTAGTTTACCCAGTTTTTTTTATTGGACATTGTGCCTCTGAAGTTCTTTACAGTGATATTTGTTAGTATTCACACAGCCCTGTGTGCCCTCAGTGCTGTTCATATCTCCAGTATTGCTTTCTTAACATTCCTTTGGATAAAATGTTTAGAACTCCCCTTTTTACAGTGTTTCTCATGAAATTCAAATACAGGCCACAGGAATCTGTACCAGGCTGATAGCTGAAAATAAAAGAGGCTGATCTATTTAGAAAAATCCCCCAGCGTGGCTTGGTATGACAGGGAGCCTGGAGAAGGCTTTTGTGAAACTGAACCACCTGCCGATTACAAATTAGCAAGCCGCTACGTACTAAAGTCTACTTCACACGTCAAAAGGGCTTCTGTTCCTGCCCAGGGGGAGTCAGCTGTTCCAGGCTGCTATTAGGAGGGCAGTTCTTGTGAGGCTGATAGAATGTATCTAGAGGTATTTTTCCCCTTGCTGTGAGAAATCTGCACACTGGTGTGAGGGTGAAAATGTAGGCTTGAGTACAGGATGACTGTTAGAACGTGGTTATGCAGGGGCGAAGGCCAGCGGAATTGGAGCGAATGGGAAAGTGTGCGAGTGCAAGAGCAGTGAATTGGAGTGCGTGTGCGCGAGTGTGCTGGAGTGGGTTTCCAAAGGCCACGGCTGCCCGAGCAGCAGGCCAGAGGACGCGAGCTGCGGTGTAAATTGGATGCGCTGGGTTGGGCCAGGTCACTTTTTTATTTATTTATTTTTTTTCCTCCTCCTTCCCCTCCCCCACAACCTCTCTCTGACACAGGGCTCTGGTGGCGGGTAGAGTGAGACACACTTCCCTACAGGAAATGACAGGAGCAGTGTAGGCCGACAGTTTGCTACTTTTCGGTCATGTGGGAGGAGAGGAGTGTGAAAGTGACCCCCCCTGACACACATGCTCCAATATTGCATCCCTCCTGCTCTTTTAATTTGAGGAGTAACAGACTGCATGTCCAACACCACTGCTGTCTGCCAAGTCAGAGCTGACAACACAGGTGCATTTTTTACCATAAGCTCCAGCAGAAGTCCCAGGACATATTTAGTGCTTTTTTATTTCTTGGTATGTAGCACTTAGTGTTTATTTACAGCTGAAGTATGAATCATTTTAAATAGAAATTGCTGTGGGGAGTCAGACGTAATAGAGTCCTGAGCTGCGTTGAACACTGCATTCAGTGTTTACAACTTTTGCTCATTTTCAATTTTGTGCTCATTTGTGTTGGTGAATGACCCGTATCTCCCTTTAATGTGAAAACATGCCTGCCCTGAAAGGACCTGCATACACACATTTTCCAAATCAACAACATCACGTATGATTCACATGCGTCATGAGCGCATTTGTCAACAACAGATCCCTTCTACGTTTGTATGGGTTTAATAGTATTTAATGTTCACTGAACAAATTGTGTTAAGTGATGTGCTAAGTTTTGGCAGCGTCAGTGTTGTGTTACTGTTATTTGTCTTATTTTCATTTATCTTTCTTTTTTAGTAACACTGCGTGTTGTCAAAAGAAACCATGCTTTGTTCTGGTTAAACTGGTTTTGATGGAGGGCGGTATGTAAAATATCAAACGCAAATTATTGTGGTCATGGGTTTTTTTTTTTTTTTTTTTTTTTTTTTTTTTTTTTAATAAGTGAAACAAGACTTGATACTTTATTTATACGTTTAGGAAACCTAAAGGTTTTTCAGATGTATTTTCACATTGCCTTAGTCTTAGCACTTTCACGCTCTTGTTTTGAGAGAGAGAGAGAGAGAGAGAGAGAGAGAGAGAGAGAGAGAGAGAGAGACTCAGTTTCTGAAAAATTATCATCTCCCTCTATGCTCTCTTTTGTGCAATTGCTAGTAAGACTTGATTGGAGCCAGCCAAAGTCTTCTGTAGTGAATTAATACAATAATTCATTTGATATGGAGAGCAAAGGAAAGGTTCTTGTTCTCTCTCTCTCTCCCCCCTCCCTCCTCTTTTTATTGGTGAAGGTGTGTTTTAAATTAGCCATGGTTCTCAGGTTTAGTAGAATGGCTGAGTGAACAATGAGACATAGCAGAGGAGGAGCACACTTCATCCCTTCCCTCATGCATATGCATGCCACTAAGTGAGGAGTGACAACGCTTTAAGAAATAATAGCCTCGAACAGATCGTGTTTAAGGTGTTTTCTTTTTTTTTTCCCTCTCCCCAGTGTTTTTTTTTTTCCTCTCTCATTTTTGTGTGTATGTGTGTGGGTGATGGGCTGTTTCTCCAGCTCAATAAATCTCAATCTAAGGATGAGGCCAGGCTGCTCCAGCAAAGTGGTCGATAATGGCTTTGTGGTGTTTGCAGAGCCCCCCCACTCACCCCCCAAAACACCCCCCTCTTCAGACCGCCAAGAGAGGCAGAGGTGGAACCTGTAGCCTGGGGGTGGCTTTGGGAAGTCGGCAAAAGCCCTGGAACAGCTCACATCCCCACACTGCAGCCCCTCCCCCTTGCAGCCCCCCTGCCTCCGTCTCACCGCTCACTCCGGCTCTGTAAAAGCACAAAATGGCTGGAACGCTGCTGAACAGATTGGAGTCTTAGAGGGCTACTCTCGAAGAGCCTGGCACAAATTAGGGCCACAACTCTACATTGAATGAGCTGCCATTGCTTTTGTTACAGTTTAAAAGCGAATGGATTTGTTGAGGAAGCTTTGCATTGAACCTTTATTTGTTTTCTTTTTTTTTTTCTTTGGATGTCTGGGAACCGTTCAGTGCATAAAACATTGCGTAAGCAAAAATTATCCCAATTTGTGATGATCAACTGTTGTTAAATCTTTTTGAAATTGGCAGCTGATCTTTAGCTTTTTACGTTTACATCTACTAATATTTTTCACATTGCCCTGGCCAACTCCATTCCCTTTGTGGTCTCTCTCCTGTGTCCGTTTGTTTGTGTTTTTGCACACGTCCAGAGTCCAGAAATTTAATTCGTTGTACATTAATCCATAGGCTGTTTAAGGGTCTCTAAACCACAATTCTCTGCGGTAAATCCCCTTTGACGTGGCCCAGGATTTTAAGGCATGTCATCTCATCTTTAGATTTGTCTCTTTTGTTCTCCAGTTCTCCTGCCGCACTGTCCCCTCCCTCTTATCCCCCCTCTCTGTATGAGCAAGGCTATGTGGGCCCCACAGGTCAGCTGAAGCAGCAATGGAGATTTTTATTTATGTTCTCTGGTAAATGAGAGGTTGAGTCCAGGTGCAGGAGTGGAGGGGCTCCAGCTTAGATGTCAGTCATACTGTATCTCCCACCTTACTGACAACTATAAAACCCCTAAAATGTATAATCCGGCCTAGAAATGATAACAGGCCCAACCTGCCACATGTGCCACTGCGTTAAAACTCCATATACACATTTACAGCTAGTTCTGGGCAATTTATATAATCTTTACTGGTATAATGAGATTTTATCTATTACTGGTATTTATAGATACATTGCTTATGTATGTTTTTGGGATTGTTTTTGATTTATTGTTGTTTTAAAAGCAGGACTTACTACTATATTTTATATGGTTGCTTTTGGTGTGTGTTTATGGAGATTAGAATAGAAGGAATTGGTTAAAAAACAATTTGTCATGTCTATTACTATCTATTCATTTAGAATTAATGAACAATATTCAAGACTTGTGTTTAATACATTTGATCCATTTAAACCTAATCTCATGAGACTGGATTAAAAAAAAGGCAACACTTGAAAACATTTGATTAAAAGTACAATACGCAACACAGTACCTCAGTAGTTTTTCAGTGGTTTGTTGTCGTTCCATGTTTGCGGGAACGAAATCACCATGAATCACATTATGCTTTGAGTAATAAAACATGTAGCTGGTTAGTGTTGTACTGATGATGTCCACATTATGTTCAGACAACCATATATTGACAGTGCTGCATACTTTAACTGTCATACCCTATAAGCTTATATTGACATTTACCACTACCACAGAAGTTGATTTCAAACCCTTATCAAATGCCATCCATTTTGCCAGAGCTGTTAAGCATCTTTATTCCATTTGCTGCATCGAACATATAAATGCACACTGATCACTAACAGCACAGAAGAAAACAAATAAAGATGATGCACAGACACAAAATATTGAGAACGGTGAAAAGCAACCACTGCTTTTGTTAACAGTAGCTTTTGGGCTCCCCTGGCCCAGGCTACATTGCTTCACCTCTGGAATACTGAAGTGTTTGGGTAAACACTGCCTCCATGCAGGTTTAGTGCTTCAGAGTGGTCTCCTGGTAGCTGTACTCAAACGAGTTGTTTTGAAGCTCTCGTTCATGGCTGAGTGTGCGTGTTTTCGTGTGTGTGTGTGTATGGCGGGGGGGAGGGGGGGGGGTAGTATATGCACAAGTGTGTATCTGCTACGCTCCAGGGGCTGTGCAGTCAGATGTAGCCGGGGCTGCTGGGTAAAGGTTGATCTCAATCCCGCCACCGATACACACTTTGCCTGACCCTTTTGCCAGCATTAGTTACAGATTGAAGGAGCAGGAGACAAGATAGTGGAGACACTCTCACCTTGATACTCGGTAACACATCACTCATCTCATTATGCGTGCTTTATGAATCAAGAGTTGCGCACGCAGTGTTTCCTGATTCAATAAAGATACGCTCGCAGTAGGGTGGCGAACTGTGCTGTGACTCAAACGCAGAGCAGCCCCTCCCCTTCATGTTTCATTAACCTGACATTGTTATCCATTAGGATTACGGTGCCGCCATTACCATTCACAGTCTGGTAGGAGTCACTAAGCACTGTGGTATTCAGTCAGTGGTACCGTAATGTGAATCTCAGCTTGAATTTACTTAATCATTCTTAATTTGGTTTGGGTGTGGAAAGTGTGTTTTTTAGGATTATTGAGATGGTTTCATTCTGCCTGGAGCTGTACTGTAATTTAAGTGATTACAGATACAATTTGTGATTATGACATCACACTTATCCACTATGAATCTGCACTAAACACTTCCCATAGCATGTCTGTGGGAAGCTAGCTTTTTAATGGCTCAGACTGACCTCGCAGTAAAGCAATCACAACATTTAAGACCGTATGCCCCATGATATTGTCATTTAATTCACGCAAATCTGTCAAATCCCTTACAATTTCTATCATAAAATCCTCCACTGTTACAAGTAATATCTGTTGACCATTTTTTTTTGGGACTTGTTTACTTGATTATAATAAATTTTGCTTAGTTTTGTGCTTTTCTTTTTGTTCCTATTGGTTTAGCAGCTCTGTAGTTACTAATATATCTGATGTCCTTAGAGGCAGAGAATTGTGTTGATGGTACAGATGTTAATGTGGGAATATTTCTAAACAGTACAGTTTAGGAGCTTTATTGATTTCAGGCTATGATACCATGGCTGCTTATATCAACATGGTTACCATGATCATAACGTAACCCTGCAGCATAACATTTTAATGTTAATTTTATTAAATAGTGTGTTTCGTGGGTGGATATTTATTGCTGTAGTCAGCTAGTCTTGAGTGAGAGAAAAGGAGGGGGGTGGGGAGAAGAAAGGGAATCTTGCTGTGCCGTTGGCAGCTTTAAGCCCGTTCGCCCCTCATTCAGGGAGGTCTGGGTCCACTGACATGTTAGTTGACAAACACTGGAACAAGCAACCCCATGCCCCCCCCACCCCTCCCAACATCAGAATCCCACTCCTCCTCCTAGCACAATCCCCTAACGCCCTCAGCTTTAAGTGCTGCTGAGAAGAACTAGTTAAAACATGTCTAGGTAACATAAATAGTGGAGCACAGTGCCAGTCTATAATGGAGTTGCAGTGTGTGAAATAACAGGGTAATGTAATGAGAGTGCTTTGAATGGAGTTGTAGAGGAGCCATAGCCTGACTGGCACCTCACAGTCTGAGAGAGAGAATGAAAATCAGTAGCTCCTCCTTGGGCTAAGGGCTGCTTTAGGTCTTCAGCACATTTGAAGTATCAAAGCTTTCTTGTTCTCAAGCTGTTGACTTGTTTTCTGTGTAAATAAGATATTTATCTACCCCCTCCCCTCACCGTGAAAATTTGTATGTCTGAGGTATTGCTTAGTTCTTTGTTTGGATTCTCTTTACACGTTTATGGGGGGGGGAAAAAAGCCAACAATCATCATGTCCTTTGCACTTTTACAAATGTTTGGCATATTGACCACAAAGGAAGGAAGTGTGTGTGTGGGTGTGTGTGTGCATGAAAGCAATGTTGCTGTCTGTTTTCAGTGCTGTGCCGCGTGAATGTTTTTGTTAAGGAGATGGTTCATGGCCTCGCCATACCACCAGTCACATTCGATTTAAGCACAGGCCCAGTGTTTTCTGCCTGTGCTCAGAGCAGCCGGCCTTGCCGTTGGACAGGCGAGCTTATGTAATTTGGCAGTGTTCAAAAATTAGAGAGGTCGAGGGTGTAATGCTGGTCAACTGTTAAGCAGTTTAGGGACCCAGCATTGCATGGTCCTCCTCTCTCACTTGTCTGTGTCTCTCTCTCTCTCTCTCTGCTCTTTCTCTCCCCTCACACCCCCCCCATAATTGTATTGGAACAATACTGGCCTTCTCTCTTGGCCTCCCTTGATGTTTGTTCTGGAGAGGGCAGCCTTGTCCTGCTCCCAAAAGCCCTTTAATCCTATTATTCACATTCCACTTCAGATTTATAAAGTGAAACATATTTTAAGGAGTTCTTAACTTTTTTGGGGAAAATACAGTAATGGAGATGATGTGAAGCTGATGCTTTATATATGGTAGTCCAGGTAGTTGGTAGTCCAGTAGACTTTATTTAACCTACTAGATGTTCATTTTAATCGCTGAATGAAGACTAGTGGTTTTTGGACCCGCATTTCTGCGGGTTATACACTGCCTATTGCCCTGGCAAAACAAAAATAAAATAAATAACTACAATTACACTTTCTTCAATGAGCCAATGGCTATTTGATTTGAATATTTATGCTTGCATTTTTCACTGTGGAAGTTCTTGTTGCTGAGGTCGTTGTGCTGAGAAAATAGGCACTGTCGTTGATTGAAGTATACGAACATTACTCTTTGAAATAAGATCTTAAATCAATTAAGGGTTAAATGAGCTGAAGAATTATCCAATGGATGTCACTGCAGTAACTAATGGCAAAACCTACATGAGATGACAAAGGTCAAAACAAGAGCAAGGTTCTTATAAAAGGGATTGTGTGTGTGTGTGTGTGTATATATGTATGTATGTGTGTGTGTGTGTGTATGACCCTGAAGCATGCTTAATAGATGTAAACAGAATGTAGGTGTATGATGTATATGTTTTTACTGATGTATTTCTTCACCCCAGACCATTTTAAGTAGTTCAGAATTGAATTGTGGAAATAATAAAGCTAACATGCTGGTCTGTCTCTCTCTCTCTCGTTCTCTTCCCCACAGATTGTGTGTACATAGAGAGCCGGCGGCCCAACACGCCCTACTTCATCTGTAGCATTCAGGACTTTAAGCTGGTGAGTGGAGGTGTCCTCTTCTTCCTCTTGGTCAGTCTCAGCAGCAATCTGTCACACGCTTTACCCTTCTTATCTATCTCACTCTCACTCTCGCCATTGTTTTTAAAGTTGTAGGAATGCTACATCAAACACTCTTTGATGTGGGTTGTTGAAGTGATTGCCGGCATCCGTATGTTTTGCAAGAGACGGCAAGTTGCTCTTAACAATACTCAAGAGAAGCAATCAGTTTCAGTGCCTCAGATTGGATTCAGAAACCTGATATGTATTTTTAATGCCTGCTTTGGGTTTGATCCTTGTCCTAGAGACCAGAGGAAGGATAATTTGTAACAACCTGTTTTATTATTGTAACGTTACTCATTGTTTGTAATTCATTTCAGATGAAGTACGTAGAAATGTGGCTGTCCTTTGAGCCCTCCATGTTGTCGTCTTTGTGTTTGGTTTAAGAAAAGTAGGCTGAGGCAGGATCAGTAAACCAGATGTACTATCTTCATTAGACAGGGAGGAAAAACGCCACAGTTGAGAACTTGCAAAATGTATTTATTTATATTGTTTAAATCATACATTTTAAGCTCACTGTCTGAATACCAATAAACTCATTTAGAGCAATTATAAGTGGCAAAGCCTCCCTCAGCTTTCAGAGAATGTTTACACTGTAGCTACGTCCTAGGTTTGCCTGGTCTTAATTGTTCAATTAAAGATAAAAAAAACAACCAAAAACCTTCATGCAAAAGCAAATCTTGAGCTGCACTCATTTCAGGTTGTAACCCATTCTGCTTAAATGGGCTTTGCTGACACATTTTATGTAGATTGTTAATCAGCCGCTTTAAAAGCCCGAATCTTCAAAGGGCATGTTGAACGGAAAGCAAAGCATCCTCAGATTCAATCTGGTTTATTAGGGCAATGAAATTCCTGATTTATTTTCCCCTTCCTCAGGTTACCCGTTATTTTATTTTTTCCTTTTGCCTCTCGGCTCAAAGCCACGCAAAGCTTGGCGCTAGATTTGATTAGCGCTGTTCTGAGATAACACCATGTCACAAGCAAATAAGCACATTAGGGCTGTTCTGTGTGCACAGCAGGAGATTTGCTGAGGGGTCCCCTGACCGGCCCAATGGCCGTGCAGTGTGACGACGGGGGTGTCCCAGGAGACATTGTTAATGGCACACAACAGCTAAGGTGATGATGTGGGGGAGTATGCGGGAGCTATGGTAGGAGTTTAGATTCACTCTGAGGAAGCGAGGGAGGGAAGAGAGACAGATAGAGACAGAGACTGGGCATCAACCTCTAATCGGATTGCTGGGAAGAGTTGCTGAGGGCAGCAGGAATCTGCTCTTGCCAATAATAACATATAGTGTGTTTTGTGATAATCTTCACCTTGATTAAGTGCAGATCAAGGGGTCTTTGTCCAACGGCGGTAAATGTCAGGAGAAAAGCAGGAGATCTATCTATCTCTCTCTCGCTCGCTCTTTCTTACACACACACACACACACACACACACACACACATTCTCTCTCTCTCTCTCACGCACACACAGTTCTTCTCCCTCATATAGCGGCGTGTAATTAATGAAGGCCCATCTGCATTGTTGTCTGTGGAGTGGATTGGAGCTGTGCCTGCACCATGCAGTCTGGCCCAGTAAATGCACTGCCAGCACTTTCCCAGCTTTATGGAAATCTTATGAACGGCAGGCTCTTCTCTGTTGGTGATTTTTGTTAGTTGTATTAGGCCACTGATATCCAATCTTATCTGCCTATGACTGGTGTGGTTGCACGTTCTCGTTCTAACCAAGCATCAGAACAACGGATCATCTGACCTCAGTCGGAGCATCGACCTATTCATGCTCCAGCAACAAATACGTTTATTCGTAGCACCTGTTACTAGGTTGGATACACTTTATAGGAATCTCACAGTCTTAAAGGCTCATATATTTTATTGGGAGTTTAGCTTTACTAAAGTGAATAGTAATAATAATTGTGTTTAAATGTCTTCCTGCTGTGCCTTAAAGTTACCATACTGATTAGCTTGCTTTCACAGCAATGAGTAAACTACACCTGTTGTATCCCAGCAGTGTTACCTTCACACTTGAGCAAAATAAAAAAAAATAAGAGCACGTTCTACATTTCCACGTTTGGACAAAAACTCCGCTGTGTTCGTGGATTGAGCACAGGCAAACCACGTAGAATAAGATGTCCACCTCTTTAGTTTAAATGAAAACTTTCAGCCACACCATTTCTATACAGTTCAGATTGGAGACCCTCGTATTGGGTCAAAACTTTTGCGGAACTGAAGCCACAACTACCGTTTGCAGAGTTTCAGCAGCCTAGCCACTGGCCTTTGACCCCAAGCTGTCTCACCCTTGTCTTAATTGGGACGCAAGCCTCTGTCCACAGACAACAGAAAAAAAATGCCTGCGAGTCAGTATTTTCCTTTTTGCTTACTGTCCCTTTGTGTGCTTTTAGCAATTAATTGATTCACATCAAGCAGAATCTTAGCTCTTTTCAAGCAGCAGAAGGCCATAATGGAAAAGGACCATGTCTGCATGTTTCGATGCAGACTTACACAGCATTTCTTTTTCTGTACTATTATGTGGATTCATTATATAGTTAACGATCATTGCTCCCCAGGGCCCGTTCTCTTTTTCCATGTTAGCTACCAATCACGCTCTGCCTCAGCATTGATGTTTATGCCGTCTTAAATGCAGAAGCTTCAATTTTATCATATAAAAGCATCATCTTTAATAGACAGGCTTGGTGGTGGATTGCAGTGAGAGGAGAGTACTGCTTTGCTTTTGCCTAAACAGCCTCATCAATATAGCTGACTCTAGACCTTAACGTCACCTAACGACGTTTATCTAATGGTCTGGGAATCCAATTAGCAGTAGAAGAAAAAGCTGCTTGCTGCTATCAATCTCCGAACATAGACGGATAAGATCCAACTCAAGTTTGTGTGGGCTTTATTAGCATGGGTGTGTCTATATGCAGATTTATATATTTATTTCCAATAGATTGCATGTTTTTTGTAAAATAGTTAATATCAGAAATGCTGACATAAATAGGAATGCATATCACTTTAAGCATGTAAAAAATAAATAAATAAAGATGACTAAGGAAGTAGCCTTGAACCTGAGGTTCTTTGTGTAGCCTGTATTTTGTGTGTCTTATGAGAATGTTATTGCGGTGTGATCAACAGGCACTCTGGTCTTGTTTTAGAAACAAATTTCTTTGTGTGTGGGGGGTGCTGTCTTTGTGTGATGTGATATTAGCTGTGTACAATATATACACAGCTGTGTACTGTGTACAATATATTTCTACAGTTTATTCAGACATTGAAAAAATGATTCTGCCAGTACAACTCATCTTGCACAACAGATGTGATACATAAACAGCACAATTGCAGTATGTTACTTGCATTGAGATCTTTTTAATATACAGTGGAACCTTTACTAACGAACTTTCCAAGATACATTTGAATATTTTTTTTGCCTCCACCAACGAACCATGACTCTAGAACCAAGACTCTGCCGAGCCGGCGGCTGGAAATGGCCACTGACCCCAATAGGCGAGTCTCCCAGCGCCCAGACTTGAGTGAGCTTTTAAGATTAGCAAATTGTAGCTTTAGCAATTTAGCATTAGTGTAAAAATTCATGCTACGCTTCGTCTCCCCACATTCACCCTCCTACTCTCCGTTATTCCACCCACCCCCCACCTCCCGTCATACAGCCAGTGCCTGTGTTACTCCTCCACGCCTTCAAGGTAGCGATGTGTAACCACTTAAAACTTTATTATTTCTTTTTTATTACTGTTACCACTGTTTCTTTTTTATTTTTAGTAACGCTACATGTATTTTTTTTTACTAATTTGAGAGTGTTGTAAACATATATCAGTGCAAAAAGGGTGACTTTCGGGGGTGGGCTGGAACACATTAATTGCTTTTCCATTATTTTAAATGGGGAAACTAGCTTTTCCACTTACGAACCGAGCCACGGAACAGATCAAGTGCGTAGGTAGAGGTTCCACTGTTTTTTTTGTTTTTTTTTTATATAAAAAGTCCCTCGTCCCCCTCAACTTTTACAGGTGAAACTAATTCACTGACCATACACCGTTGTCTCCGGCGTTAGCATGGTGACAACCAAGAGGACTGCTTAGTCACACTCCCAACAAATGCAGCTTCTAACAAACATTAGCAGGATTAGTTTGTCATCTGCTTGGTCACAGATTGTCCTAGTGTCTCCAAGAGCATTTAGAGGCATTCGAAATTAACAACATGGTGGTATTCCAAAAAATATCTGTTGTGAAAATGAAATCGAGATGTCCGCATTTTCATGTTTATATATTTGCGTGTAAAGATGTGGTCTTGTCATCTGTTACACCCCATGTAAAAGCTTGTGTACACCTACACTTTCCTGTATTTACCCAGTCACCCATTCTGAGGTTTGTCATTAATTGGGATGCTTTTCACTCAGCACCTTCTTGCCTTTGCAACTGTATTCATATTGCATATGAACCACTGTGCAGTCTGTGCTAGGCGACGGATAGACAAAGACAGATTTCTTCTCCCTCTGTACACTGTGTGTGTGTGTGTGTGTGCACGTGCACGCCACAGCGATTAAGGCACAGATGACAGAGCTGCTCTCAGCTTGTGTAAACAGCTCTGTGGTACAGACAGAATAAAGGAGATTACAGAGGAAAAATGGGGTGGAAAAAAATTTGAGGTGCTCTTATGTGCTTCTCCTTTGTGTGAGCGTACACACAGACACACACACACGCACATTAAATATACACCGGTGCTCTGGGTGTAAGTAGATAACCTGAGGAGGGGCCAGTTTAGCTATGAATCACTTGGCCCCTGCCCCTGCTGTGTTTGCACACTGTGGCTGGGTTATGTTAAATCTGGGCAGTGTTAACAGATCTTGCGCTCTCTCTGTCTGTCTTTCTCTCTCTCTGTCTCACACACTCTTTCATTGTACTTTTTCCCCGTGTAAACTCTTTCCTTTCTTCCTATCTATGTATCTTTCTCATCCGGTCTCTCCCCCAACCCTTATCTCTCCTTCATTCTTTCACATTCTCTTTCTGCACTCTCTCTTATTTTGTAACTCGCTCACAAACACTCTCTCACTCTCACATAGGTGTGATAATGGAGTGTTATTGTGATGTGGATTCCCCACGTGTTTTTGTGAAATGCTCTGAAGGTCAGGAGATACGGGCTGATTATGAGTGCACTGTCCTTATGTGTATTTACTTCTCACCTTCAGCCCATTAGTGCTGAGCTTGTGACACCCACAGTATTAATGTGATGAGACTGGAATGCCGTGTTAGCCATCCACTGTTTGTGAGGCTCTGCGGTTACATTCTACAGCGTTATCTCAGAGTTTAGAGTCTGTGTGGCAATCTTTGACACTCGATAGACTCTGAGCAGAGCCCCTAGCTTTACCCTCAGCACTGTTAGACGAGATGGGGGAGAGAGAGAGAGAGGGGAGGGAGGGAAAAAAACAGATCACTCAGCATGGCTCAGGCACAAAGACACGACACCACCAAATCAATCATGAACAGCACCTTCATACTGACACCTTTTCTTCTCCAAACACTCATCCACTGCATCCATCTTTTCTCCCTTCTTTGTCTGCCTTTAGTCCTCTCTCTCTCTCTCTCTCTCTCTCTCTCTCTCTCTCTCTCTCATTTGTGCTGTCTGTATATGCCTGATGACTGACACTGTTGTTGTCGAGGTGCATGTGTGCGCCCCTCCCCCAGTCCTGTGGCTAAACTAATTTGCCGATATTGGCCAGCTCAGCTGCTGCACGGTGCTGCCTCTAATGGAGTGATTGCTGCTTTTCCTCTGGGGGGGGGGAAGGCTTCGCCACTGCAGGGGAAAAAAAGCCATCTCTTCTTGGTATTTTGGTGCTTATGGACATTTAATTAGATGCGATGTACAATACAATTATCTGCACGGGTTCACAATTCTCACTGAAGCATGGTGCTAGTGGTGGGGGTGGTATGTGTTACTGTTTGCAGATAAACTCCCAATAAATCTTTTTTTTTTTCTTTTTCTTCTTCATATTTCAATGTCTCTCTTAGCCTTTCTTGGTGTTTAGTTAAGTACCATGTTATGAGAGGGTTTTCTGCTACTAAAAATGAGCAGGGGGTCTGTTGACATTCATCTGTTTGGCAATGGAGCTAAGCTGAATGCAGTCAGCTTAATGATTCACTGGAAACAATAGCTCAGCTCAGCACAGCGGACGGCAAGGACACAAGAATCTAAACTGGCCTCACACTGACCCTAGCTCCAGCCAAATGGTAATTATCATGCTGTATTGATTATTGTTAGAGTGGATATTGTATATAGTTTTAACCCCCCCTCCTCCCCCTTTACATAGAAGCATTCCTGGAGGCAGTAACGTATTGAAATCCTGCATGCATCAAATACAAGTGCTCTCCAGTGCAGTTCTCTCCCTCTGGTTTTGGTGCTTATCTCAGGAAAAAAAAAGCTAATGATTCAAAGCCTTAATTAAAATGCTTTCATAAAGATGCAAATATATGTGCATAAATGCACCAAATGAAACAAAAGTGAAACACGGGTTGATCGTCAAAAATGTGTCACAAGGCACAACACACACAAACACATACATCATAGTGACACAGTTCCTTCAGCGTGTTTTGTCTGTGTGTGGTTGATGGGCGCACAGCATTGTGTACTAGTGTTGTTGATAATTCCCTCTGCGCTGCAGAAGAACGATGTTAAAAACCATACACACCCCTCCCCAGTGTCAGCTTCCCGCAATTTACATGAGCAGGAAAAATAATCAGCAGCTCTATAATGTGGGCAGCCAGGGCCTTGTGAAATGGACAGCATTAAAAGTGTAATGAATGTCCAGCATCTCTATTAAACACACTGGCCGTGATTCAATCTCCATTCAGACTGGGCTGGCTGCTCATCTGTCCACAAGCGGCCGCCTAGCGTGTTTCATCTTGCTTGTCCTTTCTCCTCTTCTTCTTTGTCTTCTTTTCTTTATCTCTCCTTTCTGTCTCTTTTTGTCATTCTATCTCTCCTCCCTGTCCATTCTCCTTGATCTGCTCTGTCTCTCTTCCTCCCTCCTTCAGTTCACTTCGTCTCCATTCATCCCTCCCTCTCCATCCCTTTCTCCCCCAGTGTGTCTGTCTCTCTCTCACTCTCTCGCTCACTCTGGGCCCCCACACCTCACTCTCTTTGTATTCCAGCATTTTGAAATGCATTTATGGATCAGTGAGTAGCACCATCAGTCGCACTTCATGTTAATATTTATTGAGCGCAGCGCCAGCCGCTGCCATCTTTACAACAAGACCCTAGCTTACAGTCATTAAGGATTGTGCGGACAGGGGAGGGTTTCATTTTCTTTTTCTCTCTCTCTCTCTCTCTCTCCCCCCTTTATTCCGCTGGCCACTCAAGCCTGTGGAAATCAACCTGCAGATTTGCATGTATAAATATGTAAAGGTACATTGCTCACCAGCGGCTCCTAAGTATGCTGTGCAGTTATTGGGTC
This sequence comes from Hoplias malabaricus, assembly GCF_029633855.1. Lineage (NCBI taxonomy): Eukaryota > Metazoa > Chordata > Actinopteri > Characiformes > Erythrinidae > Hoplias > Hoplias malabaricus. The sequence continues at coordinate 48,742,919 of NC_089804.1, forward strand.
CTGCTTTGGTTCTGCTGAAGGACTGCCTACAGACTGTGGCAGACCGTGCAGGCAGCTGGTATGTTCGTGTTGGGCCCAAGTGTGTGTGTGTGCGTGTGTGATAGAGAGAGAGGGGGAGAGATTGAAGTACGCCTACTTGACCTCTGTCTGCAAGGTAGCCTGTTTGGAAACACGGCAGGAATACTAACTTTCTGCAGAATAAACTTAGCACTTACCACTGAAAGGAAATGCTGTGGAAGGAGACTGTGGTAAGCCAGCAGTCTGAGGCAAGATTCAGCACAAAATTAAACAACTGAAGTACAGAAGCTCAGCCTTCGAATCTGCCATTATGGCCATTTGTGTTAGTTCCTAAGCGATAATGTCGGTAGCCAGTATTGACTCCTCAGAGCACATTGTTTCAGTATGAATTAGGTTTTCATTGAATTAGCTTCTTAGGAAGGCTCTTTCTGCTTATTTATTTCTGCAGTTTATTTGTTAAAATCTGACTCCAAAGCCCTTTAAGCGCTGGTTTCAGTGTTGAGAGTAAATCTGCTGTGAAATGCCGACTTAATGACCGCTTTTATTAATGTACACTTGAAATTCCACTGAAGGAAGCATTAATGCCGCTGGCGGTAATGACATTAGGTGCTTAGCAACGTGCTGTCCGCCCAGTTTCTGCAGCAGCTGCGTTTGAGCAGGCATTTTTCCAAAGCTGAGAGGAGAGGAGAGTCAGGATTGTATCCGTTTGCCTCTTGGTGCATTTTTAAACACATACGTTTCCCCCGAGTGGTCGGCTGTGACTCCAAAGGGGAAGTGTTTAGATTTGATTGTACACATGGGTGCAGCAATGAATAAGCAAAGCAGGCCAAATCACAAGACTGTAGTCTGATCAAATCAGGTCTGTAATAGAGTACAATTGTGTAAATCAGGAAAGCTCTCTCTTTAAGCTTTTATTTGTTTGCCGTAGATCATGCCTCCTCCTCCTCCTCCTCCTCCTCTTCTCATCTAACAGTTTTATATTCAGCAGGATAAACGTTACGTGAGCCCTCTGTAGAGACGTTGAAAGCTGGGGGATGATACAGAACTGAGGGAAGGGGGGCAGACACGGTGAAGAACAAGGAGCTGAATCAAAATGGAGGTGTGTGAGGTCAGCAGCAGGATAGGGGAGCGCTGGCTGGTGATTACATTGCCAGATGGAAAGGGGCTGGTGGCGCTGGGGGCTGTAAGGCTGGAGATAACATTTTCATAAGACTCCTGAAAGCACAATCAATAGTGGCTCCTTGACGGCAAGACTAAATTATTAAACAGAGCCGTTCTCGCTGCGTTTTCATTATCCTGACGTTACCCTCCTCTGCTTTTTCTTATTTATTTATTTACATTTTTTTTTTTGCTTGTGGTGGCCCAGATATTTGTTAGGTTTATATTGTTTTGTGAATTAACTGGAATTGTTTGATGCAACGTTAATTTCAGCCCCTTGTCTTTGGCTATTGGATTGTGCGGCTGTGCCTCAGTGGCAGTTTTTGGCACATCACAGGCAAATTGCCTCTTCTGATGTCTTCACTTGCATCTGAAGCGAAGAACAGTGAGCTGTGGCATTCAACTTGACTGTTTCATCTTTAAAAGGAGAGACAGATTTCTCTTTCTTTTTTTTGTCTGCTTTGATGTCCATGCAGGCAAACAATAGTCATGTAACAGATACAACCGTGAAACTAATGTTTACCTTTTTATTATCACGCTGTAATAAAGAAAGAAGGGAAAAGTATTGCCCTGCCAGGATCCGCAGCATTTTAATTGCAACAGCGAAGTTACCTCATTGCGTTAAAATTGTGGCACGTTCTAACAAAGCCCCTAAATCAAATTGAAAGGGACTCCGATTTTGAATTTGCAGCCGGTAGCGATTTAGTTGTTTGTTCCCTTGGCTCATTTGTTCTTGTTAACTAAAAATGTTCCCCTATGCCATCACCCTCTCTTGTTTCTGAGTAACTCAGTACACAGTCATTAGCAGGATTCCTCATGTTATGTTGGTGCAGGCTGTACTATTTATTGAACCCATCTACTATTTTTTTTTTTCCCCCTCCCAAAACACATCAGCTTGGCCTGGCTTGTGTGTAATTGGATCCTCCTCTCCTGACACAGACTTGCAGTCCTTACTCCCCTTCCGGAGTCATGACACCTTACACGGCTTCTTTTCATCTGTCTCTCTTTCTCCCCTTTTTCTGGAGAGTCTCGCTGCTGCTTCTCACTCGGTCAGTGTAATTTCCAGCTTGTCCAAAGTGTGACATGCCAATAAAAATAAATAAATAAAAAAAAGAGGGCGGGAGTTGTGGAAGTGGAGATTTACAGTTGTATAGAGTTCACACGCCTCCATTGGGTGGCTTTCTCTATTAAGGAACACATGTTGCAAATTAGCTCCCCTGGAACCCCCTGATGCTGGGTTAGGAGGGCGGTCTGGTCACAAGAGAAGAGGAGCTATAAAACAGTTTAAAATCGGGCAGGCGAGAGAAGGAATGCAGAGTGATAAACCGGCTGAAGCATGTACTGTATATATTCTGGCGTTTCCTAACAATGTTGATTTCTAAACATAGCCATAGCAGGCGTGGAACAATGTGGAAGCCTCTTATGTAATTTTAGAGAAGTTAAACAGAAAGAAACCATTCAGCAACTATTCATATTCTTGGTTTTAACTTCATTAACTCAAATGTGGATATCATCTGTGATCTTAAAAATCGATGGAAATTAATTGACATATAGCTGTAATCTTTTTTAACTCTAATAAACAATGGAAAAAGGGTTTTGTCGTTCACTATACACCACTTTTTCATTTCATGCGTGAGGACTCTGAGATTACAAATTAATAAAACGCATCGCTAAAAAGTGTTTATAGTGTATAAACAGCCACATACAAGGTAGAAGATCACATACAGATGTGCACAGATAAAGGAGGCTTTTGAGAGCAAAGCTAGCCATGTTTTTGGCTTAATTTGGACTAATAATAACTGATAAAACTGTAGACATTGACGCTGTAGACCCTTCACTAGTACATCATTATATTTGTGAAGATTGTGTATAGTGTATATTTTATATAATAAGTGTTTAATAATATTACACACACTTGTGCCAGTAAAAAATCTGAATTTTAACTACCTGACATTAACTATATTTTAATAGAAATGTACTATTTACAATTAATAGCTGATCACTGTCAGTGATCAATTAAATGTATGGATCCTAATACAGAGATGTGTATATGCAAAAATTTGTGATAATGGATTTTATCCAAGGGTGTAGACCTGGGCCTAATTGGACCAAGGCCCACACAGTCAGCCAGAGTTAATTCCAGAGTGCAAACTCACGTTCGCTTGACACACTCTTCTTTCTGACTGTTCCACTCAAACACACTTGCCCGCGAGTCTGATTCAGAGCTGGAGCGCAAGGGGGCATGTTTCAGGCTAAAAGCCGTATTGTTTTGAACCGATACAGGACACGTTTTATTCATTATTTTTGAGGTGAGACTGTTAAGATGATGATGATTTGTTGTAGATGGACAGGAAGTTCATAGCTCTGTCTCAGCGGAAGGGAGGAGCTGATAGGCCAAGGCCCCTAAATCCAGAATGTGCTTTTCATTGGGCATTGCAACTTTTAATAAGCCAATCAGCAGCCAGAGTTAGCTGTCCATTATTTAGTGTCTACAGCTTTGCCTCTATATATAACTACTGTTAGCACTGACTTGAAAAAACTACATTTAATTTCTCCCTAAACACATCTGTGATGACAATAAAGCTGACTTTTAGAATTGAAGAAATTTTATATATAAAAATACTTAAAATAATTTCATATACGATTAACAATTCTCACATTCCTTCATTCCTTCATTTGTTGCGTGCCGTCTTTGCTGCCTTTTAAGTTACACCTATTTATTTTTTCTGCCTTCTCTTTTATTATTATTATTACTACATAATATATATTTTAACCCATTCCTCTCCTCCTCCACAGGCTATATTTCCTTTTGATAACTGAGATAGTTGCTTATGATTTAATAGCGGCTGTTGGGCACGTTGGGATGAATGGCTGCGCTTGCACTCCATCTGACATTCTGTTTTATGGATGGTTGATTTAAGCATCTTTTTTATGCTGTTTTTTTTTTTCCACGTAAAGTCCTGTAGTGCCAAATTCCAGGCATATTCCAGGCATGGCACGGTCCAGTGCATGCTGGGAGGGAGCTGGTATTATGTGCGATTGTGGCTGCTGCTGCTGACTGGAGCGCAGTGTTTGGCTGCCTGTCAGAGTGGATGGATGGCAGTGCTGGGGGGAGCTGCAGTGGTATCAGCCTCGAATCACAGTGGATTTAAAGAGGGCACAGTGCAGGGCCGCAGAGCTAAGGCAGTGAAGGCACCCCCACGCAGTCAGCTTTCATTATGCAGGCATTCTAAAGTGGAAGAGGCTGACCTCACTGTTCTCTTTACCCCAGTGATCATTCTACATTTATTCTCAACTACACTTACAGATATATTGGCCTGAGCACAATAAATAGACTGTGTTGCCAAAGCTTTTAAATCTGCAAATCCTTCATCAGTCACCAATACACCTCCACACGTACAGGTAAATAGTTCATCTCGCACCTCTGACTTGTAGACTGTATTTACCTGTGTACGTTTTGTACGTATATTGACATTGCTGTTCCTACACAGTTCAACTGTTTATCGTACACCAGGCTCTTAATCACACATTCACACCCACACACTTAGACAGACTAATTTGCGCTTACATATGCAAACATTTACATAAATATTTATCAGTGTATTTGTAACTTTCTTGAAATGGCACAGCAGTTTGTTTGAATTAAATATACTTTTCCACAAGTTAATGTAAGAGCATTTAAATCTGATAGCACTTGAGATCAAAAGCATATTTATTGGCATTTTATGTTGGTGCCAAATAGTTTTAATCTGCGTGAAATCCCATTTTAGTGCGTTAATCTGTAAATGGCCATGTATACAAACATCTTACGTATATGGAGATTAGACTTGTATACAATCTGTGATTTCAGAATTAAGAAAAATAAAATAAACACTTCTTTATTGATTTGTATTCTAACTTTGTTGCAAACTAGCGCTATGACTGCGGTTTTCCGGATGTGTCCCCCTCACGCTATGGTATTATTGTCTGTATCTACCAGTCACAGTGATGTGTATTTATATTTATGTTTTGGGAATCTTCTTTTCAAGGAATACACTCTCCTAATGCCACATGGAAGAACCCATTTCCTCTCAAAGATCACTAGTAATTGTTGCCCTGATGCTGAATTGATCCGCTCATTGACCGTTAGTTCTTCTAGATTGAGCTAGCGATGTACAAGCAGTGCATAAATGATACGTCCGTCCCGTGAAGGGAGGTCACGGCAGTTGTGATTTCTTATGCCCTGCTTAAGCGTAGTATTTTATTGCCATTGCATGAGAGCGTTCAGCTGGGGTTTTGTACCGTGAGCCCCATTCTGCACTGAGACACACTTTATAAGGCCAGGCTCAGAGAAAGCATCCCCACAGTATTACTGAGCACGCTAATCTTAATTGATTTCTCTAAACCTACTTTTTAGAGCACCGTTAGCCGTGTTTTCATGCAAATCCAGTTGTTTGAGGAAATTAATTCACAAATCAATTACGGACCGGTTCCAGCAGAAAGGAGTGGAGACACTGTATTGGGATTCTTATCAAGGACAGAATGTTTTATTTATTTTCTCTTTCTCCCTCTGCTCATGATCTCCCTCTCTCTCTCTCTCTCCCTCCCATTCTCCTTCTCCCCACTTCTCTTACCAGTCGGTTCAGAATTCATAAACACAGTTAGATGGTGCAGCCGTGAGCCGTGGCTAGATTCATCAGCGCCTCATAAAGAACAATGTGCGACGCGATGGACTGCTCGAGTGCCGAGACGCTAACCTTGGGCTATTGAACATAACATCCCATTTATAGATTGCAGTAATGCCCTGGCCATTTGTGGGGGAATAACTCTTTATAGCTGTAAGATAAAGTAATGAGAGGGTAGAACAGATCATTTTCTGTGCTCGCTATCGTATAGAGAGTTTTTTTTATTTATTTATTATTATTTTTTTTTTGGGTCCCTATTTCTTCTCCTATGTTGCATTCTTTGAAAAGGCTCTGGAGCTGCTCTGTGCTTTTTGATATATCAGTAGCTGTAGGCACGCTTGGAGTGTAGGTGATGCGCTCCATTTATAATCTCCTTCATGCAGTGGACACACATGTCCAGCGCTGACGAAAGAAGACACTTCTGTCTTCCACTGCAGGTCAGACGGACTGATTTAATGTGTGGCTCTGCCTGGAAGGTGAAATGGAGTATGCGTGTGTGTGGTTGAGACTGATTGAGACCCCAGCGTGTCTCTTGGCGTGACATACTTGCTCTCTGCCTTCTCCGGTGCCACTCAGAAATATTTGCACTACACACAGCCATGGCACTCACGACTGGTGGTGAATACAGAGTGGTAAGTGCAGCGTGGGTGAAGGAAAGCTTTCAAGGCCTCTTTGGCCTGCTCTGTTGACTTTCAGTTATATGGGAGTGGCTTGCATGTCAAGAAATACCAGCCACCATATCTGTACTAGATGAGATTAGGATATGAGTAGATTGAAAGGAACTAGCACAGAGGTTTTCAGCAGAACCATTATTTGCTGATAAATGGGGAAATGATCACTATTGAAGTAATATGTAAATTACCAATTATAATTAGAACTCTTTAACATTGTGATAACCAGAAGGCAACCCTCAGGGCCTCTAGAGCTTTCTGAGAAGACCTGAAGGTTTATTTAAAATGAATAAATATTACTGGCACTTTCAGCTAGTTTACTCTCTGCTGGTATTGCAATAGTACTCAAATTGCATTGTTATATTTTAGATGAAAACAAAATGATCTGAATAATTTTCGCTCGGTGAATACACCCAAGGTGGATTGGCGACTCAAAAGTATCCGTAGGTGTGAGTGTGTGTATGTTGCCTTGTGAAGGACTGGTGCCCCCTCCAGGGTGTATTCCCACCTTGCACCCAATGATTCCAGGTAGGCTCTGGACCCACCGCGACCCTGAATGAATGAATACACCCAAGCAAGCTCTCTCAGATTTCAGGAGTCAGTCTGAGAGCCTAATCCAGAACATGGGGTTTCTTAAGGAAGTCCTGAATGTTACTTTAGGTTTTCTAGACGCCTAACTGATTGCTAACCAGAGAGAGAGAGTCTTGCGAGGTTTCATTCACTTCTTAAATGAAAGTTTTGGTAACTGTAGTCAACAACAGCCCAGTAGTAGTGAGTTTAGCGCTGAGTTTGGGTTAAAAGAGAAAGGGTTTAAGCTGTAAACAGACGTAAACAGATGTGTTTAGCTAAATTCACTCGACTTTGTGCTCAAAGATATAAGGCCCAGCGCAGCATGACAGAGCACCCCCTCCCCACGGTAATACCATATACCGAGATAATATTTTGAGATGGTATTACGGTAAGAAAATTATGGATACCGCCCATCCCTATGTTGAATACATTAAGGTTTAAATTAAATAATGTTTTAACAACTCATGTCTAGTTTTGATGGCATACGTTACATTTGTATAGCAATTTAAAATAGACAGACCCACCTGAAAAACTATAAAATATATCAAGTAAATGACAACAAGAAAGAGGGCAGAGAACAAATACAGTGCTTGCAGAAGTTCATTCTTATTACTTATAACTGTGGCAAATGGTAAAAATATTGGTTCAGAAATTCCATGTCGGTGCTGTGTGTGTGTGCATGCTGAGAGTGCATGACTGAAGGAGACTCTCATTAATAGTGCATTGATGGGGATGAGTAGACTGACTGCTGGAGATGGAGGCGCAGAGAGCTGGGCCTGACTGAGTGCCCTTCATCAGGTGACATCGCCATGGTGATTTATCCCCTACTCTCTACCGGAGATGATCTGCAGTCTTCCCAAACCCAGAGAGCGACAGAGAGACAGCTGGGAAACCCACTGGAAGGAATTCTAATGAATTCAGACATGATTGATTTCTCTCAGATCCTTAAGTGAGACAGGCAGAGTCTCCTTTATTTTTTTTTCCCCCTCAGTTATGAAGAGATGCAGTCATGCAGATAAGATGAATGTCGTGCTGTGTTATCTTAGAGGGTCTGTGTGTGTATATATAGATGCAAGTGGTACGATAACACCACCAGGTATTAGTTTATAACACGACATCACTGCCTTTGATAGCACCATCCTTTAAGTACATTTTTATGTATTTGACAAATTCTAGAATACTTTTATTTGTAATGCTTTTGAGGTAGGAACCAAAATAAAAACCTACAAAAGTAATGACCATTGATATCAGGTAATTGGATTTAAAATGATGCCAAGAAGACACAAGGTCTTAAGTAGTCGTTTTTAAACAATGTTCATCAATAACAGTTAATCCATATGTCTTAATCCAATCCGATGTATCACTTAGCCCTTTCCCTATAACATCACACCACCTAAGCTCCTGTGTGGGTTAGCATATGTGGCTAGCCCCACCAAAGCTACAGTAAAGCACAGGACAGTGTATAAAGGCCAATCGATTATTGTGAGCATGCATAGCAGCCAGAGAAGCTGATGTTGGAGTGTTTGAAGAGTGGGGACTTCGACTGGATGCTCAAAAGCCAGGGAACCCTTGCTGAGATGTTCTGAGCACTGGGCCAATTTAGTATTTAAAAGGTGAGCTCTCTTTTTAGTGGCATGGGAAGTTGAAAGGGCGTTTGGCCGTAGCCTTCTATGCTACGTGAATGTGGAGGAGTCGGCCGCTACAGCTGCCTGCCCGTTGTAATTAGGTGTGAACTGTTTTGCTGCGGCAAATGGCATTTAAATGCCAAACGGTGGCCTGAGCAGGCGTAATATCAGGGTTCCCCTCCCTCGCTTACTTCCATGGCGGAATAGATGGAAGGTGTTTCAGTACACTTTTAAAAATAAAGACGACTAAAGGAATTTTAAGGGCAATACCACAGAATACCTTTTGGCTCCGTGAAGGACATTCTTTTTCTTATATCAGAATACAGCGTTTACAACCTGTTCCCTGTGTGTCATATCTGTAGCTTATGGTCAATTAGTGCTAAGGAATTAAACCTTTATTTATTTATGTGTGGTTTACTAATTACAAGATGGACGCCATTTATACCCTTCTTTATTTAAATTTTTCTATTGTTTTAAGTGAAGGAATGTAATGTAATAATTCAGAGCTCATTAACTGGCAATCTAACACATTATGTTCATCATTAAAGCCGCAAACCTGATCTTCTTGCCAAAAAGAAAAAGGCCTGGAGCTTAATTGATAGGAAATAATTGTGTTTAAATCGCAGTATTGGTCAGATAATTATTAGATATCTCCAAATTCTTTCACCCCTACAATCAATTACCACAAGTAATAACTTAAGACGTGTTTTTTAATAGAAGCCAGTGGGCATGTTGAAATTACTGTGCATTATAGGTGCTGCAGGATGAAAAAGATGGAGTATTTCTTATAAGGAACAAAGCTGTTTGTTTTTTCTTCCCCTGTCATTGCTCCAAAGAACCCTTTTAGGGCTTTTATTTTGAAGTCTATGTAGTAAGCTCTATGGCGGAGAGGAGCTAGTGAGTGAATGGAAGTGCTAGTGCTTCTAGCTTGCTAATGATCAGGACCCTTGCATGCTCCATAACAATCAGCAGCTCCAGCAATCAGCCAGCTCTTGCAAGCGAAGCGTCAGAGAAGAGCGGCCCTCACAGCAGCTTGTGTAGAGAGGCAGAGAGCCCCACCCCCCCACCGCCGCCCCCAGTCGCCCTCAAATTGAAGCACAGCACAGCTTTAATTAGCGAGCAGCAAGACATTCATATGGGAACATGAGGAGTAATGGTGTTCCAGGCAGTGCATTGGCAGATCCACGGGCTTGTGCAGTGTGTAGTGGTAGAAGCAGGCAGGTACTGTAATGCCTGTTAGATTAGGGCTCACTGCGGAGTGGCTGTGTGCAGGATTAGGAGAATGAGGCAAGAATAATAGAGAGATGATGAGTGACAGCAGCTAGAGGCAGCACTAGATGAAGTTTTTTTTTTTTTTTCCCTCCCTCCCCCTTCTTCCCCTCTACTATTTAATAAAGTCTCTATTGTCTCTCCTGCTATAACACGTTCTGAGCAGCTCTGGCTCTTTGCTCTGTTGCGAAGCACATTGTTGGCTGGATGAGAGTGCAGTTTAAAAACCGAGTGGGGGCAGTCTGAGGGAGCGGATGTGCCTGTGGAGCATTAAAATGTGTCTGGAGCGAGACTGTGAAGTTTCCACTCTCTCGTTATCGGGGTAATGAGAGGGCCCTGTGAGAATGGCCTCGGGACGGACAGCTGCATGGCTGTGTGTGTGTGAGGCACAAGAAAGAAGAGAGGCTGTATGCTCGTGGTGTTCTTACCCATCATTCTCTTTGTTTCTTTTTCTTCAAGGGTAGGAGATGTGACAGAGAAAATGAGATAATGCAAGGCATTTTTGTGAATCATAATATGCACCCCATATTTGTTTGATCTGATGTTGGCTACAGTTAGAGTAGACCACACAAACCACATAAAAAGGCTATGAAGAAAAGGAATGCAGTGAATCTTTGCTTGCCATTGGCTGAGAAAAAAAACCTATTTAAAAAAGAAAATGAAAGAGGAAAAAAAAAAATAAGTGTGTTTAATGTTTAACATCCAATCAGCTAACTGTTATGCGGGAATTTTTATTTATTTAAATTATTATTACTTATTTATTTATATATACCCTTACCATTTGCTGAATTTTCTCTCAGTCATTAGTCATCTCTGATTCCACCTTGTTAGCTGAAACCCCTGTTATGCATAATGGCAATAACACTGGGAGGGTGACAGTAATCACATGCTTTCCTTGAAGACAGTGTAGACGTCATCAGTCAGCCCAAACGTGTTGGATGTGAGTGGTCTGTAACAACAGCTGGTAAACGCCCATGAATTTTATGTAAAACAGGCTACAGCTCCTCCACATACAAATCAGTATAGCAATCAGTGTAATATTTATTATTTTTAATGTTAATTGTTATTGTTTATTATTAGTGTAATGTTTATTCTAATTGAATTGAAATTTTCTCTTGGAAGAGGTGTGTATTATTTTATTTATATTATTATTATTATATATATTTTTTTATATATACATATAACCCCCACCCCATTCAGCATTGCTGTAATGAGGCTTTGGATTGGTTTACACACATGTGGTTTGTTTTCTTCCCACCAAGATCTAGCCTACGGTTTCTCATGTTTGTCCCTAGGCGTTCTCATTATGAGATCACTTCTGACCCCACAAGACTAGAAATATCCATAGAAGTGTCCATGATGTATGTGGAAAAGCTTATTGGGCTCTATTTTATCATTATGAGGGTTGAATTGTGCTACTTCACCCTTTTTCTTGCTCTGGATACAGCACAATGTGTTTGAACTTTCCCATGAGGGGGCGGTTACATGTCCACCTAGAGGTTTGAGCTGTGTGTGTGTATGTGTGTGTACGTCCCAGGTTGATTGGTGCTACACGGCTAAGGCCAGAGAAGGATCTGCAATCAATATTGCAGCAGTGGGCTGGAAAACATCCTCCATGCATGTGCTGTGTGCAGCAGTGTGTGTGTAGGGGGTGAAGAGGAAGAAAAACAAATGCAGGGAGGAGCTGCAAAATGGAGCTAAATCTCAGCTGGATTGCAAACAAACAGTGTGTGTCAATCAGGCAGAAGAATGCTTCTTGCATAGTGGTTTGTCTTTTCCTCTATGCCCCTGGCTGCTAAGAGCTGTCTGTCAGCTTACTGCAAGCTGATTGGCCAGTGCAGTGAAAGTGGGTGTGGTTGTGAAAAGAATGGCAAGTGATTTACTGACTGCTACTCTAATGATGCTCAGCATTACAGAACAGCATTCCATCAATAACCACACCCCACTCACAGCCTGCATGCTTGTGCGTGGGTGCGTGCACACAAACACACACACTGCATGCAGTTAACAGTGCACACTGTGCTGTCATTCCTGCTTTGTATCCTCTTTCTTCATCTCGATGTTCTTTTTTTTTTCCTTTCCTGTCACATTTTTGCCCCCATCCTGCAAAGAGAATAGTATTCTGGGACTTTTTAATGTGATGTTAGCTTGGCGGAGGAGCCAAATGCGCTAGCCTGCCAATAGAGATATCAGTTTCCCCTGCATGTAAGAACGCAATGAAAATGTGAAAATGGCTCATGCCTTTGCACTCCTCCCCAACCATATGGTTACACTTTTTGCAGGAAATTTGAGGTTTGAAAATTTAGTTTTAATTATATGATCTTGTGCCTGACTAATACCAGTATTTTTAAAAAATATTTAATTCCGACACCTCACATTCACATTTCCCTATTGTTACAGCGAACAGTGCAGTTTTTATTGTCTGAGTGTACAATGTCAGGTATTACTTTATTATCCATTGTCGCCATTCTTATACTCGCTTATACATTCTTAAACAGCTGTGACCACAGTGGCTTGTTGCTAAAGGTGAAGGTTTGTCAGTTGGTGGAATTATAAATTGTTAAAACATACCTTAAAAATAAACAAATAATTTGTGTCATTTGAACCATATGCTGCAAAATGTTTAAGCAGTTTTTTTGAAAATGTGATTGTGCCTTTTGGACTTTGGGTTTCTGGGTTTAGATTCATTGGAAATACACTCTGCAAGAATGTAGATGCCCAGAACCTTGAGGGCTGGTGGCCACTGTTATAAGGATTATGGCTGGGTTATGTCATGACTCTCAAGATCATTACGTCTAATTACATTGACCTCTGTTTTTATTTGGCAGGCCTCTAAAGGCACTCTGTAAAAAAGGGCATGGGTGGTGGAGCGGTGTGTGTGTGTTTGTGTGTGTGTGTGTGTTACAGTTGTGGGAGTTGTGTTGGTGGATGGATGGGCAGCCATTGCAGTATAGCGGGGGAGTAACATGACTGAAAGATAGCTGGATGGGGCTAAGCCACTTGAAGAGTCAGCCGTGACTTCTGACCTCTGACCCGTGTGTCTTCTCCAGCTCCACCCCCTCTCTCCTCCCTTTAACACTCACATTTTTTTTATTTCATCTCATTCCTGGTGATTCTCTTTGGCCACTAAATCCCACTGTCAGCAGCCCAAGCCCCTGCTTCACCCCTCTGTACTACAGCCAGTTAATGGAGCACACTCCTTGTGTTTGTGTCTTTCATTGGTTTATACCGTACATGCACTGTAGCACGTTAGTGCCTCACTTCATTCTGCTGCTATTTGAGTGTTACTGATGTACTGCACCTTGGGTGTAATTAAACAGGGATGAGCCAAGACGTGATTTTTGCTCTACTATTTACTACTGAGCAGTGTCTCTCTCCCTCTCTTAAAGAAAATTGTTGTTCTTTTTTCTTACCTTATTTCCTTCTGTTTGTGCTTCATAAAATTATAAAAAAAATCTCTAAAACATCTCTTAAATGTATACAGTTTTTGTCTTCTCTCATTCTCCCTCCCTATACACTTTTATTAAGTCCTTCAGATAGTAGTCTTGGATTGCTTTTGGTTCACACTCGGTCTTTAGTGGTGCTGTTTGTCTGCAGTCATGTGGGTGTGTATCCTGTCAGTGATAAATCCTCTATGCTCGGTCTGCTGCCTATGGATTCGGAGGGGCGGTGCTTAGCTTGGCATAATGCTGACCAGTGAGTGTGCTCTCACTGTCTCAGTACTCGCACAGTGGTAGATGTCAGCCTTTTTTTTCCCCCCACATTCTCTTCTTTTCATTTCTTCTCATCCTGCTGTTGTCTGCCAGGTTGTGCATGGCACTGTCACACAATCGGAGCTTTTCTCTGTTGCTCTCCCCAGTGCTCCTTTCTCTCTCTCCCACTTCACTTGCTGTGTTTTTTTTTTTTTTTGGCGCTTCATAAATATTCCCATCAGCTTTGCTTCCTGGGGAGTAAGTTAAGGAGACAGCACGACCACTAGCCTAGACACACAAACGCTCATACAGGTTTGGGATAAGCATATGTCATGCATAGATTTAATATATTGTGTGTAGTACAGTGAAGTCAGAACCTACCCTTCATTTATTTAGTTCCCAGTCAAAACAGCCATTATGTTAGTTATTCATTTTTCAGGAGACGTTTCTCTGGAGATTAGAAGTGAGACTTCACTTGCGTATGGAAGGGGAGAGGCAAAATTGGAGGGAGAGTTGAGAAATTATTTAAAGACAGAGAAAAATGGACTCCTAGCAGTTGTGCAAGTTGTGGTAGACCAAATCTGTCACCATCAGATAAACAGCCCATTGATGTTTCAGATCTGAGCTTCTGTATCCCCCTCCTATTTTGAGAAGATGTTGATGAAGCCATTTCTAAAATGAAAGGGACAAAAAATGGAGTATTTATAGAACACAGAGCCAGCTATTTTTCCTTTTAAAAACGTATCTTTAAGGAAAATTGTTGGGCACTAGATACTGAAAATTGTACCTGCGTTTGTTGAATTAAATGTTTACTGTATTTGTTCTTTAACATTAAATTAAAAAAACGTTATATAAAAAAATAATCTCTTTAAAAATGCGCGTATGTTTTAAACAGTACATTACAAAAGCAGTTTTATAGTTAGACTTCCAATTCCATTTTTGTTGAGTCATGAAAATGTGTGAAAACACACTGATGTGTGCAGACACATGCCCCTACGTAAAACTAGTAGCTGTTTCTTCCATTACCTCGCTCTCTCTGCCGACTGTGAGCTGGCCACACATTCAGCTTGTATACGGCTTCACTTGCAGCCTCCCTTTCATGTTTTCTCTCTTTCTGTTGCTTACTCACACACCCCCACGCTCACCCCCCAGTGAAAGGTGAGCGCTGTAATCAGCCCAATCAAATAATCATGATGCGAGTGAGTCACCACAGCAATTAGAGCTTGAGCAGGAAAAAGCGCAAACAACAAAGCCCATTGTCCCGGGCCTGCCTCCCCCGAGCAGCTCGGGTCGGAGGGAGGGCTCTAGAAGGAGGGGTAGCTGTGGGGATGGGGGAGTGAAGGGCGCAGGATTGTTTTGGCAGCAGTTGCTGATACCTCCAAGCCGTTTTCATGCAACAGCTTAGCTCACACTTGACCGAATCCTCTGATCGATTAGCTAAAGCTTGACCAGCAATTCTTATTTCTTGCCTCCTGCTCCTAGAGTTACCTCGCCAGTGCCTTTGTCGTGACTTTTACTCAAGCCCTTGAGCTCTGGCCTAGCTAATCTAGATTCTACCATGCAACTGTTTTGCTTGTTCTTCATTTATGTGTGAGACCACAGCAGGAATCCGTGCCGGCATGACATATTACTAAATCTTCATGTGATTGCACAGTGAATCTAGTCTCTGGCATGCCACCCCTGTTGCTGCTACTCTCAGTCGTTTCATCACAGGGCAGCCTTTTCCTTCATAGCTGTTTGTTATTGTCCTTTTTTATTGACCCCCCCCCCCTTACTAATCACTCCAATGGCCATGACACTGTCTCTTAGCCAAGCTCTACACACCAAAGTGTAATCACCAATTCATCCATTTCAACCCTAATATACCTACGTAGTTGTTTGTTGGACTTTTTAAAATCCCTTCTCAGTCAGGAAGCTTTCTGCCCCCAGACATCAGCACCAATATCTATTGAAGGACTGGTGAGAAGTCAGGACTCGGAGTGTATCAGAGGCATCTCATGACTGCTCGGTAGCCCCTAGCGCTCCAGAAGTGATCCAGCTGGCCTGCCTCGATTGTGTTTTGAGTTGTTTCACATTTCTGCTCGCCCGTCCAGTGAGCCACATGCGTGTAGTCCCTGACCTCACCGGCTGTCCGAGGAGGCCCTGGGTTATTGAGTAACTGAACACCGCTGAGGTGACCCCTGGGGTCACAAACATGTAACCGGTGTTTAAAAACATCCCTTGAGAAGCTCTAAAGCCCAGCGCTCCAGTGCAGAAAGCTGTGTTGTCAGCAGCTGTGAGAGAGTCTGGTACAGTGAGTGTATAGATAATTCGATTGTTGAGGGAAAATGAAGTCGGGCTAGAACAGTGAAGCCTAGAAATTACATGTTCATACTCCACCCGTACTTTAGGTTAGAGATTTCTTTAATAAGGGTGCATGGTAGTTGTGGGGTTTTTTTCTGAATACTTACGTGTAATGTGTATGGTTAATTTTTAATTTTTGGCGCAGAGCTGGTTAATGATGTTGCCACATTCTGTATGAACATCCTACATTTCCTACACCCTCTCTAGTATATAATGTGATGTAGGGAGTGTAAACCACAGTTGACCAGCAGTTCCTAAAAATGTATGCGTTTCTGGTCAGTAAATTGATCAGTCAGTTGGCGATCTAGATCTGAATTAGAAAGCTGAATTCTTGCTTAATGCAGGGTGTGTGCGCTTCACATTTTTGCATGTGAAGAGGATGTGGAGCCCCTGCAGTAGGAACCTCTCTGAAGTCTGTGCTGTTGATGGTCTCATTGAGAAACCGTTCTATTCTTGCTTCTCTCTGTATTACCCAACAGCAGAGGAAGCGTGCGATACCTCTGCCGTCAGAGCAAAGAGAGAGAGAGAGAGAGAAATGCTGGTAGGGTGTGATAAGAAGTCCATTTTTAGCCCTCCCTAGAAACAATGTGGGTATCTCCTTATCTGTCTGTCCACCTTTTATCTGCATTTTAGCTTCTACTTGTATATTTTCACAGTACTGACATTGACTTCTCATTTAGGTCTCATAGAAGTAATATTTACATATGATTGTTTGGCTCATTGAGTATCTGTAGTGCAGAATGCTCACAATAGTGTTGTAGCCTAGCTTCAGTGTCACTGTTCAGCAAAAAACATTGTTGCTTGTGCATTGCAACACAGTAAAAAGCCGCTTTAAATATTAACATTGTCTCTCAACCCATCGTTGCCCCGGAGACTCCTGTCAATCATTTCTCTGCCGACACCCCCCCTCCCTTTCATTTTCAGCCTTCAGCGTTTCAGTCATTAGCTGTTAAGTGTTTGAGCGCTCGGTGGGGGGGCTGCTTGAAAAAGAGGAAGGAGGAGGAGAGAGCGAGAGGTGGGGAAAGAAAGAACCGAGCAATGGATAGTGAAAGGAAGAGAGGGTGAAAGGGGGGAGGTGTGTAAGAGCCCACTCACACCTGCTGTTCAGAGCAACCAAACACACAACAGCGTGCATCAGAGCACCGTCTTCTCATCTCCAGCATCACCCTGGCCATCCCACTGGAAGCAGCAGCCTATGAGAGAGTGATTATGTGAAGTACACCAGCTCTTAAGCGCTTTGAAGTGTTGCTGTGGCATTGCATACGATTAGAGCGGCAGGTCTAATGGCTGCCGCCGTAGCAGGCACGTCTTAATTAGCATTATTTTCACACACGAGGCACTGCGTGAGTCACCCTCCTCCATCCCCTGCTTTCAGCCGAGTGCGCTAACACACAGGTCTGCGAGTAATGATTATTCTATAACCTGTTAGTCTGTTGACTAGCATGGTTAGCTGAGCAGTTATGTCTCCTTCAGTTTCCTCTGCTTTTGTTGTCATTCATTTCTCTGTATTTGCTACAAGCGTTTCCTTCTTTCATGATGCAGCATGGTAATAGAATCCTTATCGCCACCTGTGCTTTCTGTAGTGTACTGCAGGCTGCTGGGGTTGACAGTGCCATTAGCATAGAGCACTGAGCAGGGATCTCAAGCTGCTGGCTTGGGGACTACGTCCTACCAATCAGCTATAATTGACTTATACACTGTTTGACTAAAAACAAACTAACCTACTTGCAGTGCATCAACACACAACTGCACATGTGCATAAGCGAGCTGGACATTGTTGAGAAATGTTATGCTGTCCTTGACACTGACACCACCACTGCTCTCCCCTGGGATTTGGAGTATGAGACCCCTATTTTAGAACCTTGTAGGGCACATTTAGTTCTACATAAAATATCCATAGTCTGCACTGGTGGCTAACCAGTTTTATAGACTGTTTATAGCAGCTCTAGTAACAGCGAGTCTCTATCTCTCTCACATATATGCATAGCAAGGCAGAAGGTGCTGTTATATTTAATTTTGAGTGTGTATCTTGCCTGGCCTTTGTGTATTTTCCTCTGTATTGTATTGTGGTTTTGTTACACTTCAAATCTCTCACTTTGAACTGCCTAATGCTCATCAAATCCAATATAGAGCAGGGCTGGCAGATGGGCAGACTGTGTTCAAAGCGAGTGGAGATTTAATATCTAAACAGCAGAGGCACACACAGAGAGAGAGAGAGAGAGAGAGAGAGAGAGACACCCTGTGTTGAGCAGCATAAAGGTCCTGACTGTGCCGCCATCACAGCTGTGACTTCCCCCCCCCCCCTCCTCTTCATCCTCTCCCCTCCCCTCCTCCCTCCATTTGTTCTTGTTGACGGGCGGAGGAGGAGTAATCTGTACACAGCCTCTTGCAGGGAGGAAACATGTCATCAACACTTGTTTACCATTATTAGTTTGAGCCTGCTAGAGGTAGGGCAGTGCGATCGCTCTCCTGAGCAGAGCAACCAGTGCTAGGAGAGGACAGGAAAGCTCTTTGATTATTAGAGCTACAAAAAAAAAACTTGGTCGTAACATCGAGTCTACTTTTTAATTAATTGTATTATTGTTACTATTGTTTTAGACCATTCATTCATTATCTGTAAGAGCTTATCCAGTTCAGGGTCGCGGTGGGTCCAGAGCCTACCTGGAATCATTGGGCGCAAGGTGGGAACACACTCTGGAGGGGGCGCCAGTCCTTCACAGGGCAACACACACACATTCACTCACACACTCACACCTACGGACACTTTTGAGTCGCCAATCCACCTACCAACGTTTTTTTTTTTTTTGGTCTGTGGGAGGAAACCAGAGCACCCGGAGGAAACCCACGCAGACACAGTGAGAACACACCAACTCCTCACAGACAGTCACCCGGAGGAAACCCACGCAGACACAGGGAGAACACACCACACTCCTCACAGACAGTCACCCGGAGGAAACCCACGCAGACACAGGGAGAACACACCACACTCCTCACAGAGAGTCACCCGGAGCGAGAATCAAACCCACAACCTCCAGGTCCCTGGAGCTGTGTGACTGCGACACTACCTGCTGCACTACCGTGCCGTCCAGTCAAAGACCACCCTTCATTAATTTAATCTGAAAACAGACTGTTTTTCTGTATTCAAGTAGCACATTCGGTGATATCGAGGTCCTGGCTGTTGGGTGACTAATCTATTGTTCTGAGAATGTCAGCAGCCTCTGTGTTGGATGTGCAGATTTTCTTTTTTGAGTGGGTGTGTGTTTGTTTTTCTCAGTAACTTCTTGGCAGCTACACATTCTTTCATACTTATACATAATGTTAGTTTTGCACCTTTTTTTTTTCTTTTGCTGCGGGTGTCACTTTTATTTCAGATTACCCCAGCACATGCGTTTGGAAATGTACATGTATGAGTGTGCATGTGGATTTCGTTGCCCCACACTTCTGCAGAACAGAGATGTAAGAAGAGAGTGTGGGAATGTTTTTCCTCGCTCACATGCACACCCACACTTGCACACACACAGCTGGGTGATGCATTGTGCACTAGGGCACACATGGAAGAGCTTTATTCTGCGTGTGTGTGTCACACAGTGTCTGGTGTATATCTCCGAGTCAGTCAGCGAGCGTTGGGAGGAAGCTTAGTCTGAACCACATCCATCATGTGTAAGAGTCTTCCTGCCTGCTCGCTTTCCACTAATCATATCATGTTTGGAGAGCAAGATGAGCTCATAGATTTGTCCGGTGCTTTGTGCTTTATTTTTTTTTTAAATACCTTGTCAGGACTTGCTAGCTGGAATACACCTCTAATTGGTGTTTCATAAGTACTTACATAAACATATTTATTTTCTAAGCCTTATACCAACTTTAATCCCAGTACTGAAAAAGGAGCACATAAATGGACTTATTGAGCAACATACTGTTGGTCCTGCAATTGTCGGCCCTGTTTTTCAGGACGTTTTTGTTTGAAAATTGGATAACGCGTGCATTTATTTGTATTACATTGCTTTATGTGGATTTACGTGTGTTTGTGCCTGCAATGTTCACAAAGTTCAGTTCTTGTGAAACACTAGAACATGAGGTGTGCCTGTATGGTAATTATGGGCTGATGCTGATCTTTCATGTATATATTTCTGTTCCAGTAAATACATCCTGCGATATCTGGATGAAGATAATGTAAATATCTGTATCATGGCAGCATTATTTAATCATCCCTGCAAACTTAATTTACGATTCATTATTCTAGCTTTCAGTACTTTAGAATATTTATTTAAATAAGCTACTGTGTAATCTCCGACCTTGGGCGTCTTGACGGCGCTTATGAATAGAACGGTTTTTAATATTATTATTAATCTGGCAAATAGAACATGGTAATTTAAGGCAAAGGACTGTGGAGCACTTGCATATCAGCAATTCTGAAATGTTAAATATTTTTAATCAAAAATGGTATGAATTTTGATGTTGGAAAAAAAAATATTTGATTAATATTATGTTGTATGTCCTTGTTTATTCCTTTTTTTTAATTATTATTTACTATACCAATGATGTAGTTGTGTATGTTTTTATCCCAGTATAGTCTCAGTAACTTGTAAATACACTTTGTACCATTTATGAGTGTGAAACCTCTGCGATCGCAATCATCTTACTCCCCAGGCAGAACAAGCTGCATTGTCAGCTCAGGTTCAGTTCATGACTTGGTGCCCATTACCCTGTGTTTCAGCCTTTCAGATTCCTTGCATGCTTTCATTGCAACATGATGAGGGCCAAGCGTGCTATGCTCTACCACTAGCCTTTACAAGCTTTTCCAATACTTCCCCAGCCACCACCTTCTTCAGGAAGTGGGAGATCCTGGCTTGTTCCGGCAGCGGAGCTTGGTCTTGCTCTGTAACCAGAGCTTCCAAGAGCACCACAGAGTTTGCATCTGGGCTGCGAAAGAGAATCAGAAATGTAAACGCTCAGAAAATAAACCCATATTTCCTGTTAATGCTTACTGGCAGGGTCTGGCTTAGCTTAGCCGGGGGCTGACAGTATGTGTATAGGGTAAGCAGAGGAAGAGAGAGGGGCCCTCCTAATGTATGAGTCACGTGACTCTGCAGAGTGGTCCATGCTAACAGATGAGACCTGCCAGAGTAGTTGCTGCTGCTGCTGCTGCTGTGGCAGCCATGTTTAATGATTACACTAAACAGACAGCAGCACAAGCTGTGTGAAATGTCAGCCAGCACTCAGCCAGCGGCCAGGCTGGGTCAGTGTCAGTCACAGCTAGGGCAGGAGCGCACTTTTACCACAAATGTGTGGGGGCACTGTAAGCATGACTCTTCTTAGGCTCACTACCGTGTGCAGCAGTGTTCTGATTATCCTACCTACGTCCTGTTAACTGTCATTACAACCTCGCTTCCGCATTCTGTTGTCTTTTCTTGTTGGCAAGCCGTTACTCAGCAGCACTTGAATCCCTTTAATTCACACATCACGAATTAATTGGCCTCACACCTCTTTGCTCAAGAATGCAGTGTGCGCCACAGTTGCTGCTGCTGCTGCTGTTGTTGTTATTATTATTAGAGCAAGAGTTCCCTGGTGGAGTTCCAGCTGCTGGCGTATTGTTTCACTAGCTTGGAGGTTGTTGTAGGATGCACTCTAAGCTCAATGTCCCCAAAACCACTTGCACACAACAATCTTGTGCTACTTGCTACTTTTTTTTAGGTACTGTTCCCAACCCCCCCCCCTCTCCCACACACACACATACACACAGGTATGATTTGGCTGGTGGATCATTCTCAGCACTGCAGTGACACCGACGTATGTGTGTTGCTGCTTTGGTATGAGTGGATCAGACACAGCAGTGCTGCTTGAGTTTGTAAACAGCATCCACCCACTGCCCACTCTAGACACATCTACCTTGTAGCTGTAAAGTCAAAAAGAATCATTTGCAAACCTCTATTTCAAAACGGGGACAGGAATAAGATAAGAGACAAAATCCTTTTGATTGTGTCCGTCATCATCTTGAATGGATAACGGATTCTAGGTCTGTGTGAAGTATTTAGGAAGACCAGTGTAATTTATTATTTCACAACAACAAAAGAAACCACTTTTCGCACAGATGAGGTGTTGTATGATCAATAGGAGAGGAACGACAGAAGGAAGTATAGATTTGTTGATTAGTCTAATAATGGTTAATCAGTTCGAGTTTCAATTCTTTTTCTTGAACACTGGTATTTTGTGTTTAATTGGTGGGGAGCAAATGGGTGTCATATTTTTTTTTGTGCAGGCATGCAGTGTAGCTAACTGAGCTATAAAAATGCACCCCTTGCTCCACTGGCCCTGCAGCCTTGCATTCCCAGCCTGGCTTGTAAAAGCCCAGCTCTGCAGCTGAGCCGGGCCCTGCCTCCAGAGAGCACTAACCTCTCCTGCACTCTCACTGGACTTAGTATGGCTGTTCGGTAATTACTGCTCACTCTGCTTCTACTGCTCTCTCCCTCCCCCATGCGCTCACACTGTCCTCCTATTTGCCCTTTTCTTTGCAGCTCTGCTCCTTTTTTCCATTCTCTGCTTCCCTCCATTAGGATGTGTGATATCATGAGGTGATGATATTGTGATGGATTGTATCAAGATATTTGCTTTTTTGAGCACATCACATGTAGTTTTTAGGTGACTGATGACTTGGTTTAGTGCTTTTAAAAGAGAGTGAAAGCAAATGTAGACTGGTGTAAACGACCGTGCTTAAAATAAAATACACTTCACTCAAAACAAACAAAATGGTTATTTCAGTAATTTACGCAATAAAAAAATATTGTACCACTCATGTTTTTATATTGTTTTCTATGTAATGAATCTATGCCAATGTTTGAAAAACGTAATATCTCACACTTTAAAGGTACACGAGTAGATATTAAGAACACTGTTGTACGGTTCTGTAAGCTCTGTAATTTTTGGGAGCAAAAATACACCACTGCTGTATCGTTTTCTGACAGTGTATGAGGAGAAAGGGCACTGTCCAGGTCAGTTTTAGTCGTACAAATGTACAAACCACACACTCTCACACAAAAAAAAGGCTGGGATATTTTTATAAAATGAGGTAAAAAAAGATTAAGGTGCTTTTCAGGGGTTCATTTTTGCAATATATCTGACCTTTCATTGTGTGGGTGTGAAAGGGAAGGGAGAGCAGACAGAATAAATGTGTGAGACTGGGTCGAGGGGAATAATTCCTCTCTGGCACCACTGTGCGACTCCCAGGTTGGGAGCTCAGTGCTCAGACAAAGAGGGCACCACAGCCATTAGAGGGTGAAGCGTTTTTGTGTGTGCGCGTTTGCAATAGGGTTGGGGGGATTGCAGCCTGTGCCTCTCTGCCCAAAACCCCTTCTAATTCCTCTCAGGAATGCCTCCACTCTATAACCCCCTACTCCACCATCCCCCAGGCTCCACGGAGGCTCAAACTCCTGCCATTGTGCCCTTGGTGAAAGTATGAAGCTCAGATTTATTTTCTGCAGTGAATGGGGTTACTGAGGTAGACTGGGCGCAGACTGGCCTGGCTGCCTTCAGGACAAGCGGGTAAAAGGCTTCCATTTTTTGCAGAGACCGAGCCTGAACCTCAGGTTTGGAATGTAGTCTTAAATCAGCCATGCGTGCTCTGCAGAGAGTTTGTGTTGACGAGGATATGGGGAGCCTACAGCGCCAGGAGAAAGAGCCGCAGCAGCGCGTGCAGTTTGGAATGTCACTAATCAATTCAGCTTTGTAATTGTAATGGGCTGCTCGCTGCTGCTTCCATTCTCCTTCCTGTCTGGCTGAGAGTGCTTATCTTGATAATTTGATTCCGCGCGGTGATCTGCTCTGTGTGCAACATGAAAGCATAATTAGGGTTTAATAATGAAACAGTCATTTCCAGTGGAAGATGGGCTAAAAGTAAGGTCACAGGTTTCAGCTTCATTTAATGTGGATTTTCTTTTATTTATTCGTTTTTTTTTTTCCTGAGTTCTCCACAAGGCTAGCTATGCTTGTGTTTGCATATTATCAGCGTTGTATCAACTTATCACAAATACTTTTTGATGTTTCATCAAAATAAAGCGTTGGCTTTGGATATGTCGTACACATTTAAAGATCCTTTATTTCTCATACAAGTTGACAATACTGAGGTTTGAAAGTTCAGCTTGGAGTTCATGGATGTTTTACACCTGTATTAACCTTTTGTTTCTCTTAGCTTGACATGATGCTTGTAACTGAAAGAAGAAGGTAAATCTGAGGTTTATCAGTGCTGAGAAATCTCTGAATAGGGCTAGACAGTTCATAGGAATTTACTGTGAGTCCTCTAGAGGAACAGTGCTTGTCTTGATATCTGCAGTGTAACAAGCCCGAGCAATGCCTTTCCTCCGCATTGGTCCAGCTCTACACGACTCTGCTCGGCGTGCTTAAAGCTTGTCGCTTTTCCACTAGCACAGCTCCCCGCGAAATGAAGCAGGTGACGTCGTAAAACCCTGTGTCTAACAGGAATGGCTGGCTTTGAAAACCACAACAATGGCGGCGGTAAAGTTAGGTGCTGTTTACTCATTGTGTGTATGCGCGTTCTGTTTTTGTTTATTGGACTGAACACAGCACTGCACCCCAGTTCTCACAGATGAGTTTTCCTTGTCACATGTTCAGCTTTCACTGGAAATTTTCATCTGCCCTCAGCCCATGGAGCGTATAAACCTCTATAAAACACCTTGAGGAAAAGTTACGAACTGCTGTTTTGAGTCTGATTTTAAAAATAAATATATTTAAGCTGATGTAGCTTAACAGATTTTGCAAGCTGCGAGTTTGTGCTGAATTTGAAAGACCTCTGCATTTCGCTGTGATTGACAGGTTTCTCTGGCGAATCAGTGAGGTGCAGGGTTTACATGTCAACATTTAGCACTCATTCTGCACGGTTGGAACCCGGAGCGAGCTGGGACTGAAAACTTACCCAGTTCCAGGTATCAGGTACCATATTTGGCCAGTGTAAAAGCAAAAGAGCCGTATTGAGTGCAGTTGTGTAGGTTCCATGCAGTGGAAAAGTGCCATTAAAGCCCAGACTATGTTCATAGCAATTAAAAGTGTCCCAAATCCAATCTGTTTTTTCATATGTGACATGGATATATCCATTGTGTGGCTGTGTAAACAGTACAAATCATTGGGTGCAAGGCAGGAATACACCCTGGAGGGGGCGCCAGTCCTTCACAGGGCAACACAGTCACACATTCACTCACACCTACAGACACTTTTGAGTCGCCAATCCACCTACCAACGTGTGTTTTTGGACCGTGGGAGGAAACCGGAGCACCCAGAGGAAGCCCCACGGACACGGGGAGAACACACCACACTCCTCACAGACAGTCACCCGGAGCGGGAATCGAACCCACAACCTCCAGGTCCCTGGAGCTGTGTGACTGCGACACTACCTGCTGCACCATCGTGCCGCCCAGCTTCTTTTTAGAAGCTGAATAAATGTGAATTATAAAAATATTCAACTCATAATTTCAGTGCTCCTCTACTTCTCTTTGGACAATGTGTTTGTGACCTGAAAAATTTGGGCTTAGAGTGTTTAAATGCGGGTCAGTATAAGAGCTCGATCTGTTCAGACTGATGTCACGTATAGGACACATTATATAGACGGTGTGAACAGCAGAACCCAAAAAATCGGATTTGGGCCATTTTTACAGGCTTTGTGAACATGACCTAGGAGTGCTGACTTTTCTCTTATTTGAATGGGCTGTGTTTCACTCTCACAGATAGGAATTAAAAAGCTGGGATTGTATCTCTTTCCCGACTCCAACTTTAAACAGGTGTTTCTTTTTTCCCTGAGATTATTGCTTTTTTTTGCTGTTTGAAAAGACCACTTTACCTTCCTCTGAAAAATAGCCTGGCTGTCTTCATTCTTATTGTGTATGCATAGAAGGTCGTTTGGGCTGAATAATGTTGTACAGGACTTTGTAGCGGTTATCTCATTTCATTGCAGGCTCAGGTGGTGGAAATATACTGTTACATGTACACAGTTTAACACTCGTTTCACTGAACTCAGTGAAAGGTAGCAGAGGCCTTAGAATTTCT
The DNA here is from genome assembly GCF_029633855.1 of Hoplias malabaricus. Lineage (NCBI taxonomy): Eukaryota > Metazoa > Chordata > Actinopteri > Characiformes > Erythrinidae > Hoplias > Hoplias malabaricus. Next base: position 48,768,976 of record NC_089804.1, read on the forward strand.
CAACAATGAGCTCACTCTGCTCTGTGCTGTGGCTGCAGTGAACGCAAACCCGGTCTGTGCTGAGTGAGGCGGCCTAAAAAAAAAAAAAAACAGGCCCTTGGCTCTTGTGATCCACCCAGGATGTTTTTTTCCAGCGGGCTGGCGCAATGGCACGCTCAGCTTTTTGTGGGCAATGTGGTAATCTGTAGTCACGTTAAAGATGGCTGTGATTTCTGACCGCTGCTCTGGAGGCCTCTGTCGCCCGCCTTGTGCTGAGCTGCGGCTTCTTTAATGTTCTTTTAAACCGTTTGAATGGTCAGTTGGGTTTGTGTGAAGGGATAATAAATATTTCATGTCAGGGAATAAAAACGGTGTTTTTGCCCTTTTCTTCCCACATCCTGGCCCTTGCTTGGAAAGCATATTGCCTCTGGGAGGTCTCTGTGACTCAGTGCTGCCACTTGCTGGGGTCTTCAGGGAACTTCAAGTGACGGACGTGAGTGCAGTCCCTCAAACGAGCAGTGGGTGGCAGAGTTCAAAGTGGCAGCGGGGAGAAAAGGAAGCTGCCTTTGACGTGCTTGGCCAGATAGAGCTGGATTTATTCTTTACAGATGTGTGTCTGCTGTTGTATTTAGGAGTTAATCTATCATACGCTTGGAATGGTGGCTGCACTTCAGCCTTAAAGCATATCCTTTCCTAGTGCCTGTATTTTTTCCTCCTCCTCTCATCCAAAAACAGAAATGTCTTTCTGTTTATTTTATTAAAAAAAAAAATAAATGCTTTCAATCCCTTTTTAATTGACTTGGTTCCATTGAGGGCTTTTGGCACGGAATGAGAGAATCATAAAGGCACAAGCAACATAGGCCTGTGTTTGCCAAGTGGTTAATTTGTGACGCTGTTAACAAACAAATGTCTGTTTACTTTATTGGATGCTTACTTTTTTCCCCTCCTTTTCTTTTCACAGAGTAAACGGGACCATCTGTTAATGAGTGTGAAATGGTACTACCGCCAGTCCGAGGTACCTGACTCAGTCTACCAGCACCTAGTGCAGGACCGCAACAATGAGAACGGTGTGTATTTGTGTTCCATTTTACCTTTAGCAAACAACTCATGAAATGTGAACTATGCGCTATTGTCTACTCTGCCATTTTATTTCGTCATGCCCGGTGATGTGAAAGACATCACCGTGAATGGCATCTCAAATAAAATTGGAGGCAGTTGCCTAAACACTTCTCTGCCCTTGTTTCCCTGGTAACGCTTCTTCAAATAACACAGCAGGACTGTGAAGTGCAAATAACTTTGAGCGTCACAAGCCTTGTGAACTCCTGGTCACCTGGCACATCAGCAGCAATTTTGTTGCTGTTGCCTACTTCAAACAATAAAACAGACCCTGGGTACTTCTTAACTCCAAATAAAATAAAACAGCCAGCCATTTTTCATCACATTCTCTCTCGCCTAAGCTATTGCCTCCTTAAGATATGCCCTGGGTCTGGTTAGCAAACACTCACACTGCCAGGTCATTACCGATCTTTTTAATGACATTTGCGCACACAGTGGTTTTCGGTGTAGCCTTTTCCGTGACAAGCCATAACATTTCCAAGAAGTATAATAAGCTTTTTGTGTGCAATAGCTGTTCAGTCCTTGACAAGTCGGTGTGGTAGCTCACGCCCAGCACGCTCCTTTTTCACTCCTGTATCCACTTGTGTTTGTGGTAATTACAGATACCATTCAAAAGCCCTTTTTCTTGTAATGATATGCTGTCTGTCCTTTACACAGCGTATGGAAGGTAGCTAATTTTTATTTTTTTGTATGTTTTTAAACAAGAATGTGTCTCTCTGACTATATGGCAGTTATTATACTCTGCGTATTCACACTATTCTCTACTGTGACCATGCTAAGACTTTGTGTAATCCACATGAGGAATTAAGAATTGAAGGCTTTATCTACCAGTGCATATTACAACTTTTTCTAACACAAGCCCTTTATTTTTATACTTTTCAAAATTCCCTACTGTTAATCCTTACCTGATAAATATAAAATATTTGACCCATAAGTTATTGGTGTCAGTATTGGAAAAAAACATAAAATTTACCTTCTAACAGTATATTTTTGAGAGACTATAAGAATCTGTTAATGAACCACTGCCCTTTCTTTAACTCCACCTCTCTCTCATGCTCTTTCTCTGTGTGTAGACTCTGGTCGGGAACTGGTCATCACTGACCCTGTGGTAAAAAGCAGAGAGCTCTTCATCTCAGATTACGTGGACACCTACCATACTGCGGCCCTCAGGTAACACACTAGCTGAATTCTAACACTCCACGTTTGTCTGTTTTACTGCACTCATGCCATTCTGCTTTGCAATGCATTCAACACTTAATCTAAGTGTTTTTCAGTGTACCTTGTGTAAAGTGATTGTATGCAAACCATAGCTGAAAGCTATTGAGCTTTTACTTTTCCATGGTGAGGCTCAAGAAAAGCAGGACAGGCATGACTCTTCTCAGTATTTGAAACCAGATCTCCTCTTGTCTTTTTTTTCCCCCTCTTCATTTGATTCGTTTTTCCCCCCTTTTCTTCCCCCTGCACTCTTCAATTCCACCCTTTTAACTCAAACCATCTGGAGGTAGCATAGAGAAGCACACACACAGCTACAAACCTGAACCACTGATTTCAGGGCAAATTAGCTGCAACTTCTGCTGCACAGAGGGCCCTTTGATTTGACTTATTACAGGGCTTTCAATAAACTCTGTGAATTCCGGGAGTATGGAGTAATGCCTTTTCTGAGCCCTTCGTTTCTTTTATCTTCTGTGAAAGGTATTGTGTCTACACAGAGTGCCCAAAACCACAGCAATGCTTATTATTTTGATAGGCCCAGACTGGTAACATACTGACATGTGAGTGTGTGTAAACTGATGATGCTGTCCTGCTCTGGTGAGTGTTTGAGTGCTCGTGTGTGTGGTTAGGTGGGTCATGTGTGGTATTTGTTGCCACTTGTTGACTCTCATGATGAAAAGATGGTACACAGTGTCTAATAGCAATGACTCGGAGTGATGGGCTCAGCTTGCTCCAAACACGGGTGAAGGATGTCTCCTCAGCAGTGTTGCATGCCCAAAAAATGTTTGCTTCAAGGCATGCTTAGTGCCTTATGACCAATTTTTGATTGCTTGTTTTTGTGTTGCACAGGGGGAAATGTAACATTGCCCACTTCTCAGACATCTTCGCTGCCAGAGAGTTCAAGCCACGAATCGACTCCTTTTTCTACATTTTAGGATATAACCCAGAAACCAGGTAAGCCTTATGGGTTTGATCGTGTGTTATGAGCTACTGTCATGTGCTAGAATGACTGAATTACGTTGTTAAGCCTGTGCCAGCAGTAAAAATCTTTTGTTTGGGGAAAGCTTGGAAAATCTTTGCATTAAATAGTTAAACTGGATTTTGTCCATCCCCCCCACCCCTGGATTCAGTTTTATAGCCTCAAAGCCGTTATGCACTTCTTTTTTTAATAATCTTGTAAAATCTTTAATGCTGATGTATAAAATTGCAAAATGCAGATGGTGTTGTTGCAACTTTGCTTCAGGGACCTGGGCTTGTGAGTTCAAACCCTGCCTGGGGTCAGTGTCTAGGAGGCTTTTTGGTGTTACACCTGTGTAGGCTTTCTCAGGGTGTTCTTGTTTCTTCCCACAGTCCAAAAACTGATTGGTAATTGGTGGATTGGCAGTGCAAAAGTGTACATAGGTGTGTGTTTGATGTCCTGTGATGGGACCGGTGCCCTGTCTAGGCCAAATCCACTGCAACCCTGAACAGGGTGAAGCAGTTACACTGTGATTAATGTGAATGTCACATAGACTTTACTTTCCAATGCCATTTTGCCTGTGCCGCTTAACTTGATGCCTAATGCCTGAATCAGTTTGACCTGATGTCCTTTGGTACAAGAGCTGTGTCATAAGGGTTAGCTCTCAAGGCCTGAAACCATTTTGACTGTTGTTAGGTGGTGTTAGGGTTTGTTTTTTTGTGTGTACTAGTCTGATATCTGGTATGCAAAGCACATTCATCCAGCACAGATTAACAGCTCTTTTCTGCTAGATTCAGTACATTTTGTGTTTATGTACAGTACATTTTTAACCCAGTATGTTCAAAAGTTAATTTGTGGTTTTCACAAACCAAGTCAATAAGTGAACAATGTATTGTTAATTTGTAAAGGTTTCACCTTCACTCTGAGGGGCACTGTGTTGACCAACAGTCACAGGCTTGACTGAATTCATAATTTAGCTTTAGTGATGTGATACCAACATCTGTGTGTCCAGAAATAGGCAGGCAGGTGTAATAAAAAAAATCTGTACACTTTAACACAGTCCACTTATGCATTATCTACAAAATACACAAGGCTAATTCTTTATAACGGCCAGTGAGAGGCATGTAGTGTCACTGTTCTTTTTCCCCCAGCCAGATAGCTCCTTTCTGGGGCTGGGCAATTAATCGAAAATGAATCGAAATCAACATTCAGTACTTCTAATCGACATAATCTTGTCTATAACGATTATATAGATTATTTTTATTCTGTTATGTCCCCACTATGTGTTTATGTACTGCTCCTTTAAAACCATGCTAACAAGCTGTAGTCACGTGATTCTGACTCTATCTGCTATATGGAAGCAACCTAAACGCAGAGCCTGACCAAAGAAAATCACTTGCGCTTGATGGACTGGCCCTTTGTCCAGGGTGTGATCCTGCCTTGCACCTAATAACTCCAAGTAGGGTACAGACACTGAACAACATGAAGCAGTTACAGAAAATGAATGAATGAAGGCATGTTCCATTTAGCTTTGCTTTTACAAGCAATTTGTTTGCATTGCTCAATATTGCACTGGTTCCCTAATGTAAACCATTGCTAGTTAAATGTCAAAAGCAGCACAACTTTGACATTTGTGGTGAAGTGTGTTAGAAAATGGCCACATGTTGTGCCTTTATTTTCTTTATAATTATGTACTGCTTTCAGGATAAAATAGAAAAGATGTATTTTGGATTGCATATAATAAACTAGTAGCATGGAGCGTCTGTTTCATACCTTCCATTTTAACTACACTGTGCAATTAACGCTGCCTGTCAAACCATTAAAAGCTCCCTGTTGTCTCACTTTGGTGCTGAAGAATAAATCGACTACAGTTTTTGGGCCAATTTATTCTGTAAATGAGAAAAAAATAATCACTCCGTCTTACATGGAAACCAACGTTTAGTTACGTTCTGCTGGACACACAGACTTAATGTAAAACTGGTCCTGTAAACGCGATGTTAACTAAGAAGCAGAATCATTGTTTTTAATGCGTGTTGTAAAACTTTCTTGTTTCTTGTCCTTTGTATGTTTTGGAATACCATAAGATACCCAATGAATGTTTATATCTTTGTTGAACATTTGATTTATGTTCCTTTAATGATGGTTTATGGGCCGGCACAATGTCAAAATGAGGTCAACTTGATATGTCAAGCTTGAGATAGATAGTTGGGAGGGTAGGAGTGTTACACAATGGCTTACTGATGATACCTTTTCGAAAGGGACTATGTAATCTTGCCTTTCCAAAAATACTTTTTTATACTTTCTTTAAACATTACTGTGAGCTGTTGGGAATTGTTCTGCAAAGGCCTGACATTTTGTTGTTGTGCTTGATGATGGAGGTCATGTGTTATTGGATCTGTTTAGTCTATAAGTGCTTAAAATGCATTAAGCTGTGCTGCTTGGTTAATTGCATGGTAACGTCATGATTTTAGCACTGTGATCTACTCATTGAGGTGAATTGGGGGGACAAGCTCTTCTAATTTCAAAGTTTCTTACCTTTGTAAATGTAATGTTACCTTTGTAAACCTTTAGCTTTGTAAACATTTGTATGTGATAGAAATATCCTGATCTGTGGCATGGTCAGTTTTGGGTTTAGGGTTAGCTAAATTATAATGTGAAAAATGTTAATATAATATATATTTTATATGAAGCCTTTATTTGGGGGGGGTCCCCTGCTAGAGTTGTACAGGAGTAAGTTCAGCAAGTGATGCTTGCTCACTTGTGTAGACAGGTGCTGTACTAAGGTGCTTTCCTAGGTTTCGAGATGTAAAACCATGTTAAAATTACCCTGAATTTTTAAAAATATTTTTTTTAAATACTATTTAATATCCCTGCTTGAGTAAGTAACATCTCACTGGTTGAAAAGATTAAACCTAGCTGTTATTTTCAAAACCGAGAATGCACACTGTATGTAAAGGCAAATCCGCAGACCAGACCTGGGATTAGAATCTAGTCCTGAGTGTTAAATCAACTGCCCACTCATTTTTAAGCATATAAAAATGTATGTGAATCTATGTGCCATGGAATAAGCATTTTGCTGTATATAATGTGAAAGGTCTGAGATCAACTCCGGGCAACAGCATACTGGCATCACTCAGTTTGACTGCCTCTTCTCCCCGTGTGTTTGTTCAGTCATTTTGTTTGATTTGTGGCTGTCTGTGAGGGTACTTGTGTGCTGTGGTGTTCCTCCCTCTGTTGCTGTCCATGTTGAGATCTGACAAGCCAGTTTCTTCATCGCTGCTTGCGATCTCCAAGGTTGACGGCTGGTTGTGCTGATCTGGGGGGCCCATTTTCATCACGGCTGTTCGGCAGTTTCTTGCCTGCTTTCACCTCTTTTGATAGCTGGGAGTGTTGGTGGCTGCTGTCCTGTTTTCACTACTGCTGGCTGTGGCTGGTATCAGCCGGGCGAGAGCAGGTCCTAATTGTCACTGCTTGGCGAGTTGCAGTTTGCTAACACTGCAGCTAGATGCTGCTGATATCCTCATTGTCTCGGTTTGGCGCTTGGTAGACTGCTGGTGCTGCCACTGACTGCCCGGGGCTGGTGTCGGCCAAAGGAGCATGCCCTCCCTGCTGCTGACTGTGACTAGCGACCTGCTTATTACTAATGTCTACTGGGTGAGCAGTCTCCATATACCGGCCTGCTAGTATTTGCAAGTATTTGTCAATTTTTGGAACCTGTTTTAACACTGTGGTTCAGTGATGTTCACTATGTACTCTCATAACTGTTTGTGCTTTTACATTATATATTAGCTTTAATACTGTGTTCTTGTCGGTTCTTTGTTTTGTGTCCTGTTTAAGCACTTTCGATTCTTGAAAAGCATTAGGCCTATACGAATATAATGAACTCAGTTATTCTCCTAGAAGCACTCTCCTGGGTCAGTGACTCCTCTCCCTGCTGATGTGGGGTGATGGTGCACTAAGAAATACTCCTTTCTCATCTCTGCGCCACCTTTTAAAGCTCCTGTAAACTAAACTTCTGAAGTTACCATTGTGCTGTGTTGTTTCCTTTCAGGGCGTTTACTTACATTTAGGGCACTTTATTCATTTTTCTCAGTGTTCACAATGTTCATCTGCACCATTTAAGGTGGAGTGGAAAATTAGAAAGAGACTGACTACTGCAAATGGGGCGAGCCTGAGTTCGCTGCCACTCGGCTTGCTGTGGCTAATTCTGTCTTGTGTTTTCCCTGTGCTCCAGACCTGTAGGAGCCTGGTGTGGTTTTCTACCTTCCCAACCGAGGGAAAATGTCTATTATCGCCTATGCACCGGTGAAGAGTGCGTCTCTCGTGCTGGTGAACTGTGCTCCGTCACGCCAGTGAACCGTGCTCTCTCAAACCGTCGCTGCACTGCTTTCACACCGACAGACGATGACTACATTCTGCGTACAAAAACAGTGAATCCCTTGAGCATATTAACTGCTCCTGTTCTCCCTGGTGGTCTGTATTTTTGGTGGACCATAGGAAGTGATTTGGGTGATGGAAAAGCACCAAGTGAATATGATTTATTATTATTATTATTATTATTATTATGTTCCATATCGGTTCCATTATCTGTTACAGATATTATGAGATTGTTTTGAGTGAACCAGTGGGAATTTTTCTGCTTTTGCTCTCATCAACAAGACGTTAATATGGAAGGTGGAGTTGAGGCAGGAAAGAGGGTGAGGCTGAAGGGAGGGGCGTTGCAGAATTACTGTTTGTATGACTCTGAGACGGTATTGCAATCTCTGCTGCTGTACCTTTGTAATAGTAGCTAAAAGCTCCAAAATTCTCTGAGCTGTGTGGGCGGGACAAGTCATTGACTGTTGCATCACAATGACAATGTAAACAACACGGCATCAGTAGCGTAGTTTCATTACAACCCCTAACACAAATATCAACAGGGCTTTATAGAGGCTGAACACTAGAAAGTTGTGTCTTTATTGAGGTGCGATTTAAAAGTAATGCCAGTTTCATGGAAGAAATGACATCACATCAGTCATATTTAGTCCTGCCCATCTCAAATCCAGTTAAAGAAAACTGCAGAGAAATTCACATCAGAGCACATTTGAACATACAGATCATGGTTAGACAGAAAAGTATAAAAATGAGTGGAAACTGGCTGTAATACCAGTTACTACAATGCTGTTTATGACTTTTCGTAACCATGGACATACTGTTAAAATATTTCAGTTTGAGTATCAGTTGAATCCAAATTTCTATTATTGTCTTCATAATGAAATTGTCATTTAAAGACAGGCTGGCATCCAGTAAACAAAGTTTTAAAGGCTCTGACAACACTTTGATCACATAAACATTTTAACTCACCAAATAATGTGTTATATATTAAACATTTCCATGTATAAACAAACAAGATATAGAATAAGATATATAAAAGGAAAATAAATTTTTAAGAAATATATTTTTGACACTATATGAATTTACTTTCTAAATCTCTAAAAATGCCAAATACAAACAGCCTGCATCCACTGCAGTTTATTTTATTTTACTAAATATCAGTTACTGCAGGGAAAGAATAGCTGTAGTTTTGTGCCTGTTTATTTATAACTTTGTCGTAGAGTGTTTGTATGCAGATGCATCAGTAACTAAATAATTTAACATGGGTGGGAAATGGTAATATATTTGAAAAATGTGTATTTCATAATAAAAGATATATTCAAGTATTCCTAAACACATTCAGTGGAGGTCTGGGCTCATTCTCTGACTTTTAATGATAAATTAATATATTTATTTTTCAAATTTAACTTTGACATAAGGAAGTGAATGTTCTTTTCTAGTCTTGTCAGAAACATGCCCCGAAAACAGGTTAAATAAATAAATAATTGTTTGAGCATGGAGATATTTTGATGGAATTGTCTCTTTAATTCCATGCGTGCTTGTGGGAAAAGGGGAAAGACGCAGATTCGCAGGACATTTGGGCATGTCGGTGTTTTGATTTGTGCACTATTAGAAAAGGAATACACGTGTTAAACGTGGACGCAAACGATGCTAGGTGTTAGATGCTTGTGCATTACTCTGTGTGAGGGTTTAATAACGATGCGTCTGAGGAGCTGATGAAACCGGAGGGAGGTAGAGTGAGGGGTGAGCGTCTGAGAGCGGGGGGTTGCTTTGTGGTCGTTGCCCTGTCGTTTGTGTGGAGCCCCCTTAACGGCGCCCCAGCAACCCTCTCCCTCCCCCATCACCTCCGTGTGTGTGTGTGCGGCGCGCGGAGCGAGGATGGAGCGCGGCTGCAGCGCGCGTGCCTGCCTGTGCCTGCGCGCGGGGTCGCGGCACATGCTCAGTGCTCAGACTCCATTTTGAGCTGCCTGCAAAAAAGAAAAAGAAATAGAGAGAGAGAAAGAAAGAAAACACGGAGGCTCACAGGTTGGAGGAGGAGGAGAGCAGCCGAGCTCCCGGAGACTGAAGCCCCATGTCAGACATGGACGACCTGTTCAGCCCGCGGAGGTAACGTGAGCTTCACCTGTTAACGGAGCCGGTAACGTTTACGTTAAACCTTTAGCTTTTACCGCTTAGGTTTGCTGCGACACGGCTGTCCGGTTTGTTTGACTGTCATGTCAAAACGTCTACGCTAAGAAACATTAGGTGCTCTAAGGTTAAGCCGACGCCTTAGCAACCCGTTCACCGACTGCTTTTTAAAACAAGATGAACGTTAAAAATATCAGCCGTTTAGCTACATTCGAGTTTCAGACAGAGCTGCTTCTGTTATCTGACGCCAAAGTAGAGCAACTTTTCCTCATGGGGCTGAAATCGCCTTATTCAACAGCTTCTCAGGCGAATTTCCCGGTCCACCTTAAATGTCGCAGGACTTTACCTTATGGATGAATAAGAAGCCAACGTAGGCGCCGTTTCTTCCTCCTCAACCTCCTACAACTCCATATGAGGCTTATAGAAGCTTAGTCCAACATTCTGTTCCACCTTAAACTGTGCAGTAGCAGCCTATAGCAAGCTTAGGTATCCGTTAGAATCTCCTGTTCCACCTTAAACGGTGCAGCAGTTCTATTCTGGACCCCGAGGTGCTGCATTTTAAGGTGGTATGAGATAGTAACTTTAGCCTCTCCTCCTGCTCTGCCTTTGGTTGTTTAGGGAACGGCAGAAGCGGAGACTCCATTTTGCGGAGCCTGTGTGTTTACAGTGGAGCTGACATGGCGCAGGACCTGGCCCTGTTGTCAATGATACACCGAGAGGAAAAGCGCTGCTCTTTTCGTTCAGTAAAATAAAGTTGGAGCGCTGGCCGCGTTTCTCTGTGTTATGACAGTGGAACAGCTGAGCTCTGATTGGACGGTTTTGATGGAAGTGGGCGGGACCAACCTTGATTGCTGCTCTCGTGCCCGTATTAAATTAGGAAGAAAAGCATGACTTGTTTTTGCCAGTCCATCAAGTACTGAAGACTGGACCGTGTTCAGTGTAGGTTTGTCAAAAACAGAGCAACTGCCAATTCTTCATTATTTATGCGTTAAATAATAGCATGTGAAGAATGTTATTCCGAAAAGCTCAATGTTCATTTGTAACAACGAAAACATAACTGGTGTATAATGGAAAACACATTTATATATTTCTCAAATAAAGATGGAAAGTTGATATGGGCTCACGTTTTGTACCGAAATATGACGTGTATTTAAAGTTACTGAATATACAGCATTTCTAGTACTTGTAAACCCACTCCCATCAATGTAGATTGCAAGGGTAGAAAAGAATTTGTGAAAGCTTTGTGTATATATTCTCACATAAATGAACTGACCCATTGAGAGGTAGAAGTTCCTGAGGTTTTATTTTATTTATTTATTTGCTGTTTGTGATCAGTTCATTGAGAATAATGTGAACTATTGACTTCTGCACATAATGTTCTGGATGTTTCAGAACAGAATAGAACATATCAATATATATTTTGTAAATTTTTGGTTTTCTACATCATTTGAACACAGCAGCTGTCTTTCACATAAAGTGAACTTTCCATGATGAATGGACCAGTGGCTTGCAAAATGCAATTCAAAACTACTTGGAATAAAATTTTTACATTGTCTGCTATTGAAAATGAAAAAGGGTTTTCCCGTTTCCTGTTATTTTGGAGATGCACTTTTTTCTTTGGACAGTGAAGATATGTTGCCAGAGATTAAGAACAATGAATAAGGTACCAACATTTGTTTTAGGATTTGTTTGGATTTAGACATCTTAATTTTCTCAGTCATATTTAAGTGAGTGATAGTTGATGTAAAATGCAGTGATTCTGTTTTATTGTTAAAGTTATGTTTTCTAAAATGTTCACAGGCTTTTTTAAGGATTTTGTATTTAATTTAAGTGTAAGCTGTGTTGCGCACTGTGATCATTTTTGTCTGGGCTGTTGAATTAAAAGCATGTCTGTGGCCTGTTTACTTCTGTTATTTTTCTGATATGGTACTTGGAAGAGTCAGTTGCGGTTTGAAAAGAATGCTGTATCTTCTACAGTGCAGCACGTCTGCCTTTAGATCACTTTCAGTCTTAGTGCTGCTTAACCTTTGCTAAAAGTGCAAAGGTGGGAGAAAGTTCAAGAAGTCTTCTGGACAATCTCTCCATCCACAAATCCTTCCTTATATCTAAAATAAACACCCTCCTCTTAAACTTGACTATGGAAATCTGGTTTTGAACTAGGTGTCAATATTTCTTACTTTGCTGGGTCCACGTTTAAAAGTAGGGAGGCTTCACAGAATTGGAATCAACTCTTTAAACCTGGAAAATCTAATCTTGTATTAGAGAGTAGCATTTGTATGTATTGTGGCCTCTGTCTGCGCCAGGCATCTGCTTGCAGTGTTTGTTACTGTGTGGAGTTTCCACTGTTGACAGTGCTTATGTTTTTTGTCAGAATTTAGTGGCCAGTGCTGCAGGCAGAATGAGTGTTTATGAAATGTACCCTGAAGGAGGGATGTGATTTGAGCACTTGAATGGCTACCAGAGGCCTAACCCCCCTCCACCCCCTCCGCTTTCCAGCCAGGTTTAGGCCGACAGTGTGGTGATGGAGCGCGGGCTGCTCTGAACGCAAATCATAGTGACAGTTTCTGGGCCTGCTCTATGCCTGGCTATATGAAAATCAGCGCCGTTGCCATGGCAACGGAGAGAGGAAGGCTTTTCAAAAGGAACATCTTGTCATTTTCTTTAATCCACTGCAGCTGGAGATCGGAACACTATTATTAAATTGTAGTTGCCATGGTTACTGGGGGGTTTGTATCAGCAGCCATTTCAGGGTTTTACTCCCCTCATATTGTCAGGCCTTTTGGGGGCAGTTGTACTGTACCTCTGCATGAACAATGAGACACATCATCGCTGCTTCTCGTCGCCTTTGTCCCTTTGTTTAGCTTCGATGGTTTTAGACTATATCATCCACAGAATTATGCCTCTTATACTTAACAGCATTTATGACATTTCTGGAACTGTTGTTTATTTCCTATTTTTCATTCATTAATATACGGCTTTCATCTGTAAGTACAAAGATTTTCATGAAAGGATCGTGGATGTGATTGCTGTATTATGCCAATGTTTTCAGTAGCGTTACTGATATTAATAATGGCAGAGGAATGGAATGGTCATTTGGTTAACTGTAGCATTAAATTAAAATACACTGAGCCTTCATTTTTCTTACCTGAACATTTCTTTTCTCTGTTCCAGGCGATTAAACAGCACACAAGGGGAGATTCGAGTAGGACCCAGTCACCAGGTAGGTTTCATTGCAATGTTTGAATACTGAGTATGCTACCTGAAATTCTGCTTACCCACTTGATACATGACATGCATTTAGATTCACTAGCTGTGTACAGATGTTGGGAAAGAATAAATAACAATGAGGCTAATGTTGACCTTAACAAAACTGAAAAGCAACAGCTTAACACAAATGTCTGCTTTTACATGCTGTACATTACTGTGTGTTATAAATTACTGCACTCTGCATCTTTGCAGTCAGAATATAAGGCATCTAATATGCAGCTGTTTATGCAGGGTCAATGGGGTCCCTCTGCAGTAAAATGAATTCATATACTTGCTGAATGAGGTAGACCTAAAATTGAAAAGGGTTTGACAGGCGTACACACTTGGTGATGTTAAGTGGGAATTAAATATGGTTGTGGCGGTTTGAAATTGAAAGTGTGAGTGAAAATGGCACAGGATGAAAAAGACTGAATATCTCCTGCAATTACTGTCAGATCCTTTATAGTGCATTTCCTTCCAAACATACATCAGTGTTCTCATGTGGAATGATTATAGCAGCACATCCCCTGCTCAGGGCTGCTTTAAAAGACTTCAAATGGACTATGTGATATTGAAGTACCGTTGAAACTTAGACTGGGTAGTGGTCTGTAGATTCAGAGCAGGTCATTTAACCACTGTAATTACACTGTGGGCGGCACGGTGGCGCAGCAGGTAGTGTAGCAGTCACACAGCTCCAGGGATCTGGAGGTTGTGGGTTCGATTCCCGCTCAGGGTGACTGTCTGTCTGTGAGGAGTTGGTGTGTTCTCACAGTGTCTGCGTGAGTTTCCTCCGGGTGCTCTGGTTTCCTCCCACAGTCCAAAAACACATGTTAGTAGGTGGATTGGCGACTCAAAAGTGTCCGTAGGTGTGAATGTGCGAGTGAATGTGTGTGTTGCCCTGTGAAGGACTGGCGCCCCCTCCAGGGTGTATTCCTGTCTTGCGACCAATGATTCCAGGTAGGCTCTGGACCCACCACGACCCTGAATTGGATAAGCGGTTACAGATAATGAATGAATAATTACACTGTTGTATTGAAATATGATTGAAATGTTGCTCTTCTCTTGAGATCACAGTTCCATGTTTAGGTTTTTTGGTCACAGACGGCTAAAACTGTACATGAACATTTTCTTTTATTTTTTTACATGACTGAAACTTAAACCCTTCTGGATTTTGTAAAATTACATTTTGTTTATATGTAGACACAAATGTCTACAAATAATGGTTGTGCTTTAAAACGGAAGGTGTAAATAACCACTTAAACAATCACACTGCTCCCAGATGATTTACAGCCATAGTTTGCCTCAAACAAACAACTTTGTAGCTTTTTCTAGCTTCCTGTATGTACAGTGGAAGTTTTTATGTTTTAAGTGTTTTAAACACCATTGATTGTTTTCACAGGGCAGTTGCACAGTCCTTTGGATATCAAATATATTTAGAAATTGATATTTAGCTGTAGCTGCTTATGCTGCTGGTAGTAACAGTTATCTCTAACTACACAGGCCAAGCTCCCGGAGCTACAGCCTTTTCCCTCTCCTGGAGGACAGCCTGTGACTGAGAATGAAGAGCTGGTCTGGATGCCTGGGGTCAATGACTGTGACCTTCTTATGTACCTGCGGGCAGCCAGGTGAGCAGATTTAGTTTTTTAGTTTAACCTGTTGACATTCATGTCATTGATTAAAAACTCAGCATTTGTTGCGTTTATGCTCAGTTTCTGGGGAATGAATATGCCTTTATTGATTCAGCCTTTTCTGTTTGTTTCAGGAGCATGGCAGCATTTGCAGGGATGTGCGACGGAGGGTCAACTGAGGATGGGTGCCTTGCTGCCTCAAGAGATGACACTACACTCAATGCATTAAACACTGTAAGTTAGCTCCTTAAGACTGATACATATCATACACAGGATAAGGTGTAAACTAACCTATGCCAATCCATTAGAGATTCACCCCTCCATCTTCCTACCTGCAGCCACAAAATTTATCATCACCCGCTAAGGTTGCTGTAGCCGTTTATGATTTGATCAGCAACCAGCTATCCATTACAGTTAAAATAGGAAAAACACGATATTCAGAAGTGACATTTGCAAAATGAACGGATTACATTAAAATGTTTAACTATTTAACACTAGGATTAAAGTTCCCTGTCCCCGTCACAGCCGTTATCCTCTCAGCTGCGGAGACGCGCTCTTTTGTTCTGTTCTGTTGTGTTCTGTTGTGTTTGTAATATTACTACTGCGTGTCTGAATAACGGAGGATTAGATTGAGCAAACATTTGCGACACCCGCTGGCAGAAAAGAGAGGCCCTGCTGATGGCAACATGAGGGAAAATATGAATAATCTCAAGAATTTTAGGCATCCTAAGTTTATCAGAAGTACAATTCTGGGATGAGGCATGGAAGAAGGGTGTTCTAAAACTTGGTCCAAGGCAAAGGTTTTATTTATTTTTAATTTTCATTTGTTAGTTTTGTGCTCTGTGCACCTAGGCATGGCGCTTCTAGTGAGAAACCACAGAAGGTAGGCTAAGCTCTTATAAACACACTGTTTAGTGTGGTTGTTTGACACTGTGTGCTAAAATCTGATGGTTTATTTGTTTGATGCAGTTTTTAACTTCAAACAAGGCACTTCATTCAGAAAGTAAAGTGTTCCAGCCAGAATTCCAAACTTCTCTCTCTGTTCCACATTGAATTGTGTAACAGTTTATATTTCAGCCCTTGAATCCATCTTAAAAGTTGTTGTAAATAGTAACAGTAAGTTTGATACAAAAACAGAATGTTTAATGATTGTCTAAAATGTTTCACTCCTAACGGTTATATATGGAAATTGTCAAGGGAATTATATATTTATTTATTTATTTACTTTTTAACCAGGCAATTCATTTAATATCTTTTGTGTTTACATACTCTTATAGTTTTTAATCCTTTACTGCTGCTAATGTTTTATTCATCCAGGACATCTCTAATACATTTAGCTATTCACTACAGTAGAAGAACAGAACAGAATATTCTTCTGAAGTAAGCAGGGTGTAAATGCTGCATTCATACTGTTGGAAGTATTCAGAATGCTGAATGGGTAATGTAACGGAATAAAAAAAAACATATTAAGGCATGTATTTTGTATTCTGTAATGGAATACATTTTTAAAGTAACCTTCCGAAGGTAATAACGTGTCTTAAATACTGTCCACTAACCTCTGGGGAAAGTGTCATTATCTGGGGTTGATTCAGTTGGTCAGATCTAGGCTCGTAGTGTACCTGAGTAGTTGAATGCACCGAATGGCAAAGCTATTATAATAATGGACTTTTTTCTTCAGTGATGGTCGGGCTATTTCCAGGATAAAAATTTCAAGATTAGTCGGCACTGAAGAGTGGTTCTGCCAACATGACGATTTGTTTTCCGCACATGAA